>NW_026000020.1:8063420-8085285 GCF_001458135.2 Marmota marmota marmota
GTGCTCAGAAGCATCAGGTCCCCTGCACCCTGGAGCCGGAGGGCTCTTCCCAATAGGCTCACCCAGCAGCACCAGTGCTGGACTTCAAACAGGGACGCAGCGCTGTCTGCAAGGTGCTCTCTGCAAGGTGCTGTCTGCAAGGTGCTCCCTGAAAGATGCTGTCTGCAAGGTGCTCCCTACAAGGTGCTGTCTGCAAGGTGCTCCCTGCACACTCTGCAGACGGCTGAGCAGGGGCAGTGAGCAGAGGACGGGGGTGTTCAGGAAGCCAGGACAGGAGGTGTCCCAGAGGCCAGGCCAACTGTGCAGACAGGAGTCTCTGAGTGACGTGGCAGGGCTGGCTGCCCTCGGAGAAATGGCCGGGAAGAGCTGGCCTGTGAGGCAGCCAGAGCACTTACTGCAGGTGACGCGGGAAGGGAGCAGACCAGCGCAGTGTGGCAGAGGGAGCAAAGTGCACACGATTCAGAGAAGAAGCGTTACACAGACCCATGAGCGTCCACTCCAAGGCTAGACAAAAATAACGCCTTAGGAGAGGGTCTTCTGTTCCCACTGGAGCCTCCCTGTGCTCCGCAGCGGTGTCCTCCTGCGTCTTCTCAGGTGCTCTTGCTTTTGCTCGGGTGCCACATCTGAGCAGGAGGTGCTCAGTTTTGAGAAAGTGAGTGGCTAGCCCTGGGACGGGACCCCAAAAGGGGACAAGAGACAGAGTGTCACAGCCGGCCTCAGCCTCCATCACGAGGTCCTAATCATCTGGACCCTGGGCACTCAGCCAAGAGGTGGCCCCTCTGCAGGAACACTGACTCCTACAGAGAAACTGAGTCCCTGAGGCCGCAGGGGTCAGAAGGAGGCCACCTGTGTCCTGGGGAACCTGCCGACTCTTCCCATACCGGGCAGTTATCCCTCCCCCGCATCCCCAGGGCAGGGCTGTGGGGACAGAGATGGCCCCCACAGCCCACCCCCTCACCACCACCACAGGGAGGGTCCAGTCCCGGGTGCAGGCCCAGGAGAGCGCAGGGCCCTGGGCTGAGGGACTGGAGGAGGCCCGAGGGAGGGCCGAGTGAGGTCCTCGGGTGGGGACAAAGACCTTGGGGAACAAGCTGTCACTCCAACATGTCTTTGGAATCCTTCAGCTAGTTCCTCCCAGAAAAACTCACTGAAGACCCTCATGAGCCAGGCACCCCCTCCCAACTCGGTAAAGCCTGTACCCACACAGCTCTGGGGCTGCCTCCAGGGTGGGGGCACAGGGAACCAGACGTCGCACCCAGGGAGCGAGTCAGGGGAGGGGAGGCCAGCGTCTGGGCTGGGGAGAGCCAGGGATCCCATGGCCAGCTGAGGCCGCGCCTTCAGATGCCTACGAGGGAGGTACGCAGCCCGGTGACCAGCACCTGGGCTCCTGGCCTCCGTTAGCCAGGGTCTTCTGTCCTCTCCCAGGTCTGCTGTCCCCTGATGGTTGTTAGCAACTCCAGTGCAGGGTCCCAGCCCAGGTCTCTGCCATCACCAGATCACGCCTGATATGATTTTTGGTCACAGTGAGAGGTTTAGGAAGGACTTTCTTTTGGATTGGAACCTTTTATTGATGTTGTTTTAATTGTTCATATCCTCAGGGTGGGTGACAGTTTGATACGTGGATGTGTCGTGAAATGACCAGGCCAGGGTTCTCAGCATTTCCATTGCCTCAAACACTTAAAAAAGTTTTTTTTTACTGACTTGTCATACACACATTTGCGGGACACCGTGGGGTACTTGGATACTCAGACACGTGGAATTTCCTTCTTTGGGGACCGGGTGCTGGGAGGTGACAGGGGTGAGGATGGAGACCTCTGCTCTCCCTTCAAGGGGGAGCCCAGTGGAGAGCCAGGTGCCCCTGGAGGAAAGAGGGGAGGAGGCTGGTAAGGTCCAGGTGTCCCCCCCATAAGGCAGGGCTTCCCGGGGGACTGAGGAGCAGCCACGGGACATAGCAGCCCTGGGGGACAGCAGCCGGCAGTCTTTGAATCCAGCAGGGTTTGCGTGTGGCGATCAGGGCTCAGTCCTAGAACCGAGGCTCCCATGACTGGAGGTGCGAGGTCCAGGGCTGGTCTGGTGACGGCCTCCTTGCTGGCAGAGTCCCGAGGCAGCTCAGGGTGTGTGTGTGTGTGTGCATGCTCGTGCCTGTGTGTGGAAGACTGTGGGTGGGCCAGCCCACGCCATGTTTCATCACAATGCGGCGTTGCTTCAATGCACGTTAGCCCAGAACCAGGCCCTTGGGCACCGAGGACATGGCTTCGGGGAGCAGGAAGGGACACCGCCATTATTGCCAGATTAGTCACAGTGCACGGTCTTCCAGTCGTGTGTCAGTATTTCCTCAAATTATCATTGTGCAAATGTTAAAGAAGGAAGAAATCAAACTTGTAATGAGCGCCTACTGCATGCATTGCATCTTTGACGCTCCTCGGCTCCAAACGCCTCGCAGCTCCCGCGGTGCACACGCCCCATGGTGTCTTCTCTGGTATCCACTGGGCCTCGGGGACAGGGGATCTGGCAGCACCAAGGCCCCCTTCTGCTTCCACCCGCTGTCCTGGGCTGCTGTGAGCAGGCCTGTGCCAGCCTCTGCCCTGCGGACACTCGGCCTGCCCGGGTCTTCTGTGCTGCTCAGCCCAGAACTAAGCGCTCTCCCGGCCTCTCGCTGAGCTTGTTGGGGAAATTACAGCAGGTTGTGAAGTTCACCAGCTGGTCCCAGCACAGGGAAGAGCTACTCATTTGTATGTACACAACCACACACACACACAACCACACACACACACACAGCCACACACTCTCATATACACACACACTCTCATACACACACACACTCACACACTCATTCACAACCACACACACACATACACTCTCACACACACACAGTCACACGTCCTACCAAACTTCTCATCTGCCCTTCCCCGAGACTGTGTGTCCACACCTCTTCACCTCTAGCTGGCCCTTCTCAGGTTCCTCCAAACAACAGAATTCACCAATGGCAGTGACAAATGACCTCCAGATGAATCCGTACCCTGCAGTCGCCTGTTCAGTATTCAAGGTGCTCAAGTCGCGCCTGTGAGGTTGGAGTGACCCCCCTGGAGCTCACAGGGGAGGTACAGCTGCCACCTCTGGGGGAAAGTCCTCCTGTGGTGGCCGCAGGACCCTTGCGGGAACAGTGCAGGTCGTTAATGACATTGACACCTCATTTAGGTACTTAGCAGATACAGATCATATTGCTAATTCCTTCTTCAAAGTCTGATTTGGGGTCCTTGACTTAAAAAAAAATGAAGCATTTATAAAGCTGGAGGTTGGCCACCGTGAGAACGAGTATATCCTCGGGTGGAGGAAAAAAATCAGATTAAAAATGGCACTAGAAAGTGAAATTGGATTTTTTTTTTTAAACCCAATGAAGTAACCAGGCTATTAAAATGGAAAATAAGTCTGATGTCATTCTGAAAACTGAAGGAGTTGGGTCACCTGCAGAGCCATCTAATTAAGCCCAGGAAACAGCAAGAGAGCTTGAGTAATTTCCCCGTTAATGTCAGAATTTCAAAAGGAGCCAGCGAGGAGGCCTGGGCCACCATCTCAGAGTGGAATTGGCCCCGTTAGCCTCAGGACATCCTGAGACATCTGATGCTGACAAAGAGCAAAGAGGAATGATTGAAAGTCACCCCAAATGTCCCCGAACAGGGGAGAAACCGACCTTCCCACTTCAGGTCCCAGGGACAAGGTGACAAAGGCCCAGGTGCTTGAGCCTCTAGGTGGCGGGGGAGGGCGCAGAGTGTGCCCCTGCAGCGGGGTCAGAGGAAAAGTGAGCCGCAGCCTCCCCGGGACTGCAGGCTTTCTTTCCTGGCCAGGGTGTTACATCTAGGCACCTTGACAGTGCCCTCTCTTCTCCTTCTGAGTCAGTATGGGACCTGGCCACCTCCTGTCTACCCTGCCACCTCCCGTCCCTCAGGGGAGGGCACCAGGTCTGGTCTCTCCCGAGCTGCAGGGTTGGGATCCTCCACCCACCCCAGGGAAGCAAGTGGACCATCCTCTTGTGGGCCTGGGAGCTGAGGCTGGTTCCTCTCACCAGGCTCCCAAGGCCACTGCCCGACCCCAGACTTGAGGACCCTGACGCCTAGGAAAATCAGAGGCTGCCCTGAGACCCCGTGTGTCCCGAAGCCCAACCCAGTGCTATTTCCTAAGCCTGTTTCGTTTGGCTGCTGGTATTAGCACAGGTCTTGTGGAGGCTTTGGATGTCTGTTTGGTTGGTGATGACACCGATGATGGTGACTATGACAATGACAATGACCATGATAACGAGGATGGTGACAATTCAGCTTGGCAGCAGTGTAAGCACTTCAGGAACTTGAATGCCAAATCTGGCCTCCAGCTTTTGTGAGGCGGAGACGGAGCACTGTGGAGCCTGCGTGGAGCATGGTCACTACTAAATGCAAAGTAAATGGGGTCCTGGGGCCACAGGAGAGGGGGCCGCTCCTGGAGATGTGGAGCGCACACCGCAGGTCAGCAGGGCAGTCTATTCTGAACACTCTAAGCTTCATTCGTGGTTAAAATAAAACTGGGTCCCCCCAGGCAGCTCCAGGCTTCAACCAGTGCCCCCACCCTGGGTACTCCTGCCTACTGGGCGTTAACCACAGAGGGCGAAATGGGGACTGCTCCATGTGTGACATGAATTCAATCCAAAATGACTCACATACCCCAGTTCTTTTCTTTTCTTTTCTTTTCTTTTTTTTTGTACCGGGGACTGAACCCAGGGGCACTTAAACACTGAGCCACATCCTCAGCCTTTTCTTATATTTTATTTAGAGACAGGGTCTCACTGAGTTGTTCAGGGTCTCACTAAATTGCGGAGGCTGGCTTTGAACTCGCGATCCTCCCGCCTCAGCCTCCCACACCACTGGGATGACAGGCGTGTGCCTCGTGCCCGGCACTGCAGTTCCTTACTACTTCACCCTGAGACTGACAGCTGGCACTGGTCTCTGCTTTAACTGTTTACTTTTTCTTTCCCCATTTCCCAACCCAAATAGGACTGCTTGATAAAAACATGGCACATGAATATTTGGGGTTCACTTAAAAAAAAAGAAAGCCAATTAATCAATCAGTTGAGAACCAAGTGAGCAGTCCAAATCCTGTTTGAGGACTGCTCTACGGTGAGCGCTCCTGTCATTTATCTTGGGTCAGAAGGGCTCTGCATGGCGAGGCTTGGAGCTTTGGCGGTGATGGGACCTAATCAGGAGACCATGAGGAGCAGAATCTGGTGGTTGAGCAGATTCCCAGTTACACCAATGATTCTCACCTGAAACATCTTTTCTGATTAGAGAGAGCAGCGGGGTTGGGGTTGGGGACTGACAGAGGGAGCCTTGCCTTCGAGGGAATTCTGTGGCCCCAAGTGCAACTCCCAGGGTGGGTCCCTCTGGGCGGCCATTCAGATGTGATTCTGGACTGCTCACTTTTCTGAGCCTCGGTTTCCTCATCTGTTAAATGGGACCCGTAGCTGCACCTCCTTTGGGAGGTTGTGACAAGGCTCCCGGGACAGGCCTGGGAAGAGTCCAGCAGGTGCAGGGACGTGCAGCACCCTCAGCCGTCGCCCCATGTACCTGTGTGTCCTTCTGCAGTTCCTGTAGTAAGTGGTGGTTTTGAAGGCGGGAGAGGAGACCTGGGGGCCCCCTCCGTAAACGCCGGCCCTCTCCCGCCTGGGCTCCCTGCACATCACCTCTCGGAGTCTCCCTCCTGGTTGCCTGGTTTCAAATACCTGAATTTTTCTACTTTTGGTTTGTTTGCCGTGCTGGGGAATCGAAGCCTGGTCCTCAGCATCCCGGGCGAGTGCTCCACCACAGAGCCACATCCAATGTCAACTACCAGGAGGACAAAGAGACACCAGTGACGATGGTGACCATGACGATGACAATGAGTCAGGGGCAGGCTGGAGGCCCAGGGAAGGTCCTCTGTACATGGCCCCTGTGTCCCTCCCCAGGGCAGCTGCTGGGCTTGCCTCACCCCCAGGTCGGGCGATGGTGGGACAGCGCGGGGCTCTTGCTGGGGACAGGAAAATGGGCCTGGAGAGGCCAGCAGCTGCCCCCAGGCCAGGTGGCACACAACCTCCGGCATGCGGGGCCGGGTAAGAGGCCATTCCCAGGAGCACAAGTGCTCCTCCCGAGTGGCCGTGTGACTGAGAGCCACGAGCTCCTCTGCAGGCCAGGTGGTGACCTGGCCTTGTATTCCGGTGGCTTCTGAAAAGTTCCCTGAAGTGAGATCTCGATGACATCATGGGCTGAAGGTCAAGGATCACTTGGAGACGGCCAGACAGCCAAGCCAGGCTCTCCTGGGGTAGCCGCGCCCAGCCCCAGGTCCCGATCCCCAGGAAGGCCGCCTCCCTTCTTCCCATCCCCAGAGCCCATCCTCCCTGAGCCCGGGCGCTTCCCTCCAGCCACCGTCCCTCCTCAGAGCTTCATGGCTGGCTCTGACCCAGGGGACTGCAGTTCACACCCCGCTTAGCCGCTTGCGGCCATGCACCCGCTTTGGGGAAGACAAATCACTCTGGCCACTTGCTCCTCTGCTGAACAGAGACTGCCCGAGGGCCGGTGCACTTCCTCTCCCAGGCCCTCCCCTGGGTGCAGGCCTGGCCTGAGCACCCCACATGCACCTCCTGTCCCCCTGCCCTGCGGCCCTGCTGCCCTCTCCTGCCCTGTCCCTTGGGCTGGAACCAGCACACGTACGCAGATCACTGGGACCACGAAGGGGTCAAGCTGCTCGCTCTCGTTCCATCTGAGGTCCTGGTGGTCAGCTACACCGGGAGTGAGGTGACATCAGCACACTGCCATGGTGGCCCTGCCCGGGGTGTCCTGCGTGGGTTGGCCCCCGGGGAGCACGGCCCCTACCCACTGATCTGCAGAGCCTCTGTGGGAGGACCTGTGCCCTCAGCCACCTAGTCACACAGCAGACTGTCACCTGGTCGGTGGGGGAAGGCAGAGGGAGCAAGGCCCAGCTCCGCCAGACTGCATGCCCTCGCGCCAGGGAGGAGGAGCCACAAGGCCCCCGGGCCCCAGCCTTGGTGTTCAGCCCGGGGGTCGGGGTGAACCTCATCTAGGAGGGGCTTGGGTCCAAAGGAGAGTGGCTGCAGGGCCAGGCATGGGTGCTGGGCGTCCACTCCATCCCTACTCCCGGTGGTCCCCGGCTTCCTCTGGGGGTGACCCCCCCACTGCCCCTGGGGTAGGTGGAGGCCACCTCAGGTGCCTACCCTGGAAGACCAGGAAGCAGAGCCTTTCTTCTTGCCCTGAGTCACTCAGGGTGGGGTGTGTGACCTGACCCAGGTGTGGCATCAGAGGGCCCAGAGGCTGGGGACAGATGGTCTTGGCCACAGGACAAGGGTCATGCTTCTTGCTGACCTGGCTCTCTGCAGCAGCCGAGTGCCCAGCTCCAGCTCCCTGTGACAAGCGTCACCCTCCAGGGGGCTCTTTTGCTGAGGTAGCCAGAGTCTCTTTCTGGAGAGGACAGAACCCCAAGTGGCAGTGCTGGGGTACACTGCCTGGCTGTCGGGAGCCACCTCAACTGCCCCACAGCATCCATGACAGTGACATGGATGGACCTTGGGTGGCATGACACCTTCTCAATGAGGGGTCTTCCTGCCCAGGAGCAGGGAGGGCTTTCAGCTAGTGGGCTCTTTATTTCTCTCGCAATCTCTAAAACTTCCTTGATGCTATTTGCCTTGCGCGACTTCTCAGCATCAAGAGGGCCACGTTCCCCTTCTGCACCCCCCAATGGGTGCCAAAGACAATAGAGGACAATGCCTCCTTCCATATGCAGCCCCGGTTGATTTCAGTGTTTTCAGTTTTGGAGAGCAAGACCCAGGGTGCGCTCCTGGGGTCCCCGGGGTTTCCCTGACGCTGACACACGCCCGCTCAGCCACCATTTCCCACAGTAGAAACCAGCATCTTCTTGGTGTTGTGCAGACATCTCTTTCCCCAGTTCTGCTGTTTCTGATCCAACAAGTAAACAGATCCAGCACCGCAACCTGCTTGGCGTCTGGTGGGAGAGACCCAGACGTCCCTGTAGTCCACTGGAATCACACTGTGAGCCCTGTTCAAAAAGGGAATGTCCACCCTGCCTCTAGGTGCCAGAGGGGCTGGGAGCCTGTGACCCAGACAGTGGGGTCATAGAGTGGGCAAAGAAACCCCACTGGGGAAGAGGACCCCCAGCTGGGGACTCAAGGGGGAAACCCCATAAAGAAGAAATCAGCAGAACTGGGGGGGCTCAGAGAGGAGTTGCTTGGACCCCAAACTACTTGAAGGTCATCAGAAAGCAAAGTTGAAATTTCATGAATGGCTTCAGGAGGAACCGTCAAAGCTTCTGGAAACCAATGCTAAGCCTTGGGGGGGTCCAGTGGGTGCAGCTTGCAGGGGTAGATCCATGGTTTCCTTAGATTCTCAAAAAAAGTAGATCAGACTCAAAAAAGTAAATCAGTCCCCCTAACGGACCCCTCAGGAGCTCACTGTGTACCTGCAGCTGGCGACCTCAGTGTTGGGTGTGGGGACTGCATGGCCATGGGCCAGAGGCCAGCGCAGCCAGGGGCCCTTAGCCTGGACTCAAGATGCCCCTCAGTGTCCAAAAATGGCTCGTCTGTTGTATGTGTTCTCTGGGAGAAGGGAAGTGGCCACTTGCATTCAATAATCAGAGGCCAGGACCCCAATAACTAGTGTTCCGGGGGCGAGTTCTCCTGCTGAGGGGACCTGGGTGCAGCTGTGGGTGAGGGTGCCGGTGGTGAGGGTGGGCAGGCCCGGGCAGGACTGGGCAAGAGGTGTGCACGTTGGAGAAGGGAGCTGAGTGCCCGGGCTGCCGCGGGTCAGATGAGAAACCCCGAATTTGAGGAAGACATCAGGGGTGGCACTTCAACCTGGGAGCTTTGGAGTTCGCCTTCAAAGCCAAGTGCCCAAACTTCCTTCTAGTGCTCTTGGCTGGCTGGCCTGGTGACATGGTGGCTCCTGAGCCCCTGGGCCTCTTCCCAGGGCTGGACCCCTCCCTCCAGAGTAGGCTCCACCCCCCCACACACACACAGGACTTTGGACCCAGGGATGCCTGGGAGGTGTCCTGCATGGCTGTCCTGGCCCTCATCCTTCTCAGAAGGTGACATTCTGGAGGAGGCCTGGCTAGGGGCTCCTGTGCTGTCTCGTAGCCGTGCAGGGACCACGGTCACCTGACAGTCCTGTGTATTCAAAGGACACAGTGTGTCAGGCCTCCTCCCCTAAGTGTCATTGTGACGACACCCAGCAGGACAGAGAAGGTCCTGGACGGGCTCTGCTGGCCGCCTGCAGCCCCACAGCTCACGCCCCTGCTGCCCCAAGCTCCACTTCTGATGGCCCTGGATGGTGGCTCCTGGGTCACTGTCCCCTTTGGCTGTTTCCAGAGCCAGCGGGAGGGATCTTGGCAGAGCAGCGTTCTGGAAGGCGGCTCTAGCGGCCCAGATCCCCTTGTGCACGGTTGCAAGTGGCACCTGTGACAGGAGGCACTGCAGTGAGTGGGAGCTGCGTAGCACCTGCGGCGACAGGACCCCACTGTGTGTCCACGTCCATCAACTCACTTAGAGGACAGCGCACACTGAGCCACGCACACGACTCCGTCCCACGGTAACCCTGGGTTCCATGGAAGCAGCGTGCCCCTCACCTGCGGACACAGCCCGGCTGCTTGTTTTAAAAGAGACACGTTTTCCTTTTCCTCTTGAGTTATCTATTGTCCACCGGAAGAAGATGTCATCAGAAAAACTAGGAAGTGACTGTCTCCCAAATTAACACGTGGGCTTCAACACCTGGGACCCCTGCCAGGGCATACCTGGAGAGCAGCCCTTGAAGAGCACCTTTAGGAGCCCCATCCCCCACGGGCAGAGCCATAGCCTCTGGGACACGAGTTTTTGCTAACAAAGCCACAAAATCTCTCCTTCCCTTTTCCTGAAACCATGTTCTCAATATCAAATTGGTATGAATTGGCACTGGGGATGAGGACCAAGCTATGGGAACACCATTTCCCTTCGGACAGATACACAGATGTGCAAGCTGCCTCAAGTTTCTGTGTCCTCGTGGTGGCATCTGTTGGGTGCTGAGTCGCTGCAGGTGACAACCCTGGTGTGTGAGCTCTTCCAGGCTTCCCAGCCGTGGTTCCCCCAGGGTCAGTGGCATGGGGACAGATGTTGCCCAGTGTACATGGAGGTCACAGGATCTGTGTCAAAGGGACAAGTTTGTTGGAAGAGGAGAAGTTTATTTTGAAAAAGCTGAGATGTTGTCACCTAAGGCCAGCGTCCAGCTGCAGACACCAGCAGCAAATGCGAAACCCAGGCATTTTGTCCAGGGAATACCTGGAAGTTCCCAGGGAACACTGTTTTGAACAGAACTAGATATTTTGAAAATTTCCATAAAACTTAAAAACCCCAAATGTCAGAGTAACAAAAGAGCAGTTCATATGTTTAAATTTAAAATCGATCTCCAAATTCATGATCCACTTTAAATTCAATACAGAAGAGGGCAGGGCCCGAGAACAAACAGGAAAGTCCAGGGAGAGAGGTCGAGCTCACTCAACGTGGGACAGGCATCTCTTCTCTTAAGGGTCTGCAGCAGCTGGACACACTTCACCCTCACCAGAGCCTCACCAGGCTCACCTGTGCCCAGGTGTCTCCCCAGGAAACTCTACTTCTCCTACACTGTCACCTGCCTTCTGTCATCCTTGAGGACAGCTCACATCCCCATCTTTGCCGGGTTTCTGTTCTGGAGACTAAAAGTCTCAGGGGTCACTCCAGTTAAACTGGGCTAACTGGGCTGCATGAAATAACCACACAAGAGACACAAATACCTTTTTCTTTGGGGTCACCATGACGGCTTCTCTGACCTTAAGGGTCCGCAGGAAGAGAGAGAGCGAGAGCACGCGCTGACCCCTTTTATTGAAGAGAAGTTATTTAAATGAGGCAGGGGGTCAGGTTTCAGGGGGCTGAGTCTATCTTCATGATGTCCACTGTCAGCAGGTTGACTGACACCTGGGCAGGCCACAGCCAAGGGCACAGTAAGAGAAGGGGACACATACAAGGCACTTCCATGGAAGATTCTATCCTAAACAGGGCAAGGGGTTATATTACAAAGGAACAGGTGAGCGTAGCTCCACCCATGGGGCTGTAGCAAGACACACCCAGGCAGGAGACACTGACCCTCGCACCCAAGAAGGGTGGGGAAAGCTCTGCCACATTTCTGTGACTGAGCGCCTCAGCACCCAGCCCGGGAGTGTACTCAGTCACGTGTAAGGTTGGTCTCCCACACATCTTGGTGATCAGTTTTTATTTTATAAGCTCCTTAAACCAGGTGCAAAAAAAAAAGAAGAGGCAGCATGGCCAGTCCTATCTTCCGCCACTGCCCAGGTCTGCGTTGTTCTCCATCTCTTCAATTCCCATCTTCCCTTTCCTCCTCCCTTCCTCATCTCCAGCCATTCTCCTCTCTCTCTCTCTCTCTCTCTCTCTCACACACACACACACACACACACACACACACACACACAAGCGCACACGTTTCCTACCTTGACCCCCCCAGGACCCTGGGCCTGAGAAGCCCAGGGCTGCAGTGGTCACACCTCCCCTTCCTTCCTCCCAGAGCCCCAGGCCACTTTCCTGACTCAGGTGAAAGGTCCACCACCTGCTCTGACCATGGGCTTCCACCCACTTCAGTCACCCAGGTCCGAGAGCAAGCTCGGGCCTTCCTGGCTGCCCTCTTTGCTCTGTCCCTGAAAACAGGCTCAGGCCCTAAGCACTGAGCCAGTGGACAGAGGTTGTGAAGCCCGTCACAGCCCCTGGCGCCCACCCGTGAGCTCCCCCAGTTGCTCATTCTGAGCAACATCCTCTGACCAACAATTAGCTCCTTCCTGCCACAGCCCGGGACACCCACACAGCTGCCCAGCCTCCGCCCAGCACCCTGCCGGAATTTCCAAGGCCCTCTGGACGAGGTGGCCTCCCTCCCAACACAAGGATGCTCCCTGGGGTGTTCTGTCACATGAATTCATCCAAGAATGTGTTGGGGGGGGGAATTCCCCAAAGAATTGGCAGATTTTCTTTTATCAGACAATAAGAGCAGCAAACTGTTCTGCTTTCCCTTCCTTCCCGGGAAGCCCGGAGCTACCTCATGCTGACCACACGGCCCTCCACAGCCCAGGTCTGTTCTCTTTTCACCCCTATTCGTTGGCACAGCCTCGTGCTGTGTCCACTTGTGCGTCCAGGCGAGGGACTGCGTGGCAAGGTGGTCCAGGCTCACCACGTGGCCTTGACAGGCAGCCCTTCCTCCCACCTCCCCAGCATGGCATGCTCGCCTGCTGGGGTATCCTAACCGCACGGTGGGTTGGGGATCCCACACCGTTCACCTTCCATCTGTCTAAGTCAGCTTCTGCACCACTGTGACAAAATACCTGACAGGAACAACCTAGAGGAGGCGAAGTGTATTTGGGGCTCTCGATGTCACAGGTCCCAGTCCACAGATGGCGGACCCCATTGCTCTGGGGCCTGAGGTGAGGCAGGACATCATGGCAGATGAGCCCAATTGAGGAAAGCTGCTCAGCTCCTGGCGGGGTCAGGAAGCAGAAAGACGGGTGGGGAAGGGGCCACCGGGAAGATGCACTATTCCATGGCGCAGCCCCAGTGACCACTTCCTCTAGCCATGCCCCACCTGCCTGCTACCATCAGTTCATTCAAACTAGGATGGACTGACTATTACAGCTCTCACAATCAGTCATGCATCTCAGAATATAGGAATATTTAACACCAGCCTGGGGGGCACCTCCTATGCAAACCCTAACACCACCCTTGGGATCAGCAAGCCACCCTTGAAGTCCTCAGCCCCTAAACCCTAGGAAATGGGACCGCTCCAAAGAGAAATCGACTTGGCCAGCAGACCTGCAGAAGTTCCCCGGCCAGCAGACCGGGTTCCCACTCGTCTTTTCCACTTTTAGCGTGGCAAAGGAAAAACATGGCGTTTTGGTCTTACCAGTAAAGGAAGGGGACGTTGACAATGAGCTCCCTCATTGTCAGTGAGCCTAGCCTCCAGGGAAGCTCTTGTCCAGCCCTGAGCAGATCCTCCTCCCGGCACTCAGGCCAGGGCTTACAAGAAATGCTGGCAGACCCCCCTCCAGGCCCTGGAACTGAAGGTTGGGTGACATCTCTGCCCCCCATCTGTCCACCCAGGCCTCTCGGCCGCTCCTCCATAATCAAGACAAACGTGCAGTCAGCAGGGAACTGTGTATTTGAGAGTGGAAATCTAGGCTTCTGGTTCGGTCCAGTGCAGACAGAAGGGCTCCGTGCCTGGGAGAGAAAGCTCACTTTCTAGAAACGCTCTTATTCAACAGCCTTTCCACATCCTAACCCTAACCTGGTCTAGACATAAAATCACCCCCAACTTAAGTCACTTTGTAGGGAACATTGGAGACACTAACACAGGCAAAAAATTTAATTCATCCAAAGTTGTGTCACCCAAGCTGGTGGCTCCGCTGCCTGGATCCGACATCAAGCCCGGGAGGCTCCAGATGGCCCGCTGTCTTCAGGGGCTTGTTGGGAGAGAGTCAGCCTCGACTTCCAGCCTTGGCACCAACTCCACGCATGGCCTGGAAGTGCCACTGCCTGCCACCCTGGCCATGCCCTGTGCACGGGTCCCTGGGGGCTGCACAGAAGGACAAGACCCGAGTCTGGTCACCAGGTGAGCTGGCGCCAGGAATGGACTCCTGAGCAAACACAGGTTTGGAGGTTTGTGCACACCTTGCTGAGCGTGGCTCCCCCTGCCCGGGGGCCCATGGTGCAGACCCTCGGTGGCGGGAAAGATTTGAGGGCAGGAAAGGCGTCAGGTTAAGAACGAGCCCCCTGTGGCATTGCCACCTCAAGAGAGAGCTCGAGGCACAGGACAGGCTGAAGACTTGTTCTAGATACTTCCCTGGTTCAGCTGCCCTTGCAGGGACACTTCTATCCCCAGTCGAGGGCAGAGTTTGGGACAAGGCTCTGCCTGGGACTAGCTCACCCTGCTCCCGCTCCTTTGGCCCTGGCCTGAGCCGGTGAGTCTCTTTCAGCTGTCTGCAGATGCCAGGCCCCTGCTCACCCGGACCCTCTGCTCCAGTGGGGACCCATCTCCTTCCACGTGACCTGACTGCTCCCTCCAGCCTGGAAGCTCCATGCCAGCCTCAGGGTGGTGGGGACCAGGGAGGGCGGGCGAGGGAGCCAACCTTGCACCTTGAAGACCTGAAGCCCAGGTAGCAAAGTGTCATCATTATGTGTTACATGTTGCCACTGTTACCTGCACCAGCTAGATTACAGTACTCTCTAAGGCTTTTGGGGAGCAGGGGGTACTGTGGATCGAACCCAGAGATGCTTAGCCACTGAATCATGTCCCCAGCCTGTTGAATTTAGAAACAGGGTCTCCCTAAGCTGCTGAGGCTGGCTTTGAACTAAGAAATCCTCCTGCCTCAGCCTCCTGAGCTGCTGGGATTACAAGAGCACACCACGGTGCCTGGTTGCTAAAGGGTTTTTTTAAAAAATGTATATTTAGAAGTTCTACAAATTATTTCAAAAACCAATTTTATTGGCTATGAGAAACAGTGGATAAACAGGATTTGCTATAGAAACTTGCTGAGTCGTTTCATTGGAACCGTGTAACCACCACGCTGTGAAGGAGGGTGCATCTTTGAATTGAGTCCTCCCTGTTTCCCGTCCCTCAGTTCAGCCTCCGAGGCACCAGGCTGCCTGCTACCCACGCAGGCCCTTAAAGGCCCGTGGCAGCCCCTCCTGGGGTGAACACCCTACCTCTCCTTCTCCTGGGCCCTCCTGGCCTCTGACTCACCTTAGCCTCCTACTAAGCCACCCTCGGACATCTAGGGGCCCCAAGTCCATCTGCAGCCGTCCAACAACCTCAGCGACGACAAAGTGATTCCCAAACTTCAGCCCACCCAAGCCCTGGAGCTTGTCAAGACAGACTTCTGGGTCCCAACCCCAGACTGTCCCATTCCACAGGTCTGGGTGGGACCCGGAGAACAGCATTTCTAGCAAGTTCTCAGGTTGACGCCGGTGCTCCCAGAACAGGTACCGCAATCTGAGACCCATGGGCCTGGAGAAGGTTGGAATCAGCACATCCCTGCTCGGTTCGAGGCTGTACCTGCCACTGATTGAGAGGCCCGGTCCCCGTGAGTCTGGGCCGGGCTTCCTGGTGCCTGCGGCTCTGAGGGGTCATCAGCACAACATCGGGCATCTGTCTTGGTTTCAGTCTCTCTCGGGCTAAAACAGACGTTATCCCGTTATTTCCATTTGATCTAGACCAAGCCAACTCTGGGCCAGAAGAAAGCATCCAATAAACACTCCCGTGTGAAGAAGAAGGCCAACAGGCCAGGCCCAGGAAATGGAGGGACAGGGGCAGCAACGAGGCCAGGAAAAAAAGAGGGAGAAACCAGAGAGAGTGGCTTTCTGTTCCCAACAACGCAAGGCGACCCCAGAGCTAGCAGACGCCCTGCTTCCCGACCAGCGGAGGGGACGGAGGGACCCATCGCATGCCTGTGTGCAAATCACCATCTCTAACCAGAAAACCAAGACAAATGCAGTGTCACAGAGAAATAACTGGCTGCCAGGAGCTCTCCCTTTTACAAACCCCTAGACACCAAGTGTTGCCCTCTCTGTCTCTTGTGAGGCCTTCAGACGCCCTTAGGTCCTAGCCACTCTTGTCCTGGAGGCCCACAGCCCCGGAGCCAGCCCCTGCTGCTGCCGTCGGGGGCCAAAGGCCAGTCCTGGTGGAGCCTGTGACTCAGCATTTGGGCCCTTGAGAGAAATTAAGTCCAGTTTCCCATTCTGGGGGGGGGTTCCGGGTTTAACCACATTAGTCCTTGGGTCAGGAGAAGAATCAGCAGCAAGCCCGACAGTGACGGGAAGGGCAGGGGGTGGTGACGGCGTCTGGGTTTTCACAGACGTCAGGGCTGAGACTGGCCACAGGAGCTATCCAGCCCGGGATCCGCCCCCGCCCAGTGCAAGGGAACCACCCGGCCTCGCTCCACATTGGGATGCAGTTGTCCCAGAGGGGTGTGTGCTCGCCAGACCTTCCCCAGATGATGCCACAGGGCGGGCTTGAGTGTCGTCCATCACAAAGAGAGTCCAGCCCACGCACTCCTGCTGCGAGAGAGGAAGTGGAGTTCCAGAGAGGTCCAGGGACCTACAGATGGAAGGTGGGACCAGGGATCTCCGGGTGCCTGCTCACAGTGGGGAGGAAAGAAGTCGTCCGTGCAGTTTGCAGTGTTCCCTCGTCCAGCGACCTCCACAAGGGGGGTTCCCTCATGGCCATCTGGTGGAATAACCCTCAGCACCAGACAGGGACAGAATCCAGGTCGAGGGCCGCATTTCCCCGTGGGACTCTGTCCACACCTGTTGGTCAGATTCTGGAATGTTCCTGTCCTGCCTGTGAGTTCTGGGAAGCCTGCTGCCTTTAGGCTGTTGGCTCCTGGGTCCCCCACTGGAGCTGCACCTGTGTCTGGCTTGTGGCAGGGCCCCTGGGACATGGCCTCCTCTCTCAATGTACCTTGTCTCCTAGGAAGCAGCTTGTCCCTTCAGATGGTGGCACAGCAAGTGTGGCCAGATGATATCCACAGAGGAGCGTAAGCGAGATCTGAAAATGAATCAGCAACAGAAAAATATCTGAGGGCCACTGCGGTTGACAGGTGTCAGGACCACCTGTTGGGCAGCGAGCCTCGGGCCTAGGATCCGGGTCATCTTGTGGAGGCCCTGCGGCAACCCCTCTGACAGCTGTGGAAATGGGCAGGTGCTGGCACTGCTGGAGGGCGGGATCTGGCATTGTGGGCACAGGAGCGAGGATACCAGGCCTCTTGGCAGCTGGTGAGCTGAGCAAGTGAAGCCAGAACTGGCCCAGAGCAGGCTGGGTGACCCCACGTCGCCAGGAACCAGGCAGACTTGCCAGGACGGGTGGCCTGAGGCCCCCCACTCATAGGCAGACCCTGGCTCACTCTAGAAAAGACCAAAATAAGGTCATGTGGCACATGGCCAGGGGGCTGCCCAGAGCCACACGGGGTCAGCCTGACTGCTCTGAGCTTCCAACCAAAAACCTCAAAGGGAGGAATGGCCGGCAACTGAGCCCGGGGTTTCCGGTCCACCCAAGGTGGCTAGTGTAGGAGCCACGCTGTGGGGTTCCCGGGGGCTCTGGAGGCTTAGCTATTGCCATGGTTACTGGTTTTCGAGAATCTAGAAACTGGTTTGCAAACCTTTAGCCTCTTAGAAAAGAATCTCACTAAACCCCAAAAAGAAAAGTAGAAATGCAGCAGACGAAGGCCAATTACAAGCTCAGAATGTCACTTTCATTAAAATGCAGCATTACCACCATCCCTGGACGCGCCTGTCCACGGGCACAGTTTGCCAAATCCTCGTCGTTCAAGGACCCCACTAGCTCTGCAGGAGCCTCTGGCAAGAAAATCACCTGCTCTATTAGGATCGAAGGGCTGGACCCCATCACATGACCCCCCCAGAACTCCCAGTCCCTTCACCCCTCCTGCTCATTGCCTCCGTCATCAGCCATCTGCTGAGTGCTGGCCCCATAACACGTCCAGTCTCTGCATGTTGGGACACTGACCGGGAAATGGGACGGAAGTTAGTACATTAGTGACAGGGACAGGCAAGAAGCCGTAGGCAGGGATCTGATGAAGACTAGGCAGGATGAGGGACAGAGTGTCCATCAGAAGTGATGGATGTGAGCCTGGGTAGGTGGCGGCTGAGCCCTGAGCCTGGCCTCGGCGGCTGCTGGCTAAACGCTCTGAAAAGAGGGACCAAGGCTCTGAGGTGGGGGGTCTCTCCCGGCTTCACTCCCACCTCAGTGGTCAACTCCAAAGTTTGAGGTTGCCCTTCGCCCAGCTCTCCAGGGACTGTCCCTTACCCCTTGGTCTCCTCCCCACCCCCCTGCACAGAGAGGGGTGGGGTAGGGAGGAGACACCTGCTTCAGAGCCGGTCTCCCCACGTGGCTGCTCCACTCTGGAACCGAGAGGAGGTAGGGGTGCTCCCTGCCCTCAGGATTGCTCGGAGGTCTCCAGAATACGGGGAAAGAAGTCATTGTGCCATCCAAGAAGCCAGCTGTGCATGTCTGTGATCCCAGTGGCTCGGGAGGCTGAGGCCAGAGGACAGCAAGTTCAAGTCAGCCTCAGAACTTAGAGAGGCCCTAAGCAACTTAACGAGACCCTGTCTCTCAATGAATAATAAAAAGGGCTGGGGATGTGGTTCAGTGGCTGAGTGCCCCCCGGGTTCAATCCCTGGTACCAACATGAACAAAGAGTAAACAAAATTCCACCAGAATACATATATCGAAATCATACTAACTCTATTGACCAATTTTAAGAGGATTGACCACAAAAATATTGAGTCTTTTACTCCATGAATATTTATCTAGTGTTCTTTTTTAAAAAATTTCTTTTAATAACACTCCTGCAGTTTTCAATTAAAATTACATTCATTTCTCTGTGTTTTTGATGTTATTAAGAATATTTAAATGTTTTGATTTTCCAATTATTTGTCACTCATCTAAAACTATCTGCCCTTTTAAGTCGATTAAACAACCCCCCACAGTGTGGTTAACACAGTAATTTGTGACTCATGCACAGTAGAGAATTTTTTTCAGTCTGTCTTCTCTCTGTTGCTACCTTGGGTGATTTCTGTTTTCTTTCCTTGATTTCGCCGATTCCCTTCTCTGCGTGTCCATTCTACTGTGGAGTCCAAGATCTTTAATCTTTGTTATTTCATTTTTCACTTCTATGATTTCCATCTGGCTCTTCTTAGGGGCCTCTGTTTCCTTTCTAAAGTTTTTTTATTCATTTGTTTCAAGAGAATTTGTGATTGCTTTCTGGAGCACTCTGACGAGGGCCACACCTGCCAGGTCATGCCACTGTGGTCCCTTTCTGTGGTGGTGTCTGTAGATTGTCCTCTCTAAGTGATTTTCCTGGCTCATAGCATGACGCGGCTTTCCATTGTAGCTGGACGTCGTGCCTTTAATGTTCAGAGACTCTGGGGCTATTCGGTCTTTCTCAGACAGGCTGCTGCCTTGTTTAGGGTCAATATACAGATCCTGGTCCAGTGGCAGTCCAGTTATAATCCCAGCAATGACCGGGGCTCCTCTGACCCTTCCAGTGCCTCCTGCTTTTCCTCCTGGTGTCTGGAGGTAAGAGGGAGTCTGGGGCCCTCAGAGACCAAGAGGGCTTCCCCCAGGCCACCTGTCCTGGTGCAGTCCCTCTCTTGGTACTCTCTGGTCACCCTGGGTGTCTGCCACTGGGGAAGGAGGAGACCTTGGGCCCACCATGAAGGGGAAAGAATGAATCTGCATTGACTGGCTTCAGGGAATGCCAGGTGTGTGGGGTAGTGAGATGCCCTGGTGTCTTTCCTGTCCTCGGGTCCCTGTGGGCTCCCCTTTCTCCTTCCATCTTTCAGAGCTCTCCTTGGGGTGCTGCTTGCACTATTTCCAGTTCATCTCTGCACTGAGCCCGGAGGAGAGAACGGAGCAGCAGGCCTCCACCATCTGTCTAGACCGGAAGTCCTTTGGAAAACTATTCTAAATGAAAGCATCGTGGGCCGGATCAGGGGAGAGTCGGTCTTGAATATAATTTATTGACTTAAGCAGAGCTGGGTTAAAGAAAAGGAAACAAAACTTCAGACTCAGAATTGGTCTGATCTTGGACTTGAGGACACCCCTCCACAGAAGCCCCCGACACATGGACAGTCCATCCCTTTCACCACGCCACGGGACGTGGGAATTGTCCCCCTAATGGCTTCCTGTTGTACTCCAGGTAGAGCCATTCAAAGAACTCTTCATGGACCCACAGGGTAGAGCAGGCCTAGGGAGGAGGCAGCGCTGAGGACCGTCATCTCCAAAACTGGTGATTTGAGGATGATGAACAGCTAATGAAGACTAAGGCAGGTCATGGACCAAAAGAACTCACAGAGAAGAATGAAAGCAGGGCAG
Organism: Marmota marmota marmota; assembly: GCF_001458135.2. Classification (NCBI taxonomy): domain Eukaryota; kingdom Metazoa; phylum Chordata; class Mammalia; order Rodentia; family Sciuridae; genus Marmota; species Marmota marmota. Next base: position 8,083,397 of record NW_026000020.1, read on the forward strand.
TCGACCGTTTCAACACACCAGCTCGGAAAAGTGGGCAGGAACCTGTGTCCATAACAGGAAGTGCAGGAAATACCAGCCGAGAAGCTGCCCGCTCAGCACCCATCAGCCCACAGCTGCCCCTGTGGCCTGCTCCTATTTTAAGTCAGTGACGCAAGTCACGCCTTCCTTTCCTGCACCTGAAAGCATGACTTCAATCCAGACAGAGTCCCCAACAGAAGCCAGGGAGTTATTTTTAGAGCCGGGCACGTAGTATTTTGCTTCAGCCTAATCATTTGATCCTTCGAGGAAACAGATGTTCTGATGTACATCCCACCTGGTGTCCTATTGAAGGGAACTTCATTTCTCAGGCAACTGGTTGGTCTGCAGGCAGTGACAATGAGGCAAGGACAGCTCTGGGTGTGTCCTGACCACCTATCACAGATGCACTGAAGCTTCCCTACCAGATTACGCCCACCTGTGGGAGTGAGTCCTAAGTAACTCCTCCCTCGACAGCTTATTTTCTCTGACAAGCCTGAGAACACAGTCCGTTCCTGGGAGTCCAAATATAGTCCCAGACTGTGTCTTTGGGCAGTTTATGTCTCTGGGCCTTCATTTCCCAATCTGTGTATTATAATCCCCCTTTTTCCATGCGGGATACATTCCAAGACCTCCACCAGAAGCCTGAAACTGTGGATAATACCAAATCCTGTACAGAGTAGGTTTTTGATATATATATATACACATGACTGTGATAAAGCTTAATCTGTAAATTAGGCATAGTAAAAGATCAACAGCAATAACTAATATTAAACTAGAGGAAGTATGACCACACAGTATAATAGAATTGCTAACGTCACTGCTCTTGTGCTTTGGGTCTCAACATTCCTATGAGAAAGGGAATATTGTCCCAGCTTTACAGAAGAAGACAATGAGAGCCAGAATGATTAGGTGAGCTGACAATTCACAGGACCACTCACCAGGGGAATTCACGTCTTTCGGCTCCTGTGATGGTGGCTGGGACAGCCTAGGAGATAGTGTAGTATCACATACCACAGCAGCAACAATGGCAGTGTCTACAGTAAGCACACAGAAGTTTTCTACACACTTGCTCTCATTTAATACAATAACTGTGAACCATGGGTTCTATCATAAATCCCATTCAGATGAGGAGCCTAAAGTTCAAAGAACTAAGGGCTCCAGGCAATCCTGTATGTGCCCTGATATGTCCTATAAAGAATGGATCTTTTCTGTCCCAGATTAGACTTTGTATAGTGGAAAGCAAAGAGAAAACAGTAGAAGAAGGGGAAATCCTACCAGCATCTTCAAGAGATACTATAGCATTAACTATATACTGACTTGTTGAGAGCCAATTAAATACAGAATCTTTAAACATCACAAAAGCTTGTAAAACTGCATTAAGCTCTACCTTTTGAGCTGATTGTTTGGGTACTAAAAATGTAAAAGTTTGATCAGGGGTAACTACTGCTGCTGTACCATTATTTGACCCATCAGTGAATATATTTGGAGCATTCATGATAGGTGTTTTTCTTGTCATTTTTGGAAAAATTACAGGATGCAATGACCAAAAAGACAATAAAGGATTAGATGGTAAGTGGTTATCAAATGAAACATTAGATTTGCACATGATTATTGCCCAAGTATTTAACTCATTAGCTAACTCATCAATTTGATTCATAGTATATGGAGTAATAATTTTATTGGGAGAAATTCCAAACACTCCCTTTGCTGCTTTTATTCCTTTGAGTATTAATTGTCCTACAGCCTCAGGATACCTAGTAAGAATAGTGTTAGGAGAATAAGATAAATGTATCCATAATAATGGACCTTCTTGCCAAAATACTCCTGTAGGAATATTTTTTGTTGGTAGTACAATAAATAATAAAGGCAAA
>NW_026000020.1:8089560-8270114 GCF_001458135.2 Marmota marmota marmota
AACCAGAGGAGACTTCAGATCAAGCTAGCTGCCTGCAGAACTTACCTGGACTGTGATTTAAGCTAGCTGCCTGCAGAACTTACCTGGACTGTGATTTACCAGGACTGTGAGTTAATCTATTGAGACACTGCTTTACCTGGACTGAGACAACAAACTGTAATCTATAACAAATTGTAACTCGGTATCTTTGCTAACAGTGTCATTGCTGGTATAATTTTTCCAAGGGCTTCTTGCATGGAGCCATCAATTGGCTTGGTATTGTGGCATTTTGTATCCTCCCTTTCTGTTTGTAGCAGGTTATTTTTGGTGTTTCTGTAAAAACCACTATGGTCGTTATTTAAATTAAACAAAAGGGGGAAATGTTAGAGTCTGTAAACAAGTCAAAATAACACCTGGCATTTTGCCAGGGGAATGTTAGAGTTCGTAAACAAGTCTGGATGGTGCCTGGCAAAATGTCAGAGGGAGTGGTTTGAGAAGTAACAAAACCGAGCCATTAGGTGTAGAGATTCCTGATTGGTTGACTGATGTATCTAGTTTATGCTAATTACATAAGCTGTGTGGAATGTATAAATACTGCTCCTGTCCTGCAATAAACGGCTTCCACTCCTGCTGTATCAACGTACACAAGTTATTCGTCCCCCTCCGCTTATTTTGCCCAGCCAGCCGGGCTGTGGCAATCCAGGAAGGTGCTATGTGGGCACACAGCTGGGAGAAGATGGAATTGGGTGTTTATGTGGTCTGCAATGCCTACGCTGTGTCTCAGCCCTGGGACACCATCTACTGCAGCACCTAAACAAGGTCTCTAGGAGCAACTCAACGCTTTGCTTGGTCAAAATAGCCAGTGGAAGGAGGATGACCTATTTTTCATAGATTCCCTTGGTATTTTCTATGTAAACAATCATGTTGCCTGAAAAAGAGAGACAGTTTCATCTCTTTTCTCTAACCAACATGACTCTTATTTCCTTTTCCTGCCTTATTGCAATGGCTAGAACTTCCAGTATATATGTTGAATAAGGGTGGAAATGGACATCATCTCCTTGTTAGAGATCTTAGAGGGAATGTTTCTGGTCTCTCATCAGTAATACAATGTCTGATAGTTAGATGCTTTTTATGAGATTAAGCAAGTTTCCCTGTATTTAAGGTCGTTTCTCTGTATTTTTAGTGTTCATTACTAATGGATGTTGAATTTTTTTTTTTTACTGAAAGTCTCCAGTTGTTTACTTTTTTTTTTTTTTTTTAGGTGTAGATAGACACAATGCAATGCCTTTATTTTTTTATATGGTGCTGAGGATCGAACCCTGGCCCCGCCCATGCTGGGCGAGCACTCTACCGCTGAGCCACAATCCCAGCCCTGGATGTTGAATTTTGTTAGATGTTTTTTTCTACATTGATTAATATGATCATGGGTTTTTTTCTTCTTTAGCCTGTTGATGTAGTGGATTGCAGTAATTGTTTTTTAGGTATACCAAATCAGCCTAGCATATCTGGCATAAAAATATATGATCTTTAGTTTGGGAGAGTTTTTTATCTGTTTTTGAATACTGTCATTAGCTGGTTTTGGTGTCAGAGTAATGATAGCCTCATAAAGTATAGGAAAGTGGTGTCTTCTATTTTCTGGAAGAGTATATGTAGGGTTGACATTAATTCTTCTTTGAATGGTGAAATTCTTCAGTGAAACCATCTGGGCTTGAAGATTTCCTTTTTGGAGGGAGCATTTTAATTACAAATCTAATGTCTTGAATGGCTATAGAACTCTTCAGATTATCTATTTTATTTTGGTTTGAATCGAGTAGTTTGTGATTTTTGAGGAATTGGCCCATTTGTTCTAACTTATGAAATTTATGAACATAAAATTGTAATTTTTGTTAAACTATCTTTTTAATAGTTACAGGATCTGCTGTGGCTGTCCCTGGTTCATTCCTAATATTGGCGATTTACCCTTCTCTCTTTTTATCTTTTGTCTATCTTGCTTAGAGGTTACCAATTTTTGTTGATATTCTTTAAGAACCCCTTTCTGTTTCAATTTTTCCAGGTTTCAACTTCACTGATTTCATTTTTTATTAAAAAATTTACTGGTAAGTAAAAATATAACGATCACACATATGACGGCGTACCATGTGATGTTTTGACATGGGTATATTGTGTAATGTTAAAACCAGGATTCACATATCTGTCTCCTTAAACACTCATCATGTATGGTGAAAAGATTCAAACTCCTTTCTTCAAGCTTTTTGAGATATTCAGCATACGTTAGCCTGTCCTCCGTTACAAATGCCTGAGCTAATCAGTTTATAAGGAGGACGGGTTCATATTGGCTGGTCCACGGTCACGTGCCCCCTTGCTTGGGCCTGTGCTGGTGCAGTACATCATGACCAGTGGCAGTGAAGGACCCTTTGCTTCATGGCCAGGAATTGAAAGAGAGGAAAAGGAGAAGTGGGGACGCAATATCCCTGCAAAAGCACCTCCCCAGCGACCCAACTCCCTCCCAGGGCCCCACCTGTTAAGGTCCCCACCACCTCCGGCAGTACCACGTTGGAAACTCAGCCTTGAACACAGGCCTCTGTGGAATGCCCCAGATCCAAGCTGCAACACAGTACTGAAGTGCCATCTGCAGTCACCCTACTGTGCAGTACCAGGTCAAGTTCACTGATTTCTGCCTTTCATAGTTTCATTCCTTTCCTGATCGCTTTGAGTTTATTTTGCTCTACTTGTTTTTTTGTTGTTGTTGTTGTTTTTTGTTTTTTGTTTGGCACCAAGGATTGAACTCAGGGGCACTCAACTACCAAGCCACATCCCCAGCCCTATTTTGTATTTTATTTAGAGACAGGGTCTCACTGAATTGCTGAGTGCCTCCCATTTTTCGCTGAGGCTGGCTTTGAACTCGTGATCCTCCTGCCTCAGCCTCCCAAGCTGCTGGGATTACAGGGGTGGGCCATGGTGCCTGCTCCAATTTTTTTTTATTGTTTTTTATTATTATTATTCTTTCCTAGAAGGCAGCACCTGTATTAGTGATTGGAAATCTTTCCTCTGATCTAAGGGAATTAACTGATTACATAAAATTTCCCTCTCGGTGCGGATTTAGCTGCCTCTCACACATGTTAACATATTGTATTTTCATTTTTGCTCACTTCCATGTAATTTTAAAATTTCCTTCTCTGCTGCCACGTTGACCCACGAATGTCTTAGAAGTTTGAGGTTGAGTTTCCAAGTGTTTGGCCATTTCTCTACTGATTCTGCTTTGATTTCTAGTTTGACTCCATTATGGTCAGATAACATACTCCGCATGACTTCATGTCCTTCAAGTTTGTCAGAATGTTGTGAGCTGACGTGTGTCGCACGGTGGTGGACGTTTCACGGGCCCTTTAGAAAACTGGGCATTCGGAGCTGTTGAGCGAGATGCCATGGATGTCAGTCAGATCCTGTTGGTTGAGAGAGCCTCCGAGTTCCTCATGTTCTTGCGAATTTTCCCTCTGCAAGGCTGACCGTCCTGAGGGCCGTGGAAGGAGATGGGAATGATGGGCTTCTCTGTCCAGATTTGCCTTTGGGTCACGTGTGTCTGGGTCACGCGTGTCTGAGAAGCTCTGCCGTCTGGTTCACAAGGCAGTCATCCTGCCGGATTCTCCTTGTCTCTGAGACTTCCCTCTCTGTCCCAGCAGCTGGACCCGCTGTCTCTGTTTCCTGATGCTAACCTGGCCACTCACACTTCCTTCTGAGCATGGTTGACACGAGACCCTTCTTCATTCTTTTGCTCTCTACTTACGTCATTGAAGTTGACGGGAGTTTCTTGGAAACACGCTTCTAATCCACTCTGCCAATCTCTGCGTTTTAACTGAGGGTATTTAAAACGCTTACCTTTAAATGATGATCACGCTATCAGGGCCAACTCAGACAATGTAATATTGGGGTTTTGTTGGTTCCTTTTATTTCTCATTCCATTTCTCTTTTCTTGCCTTCCTGTGGGTGACGGGGGTTTTTTTCAGTTCTGTTTTGATTCCATTATGATTTTTTTAAACATGTCACTTTCTATTGTTTTCTTAGCAGTGTTTCTGTCGGGAAACTGCTAGAGGAAGCAGCTGGGCCTGGGGCCACGGGGTGGAGTCCAGGTAGACGGGGCTTCACTGCTCGGAGGGGGTGACAAGGTGTCCCTGGTGTGGACCAGGGACAGGGCTGCTACTGCTCATCTAGAGAGAGGCAGCCAGGGCAGAACCGGAGCTCTCTGAATCGCCAGTGTTTGTCTGCAGTGATGCAGACTCTCCTATCCGTGTTCTCCTGGATGTCCTGGACCCTGCCCAACACAGACAGGGCTCCAGCCGTGACTCCCAGGAAAGTGCTGTATTAAAGATTTGCACTTGATGTTTTCAATTAACCAGCAAAGACACACCGAGCAGAGCACACTACATCTACTGAGAGCGCTCTACCCCGCTTTAAAAACAAAGATTATAAACTGCTTCTTCTGTCCATTTATTATTAAGATAATCTTCTGCTTTCTCTTTAGCAGCCAGAGAGTGGACCAAAAAAAAAAAAAAAAAGTCCAATATGTTGGGACTCTTTTAAAGATACAGTTTAGAAAAAGTAGACTGGATTTGACATGTTTGTGCCACGATTTTGTGTCCTATGTGACCTCTTCTTATGATTTTGAAGACTTCCATGTAGTTCAGAGCACGTGTAAGGCACTGGATTCGATTCTCAGAACCGCATATAAATAAGTGAATAAAATAACAACAAAACAGAGAGAGAGAGAGAGAGAGAGAGAGAGAGAGAAATGACATGTGTACAATACTTATATGTATAGCAGAAGCTGTGTTTACCTGATTTTAGGCATACATCATGATTCAGATAACGTAGCAGACATTACAAACTTTTAAATTCCAAACTTTTAAAACATTTTGTCCTTGACATGAACTGAATGTTCAAATATGAAGTGACACATAAACGTGTTATGTTCAGGTACATTTTATGTTGTTTTTCTTCCAGAAATCTCTTTATCTGAACTGCATCTTTTATTTCTTCAAAATTGCTTAAAAACATAGCATTTTCTGGCTGTATTTGAAAAGCTTGTCGAGTGTAGGGTTAAAAAGAAGCCAATATATTAACATGCTCTATTTGATATGGGGCTGTTTGCTCTAAGTTCATTAAATAACCAAATCTATCAAGTACAACCAACCAAACAGTATATCAAAACTGTTTTTTTTTTATTTTTAAAATTATTTTTTAAAAATCTGTTAAGGCATACATATTTATATTTTTTCAAATTTTTAAATTTTGTAAAACTGGAAGCAGTTTGAGTGACTAAAATTTGCAGCATGACGGGAAGGTTCTCAGTGTCATGTACAACCTCAGCAGAAAATGTGATTATAAAAGTTTACACAAAACCCCAGTTCCCCAGACAGACAGGACAGGAGCGGAGCCGGGGACAAACCCTATCAGCCTCTTCAAATATCATTTGCCCTCTTAGCTGATAAGGGAATAGAGCAAAACGGCAGAATGTCATAAAAATACAGAAAAAGTGACTACCTCTGCCTGCCTTCAACAAACCTCGAGTTAAAAAATAATAAAGGAACAAAGGGCCTAACAAAGAAACCGCCTTCCTCCGGCTTCCTGTGAAGTGGTTCTCCTTTTACTTTTTTTATTTTTGGAAACCTACAAGTGGAGGCTTCCTGGGAAATGCATGGATTGGGTGGTTTCGAAACTCAGAAGATAAACAACCCAGCCGATGTCCCTGCTCTCCCCCACCCGACCCTGTAAACACCCCGGGGCCACCGTCTGGCCTCCCTGTCTGTCTACAGTGGGGGCGGGTTGGGGCAGGGGCAGGGGGCCAGGGTCCTGCCCAGTGAACTCCAGCTCCGGGTGCAGAGGCCCCTGCCGTGCCTGCACGCCCTAAATGGACACTGTGGGACCAGGCAAGAGAAAGGTTAAGAGAAAGAAAAAGAAAGGCCCAGTCCTGCAGCATCAGCTAAACCCAGGCCTGCCCTCCCTGTTGATGTCATTCCCAGCCAGGCCTGGAATTGCCCACGGGGATCTTGGACGGCTGCCCACTCAGCAGGCAGCCCTCTCCTGCCAGCAACAAGCTTTTAATAAAACAGGATGCAGGCCTTTGGGAAGGCTGTCCTGAGAAGGGCTGTCCCCTGTCAACTCCCTCCCCCAGAGCCCCTCGCTGGAGTCCCCGGGGCCTTGGAGTCTGGAGCTGGCTCTCACCCACGGTGAACCTGTGATTCAGTGTGTGCACCTCAGCTTCTGCACGGCTCTGCCTGACCTTCAGGGTCCAACGGGGTGGGCTTTAGAACCAGGAGCTGGCTTCCACGGGAAGAAGACACTCAAGCCCACCCCCCGGGGCCACTCAAGGAGTCACCCCGCTCTGGGCTGGACGGGACTTCTCACCTGGATGCGGTGGCTTTTGGCCAGTGGAGGAGCTCATCTGGCTTTGTATTTTCTCCCCCTGTGGGTGAAATGGCTAGGTTCCCCTGCAGACAGCAGTTTCTGAGCTTTGTCCAGCTGTTGCCTGACAAAGAGCCCCAACTGAGGGTGAGCTCCCGAGGCTTGGTGGCCGGCACGGCCTAGGACTGCTTGTCAGGGCCTCCACCGCCCTCTCGCAGTAGGGCAGCAGGTCTGTGATTCGGACAGTGCTCTTGGACCGTAAGCCCACCCCAGGGCACCATGGGACGGGACCCAGGTGGGCGCACAGTCAGCCCACAGTCAGCTTGCACGACCTCACATGACCACATTTCGGCACAAAAGACACAGGGTGGCCGTGGACAGGAAAGGCCTGACAAGCTGCCCTGGAGCCTCAAATCTGCCCTGACGTCCTGCAGGGCTGCGGACAGCTTGAGGTTGGTGGGACTCCGTCCCCTACTATGTAGGGCACAGAGCAGGTTGGGGGTGGAGCAGGAAGCTCAGCCCCCAGCGGTCACTCTCCCACCCCACGTCCATGCAGATAGTGGTGATCACTACAGCACTTTCTTCCTGAGCCTGGAGGTGACAGCCCAGTCAGCCTCAAGCACAGGTGCAGAGAGCAAGGCCCAGGGCCAGTCTGGAAGGCTGACTCCAGCTCTGCTGCCCGTGAGCCCTTGAGTCCCAACCCAGTGAGTTTCTCTTGACTTTGAAGTTCGAGAAGAGATGGAAGGAACTGGTGCTACAGGTGGTGTTTTCTTCCCTTCTTTCACTCAAGAGTCTGTGACTTTGGAAAAGAGAGAGGAAGTCCACAGAGGGAACATTGGGCATGTGGATGGTGTCAGAGTGGGGATTTCATTTGCTGGAGTCCAGCCCAGATTCACCCCAGGACAGCAGGGTCCTGGCAGGAAGCAGGATGTACTGGCCAGTACCGGAGAAGGGCACGCTTCAGAGCCCAGAGAGCCCAGAGGTTGGGAAAGATGAAGCACAGCACCAGGACACCAGCTAAGGGCCCCCCATGCTTTCCCCTTGTTGCGAGTGCGCCCCGTTGTACGTGTCGGGATGGTTGCACCAGCAAGGATTCTTGCAAGCAAAGGAGACTGTCTTGGTGACTCAAGCTCAGAGGGCAATGTCTGAAGCCAAGGCGGGGTTCTGAGACCCCAGGGAGGTGAATCCCCAGCTGGAGAACCAGGTCCAGCCCTGGACAGCAGCCCTCCATGTCAAGGGTCCCTATGGCAAATCAACAGCTATGGTGGCTCCTTCCCAAGTACTCACCCAGCGCACTCAGGACGGCTCTGGGGCAGGGGTGGGGACATCATGGACAGCACTGTGGACACCTTCAGTCTGTGCAGGGGCAAAGCATTGAGATTTGCCGACCCGTGAAGTCTTCCCCAGTGGGAAGGGCAGTACTGAAACAGGATGGCGTGTGGGGAAGGAAAGGCCCCAGGGTGCTGGGAACTTGATGCCCAGAGCACTGTAGATAACAGGAGAGTGTCACCCACAACCACAGTGAGCCACCAGACCAGACCAGGACTTGATTTTAGAGAAACAGCGAGCCAACACAAAATCCAAACCAGCAGGGCAGCCTGGCAGAGTTGAGGGGTGACTTCAAGGTCATTCCTGTGTTAGTCAGCTTTGTGTTGCTCTGAACAAGGAACCCCACGAGAACCATTTAGAGGAAGAAAAGTTTATTTGGGCTTATGGTTTCAGAAGTTCCGTCTAACTCCACTGCTCCAAGTCCACTGCTCCAAGTCCACTGCTCCAAGTCCACTGCTCTGGGCCCCTGATAAGGCAGAACATCATGGCGAGGGAGAGCCGTCAGCTCATGGCAGCCAGGCAGCAGAGAGATGGAGAAGCAGCCTGTGTGAGGAGCCAGGGACGAGGTACAGTCCAAGGCCACGCCCCCAGTGACCTCCTTCCTCCAGCCGTGCACCACCCACCTAACGGTACCACTCAGTTGTCCATTCAGATTATTAATCCATCAAACGGAAAAACCCAGTGACGAGGTTACAGGCCTCATCCTCCGATAGTCCACCTGTGACCATTCCTGCCTCGTAATACCCGAGCTCTTCAGGGGACACTTCAAATCCAAACCGTCAGAGTTGCCAGGTGTGGGTGGTCCACCTGGGAGGCAGGATGAGGTCAAAGGGTAAAGGCAGGGCCCGTTAATTACCTGCTCTCAGAACCAAGCTGTCGGAGAACGTGCAGGAGTTCAGCAGACCTGTGCCGAGGCTCAAGGGGTCCATCCTGAATGTGGTGGTCTGTCTTGCTGGACGTGAGCTGCCCCTCAGCAACAGAGGAGGAGGTCCCCAGTTAGCGTCAGCAGCATGGCTCACCATGCTCGGCCCCGGGGGAAAGCAAGTGTCCCAGCTTCAGAACTGGGCCCCGCGTAAGGAGCCAAGTCACACTCTGGAGTCTGCCTCCTCACTGTGGCTGTGACACGCAGGGGGCTGGCTCTGTCACCACCACCTTCTAGTGTTCACAGAGCTGCAGAGCCAGAGAGGCAGACCTGGGTCCTGGTGACAGTATCAGTTCTGGGCCCCACTCTGCCTGGAGCCAGGCGGACTTTGGGTTTTGTTTGGTGGCATCAGTGGAGGAAAGTTCTCTGAGCAAAAGACTCGTCTGTTCCAGGCCAGTTTGAGTGGGTTTCCCATCATGCGTAACCACAAGGCTTTTCAGTAATGGGCAGATGGGCATATTAATGTTAGCCACAAGCGAGCTCCATCCCTCAATCTGCAGAACCTCTCAGGAGGCACCCTGTCCACGCCCAGCTGGTGTGAAGCGGCTGGCACAGAGATCCCAGGCTGCTCAGCGTTAACCTGAGAACTGGCCAGGGGCCTCAATGCTTAGAGATCCCATGTGAATAGGAGATTTTGGGGGAACCCCAACATTCTGCTCATACAATAGTGAATAATCCTGAACAGTCTCCGTAAGGGACATGAGGAGAGAAGATACCTAGAAAAATCAAAGTGGCAGCTACGGTGGTCACTGGTGATCTCCGACTTTAAGACTGAGGGGGCCCAAAAGAGGCGAAGGGCACACAGACTCAGGGACGTCCCTGGGAGAGGCCTGAACCTGGGAGAAGTGCCCGGGGAGGAAGGCATGTAGGCTACGGGCCAGACATGTATGCCAGAAGGGATTTTAAAGCCAGTTGAAGAATACGCCGAGAGAGAGAGAGAGAGACAGGGATTTGCCTGCAGAAAGTGCTCAGTTGCCAACGTTTGGCAAAAGGAGCCAGAGTCACGCAACTGTGGTTCAGCTTTCCTCCCTTCTCAACCAACATTCTTCAGAAGCACTGAGCCCAGCACCCTGAGAGGGCAGCAAGGGGTGCCCGCCGAGTCGACAGCCCCAGCCCAGGTACCTGCAAACTCTCAGAAAGCCTCAGGGATGCGAGGTCCAGCACTGGGAAATCCATCCCTGGGAATAGGGTCCACTTCCCAAATTTGTTCAAGGAGTTGATCTCTGTTCTGGAATATTCTAGAATACTCTAGAATTACTGGCCACGTGACTTGAAAACATTTCAAGAGCAACACGAGGTGTGACATGGGTTCAGTGCCCCCCCTAACAACCGTGGGTCTTTGTGAGAGAGCAGTTAAATAGGCGCCTACTGGGCGCTACATGCTGGGAGCACGTCAGCCCCACAGTGGACACAGTGTCCAGGATGCACTTGTCTCTGACATGGAGGAAGGCAGGCCAGGGGAACACGGAGAGGGACTCCTGGCTGATGGCAGATGCTGCCCAATGGACTGACGGACCTTTGAAGTCCTAGGGAGGAGGATTACTAGACTCACACCCAGGAGCACATCCTCCACCTGCCCAGCCTTACTGATGTCCCTGAAGTGACCTGGAGATGTCCTTTGGTGCCACTGATAAGCGGGAACAGAGCAGGTGGGTGCGGTCACCCTGTCAGCAGCTGCAGGGGGTGACATGCAAGGCGCAGCACTGGGCATGAGGCTCCCACCAGTGTCCTCGGCTCTCAGAGGTGAGAGTCGGAGCCCCAACCAGGCTCCCCTGAGAGTCTCTGGCTTTGGTCAAGTTGGTCTTCCACTCTGAGCCTCGGTTTCCTCATCTTGATTTGCAGAGGTTTGTACGTAGATGTGAAAAGCGAGTGTGTCCCACGTGAGGGTGACTAGAAGCCAAGGGGGGCACTGGATGTAGTGGCTCCCCAGGTCAGGAGGGCCTCAGACTCACTTGAACAGGATGCAGCAGGAGGCCCCAACCAACAGCGACTTCAATAAAACTTCAGCTGCATCAGCTGGACCATGTGTCGAGAGAGACACGGAGAGGGCCAGGGTGTGGCTCACGGGCAGGGCACCTGCCTGGCATGTTGTGTGAGTCCCAGGTTCATCCCCAGCACCGCGCGCGCGCACACACACACACACACACACACACACAAGCCAGGCAGGGCACAGATATTCAGGCAGCTGCCTGGGGAAGACAAGCTTCAGAAAGAACCGGACGTCCAACAGGAAACAGCACAGGGAGAGCAGGGTGGCCACAGTGGGCCTGAGGCCGGGAGCCAGGGCTCAGGATCAGGGCTCGCAGTCCTGGGACCCCTGGGGATGAGAATGAGAAGCCAAACCAAATGCCATCTGCCCGATGGCCACGGGTGTGGACGGTATGAAACCAAAGAGCCGTTGGCAGGCCTCGGGGAGAGTTTTCCTAAAGGAAATCTGGCGACTTGAGTAGCCCTGGTTCAAGGTCACTGAGTAATGGGACATGAGTGTTGAAGGTCGATGTGGTGTGTTTGCACCAGTGGAGGCACAATGTCTCTGCCAGTCAGGACCCCACAGGGACCTGTCCAGGTACCAGGCGTGACAGACAGGAGCCCATCCAGCTGACCGCTGCGGTGACACAGGAGACAGAGGCAGTCACCACACACGAGCTCCTTCTTTCAAGGAGAAAATTGACATTGACTTCTAAATAAGGAATCGAATGCAAATATTACCCACTGCCCAACTGAAAGCAAACAGGAATGAACATCTCTCTGCACCTGAGAGGGATGAAAACTTCCTAAGCATAAAAATAATGGGAATAGCCCCAGAGGAACATGTCCTTGGGCACACAAAGACCCACGGCTTCCCTGCCCAGAGCACCTGCCAAGCCTGGAAGGCAGGAGAGACTGTGACCCAGAGGAGCCGATCCTGTACAGGGCGCTCCACCCACAGGAGAAGACACAGGAAAAGACGTGAACAGGCATTGGCAGGAGAATAAACGCAATTTGTCTAAAAGAAAAGAAAAGATGCTCAAATTCCTGTGCCACCAAAGAAATGCAAAGACAGTTAGTGAGACACCTTCAGCGGAGCCGTCTGGTCTGTTTGTGTTGCTGAGCAGACAACCGAGGCTGGGCACTTGGAGAAGAAATGAGGTTTCATTAGCTCCAGTGCCGGCAGCTCGAGAGCCTAGGGCTGGCATCCGCCTTGCTCGGGCTTCACACGGGTGGAACTTGATGGCAAGAGCATGTGCAAGAGCGAGGGCACCTTCAGAGGAGGACTCCGAGGGGGCTGGGCTCCCTTACAACAGCCTGGTTTGGTGGGAACTGAGGCAGTGCCGTGAGCTGTCACCCATTCCCGTGTGGCAGCGTGGGTCATTCATCAGGGTGGAGCCCGGGATCTAACTGCCTTCTCCAGGCACTTCCTCCACCTCAACATGGCCGTGCTGGGGACCACGCTTTTGGGGACAAACCACATCCAACCATAGCTATGCCAAGAGGTGGGATGCACAAGGGGACCTGGACACAGTGCAGGTGGGACACAGTTGACACATTGGGCACAACTGTCCTCGCAGGTCGCCCAGCTGGTCTCCTCAGGTACCGTCGAGTGTTCAGTTTCTGTGCCACCAGCTCCCACGTCCACATACTGAAGATGACCTTAGCCCCCGTCTCATGGGAGGCCTGGACTGGCTGAGACCACGCTCCATGCTGACCCAGAGGGGTCGCTGGAAGGAACCTTTTGTGTGGTTAGAAGCAAGCAATGAGGAATGGCTAAAGAACCTGTGATACAGTTATAAGATGTCACACCGACGTTAAGTCTGCTGTTAAATGTGTCACCATTAAACTATTTCCTAATAGAAGGGGCTGTGGAGGTGTAATCCCCGTACGATAAAGGAAAAGCCTTCTACATACAGGAGAACACATGGCTAAACTGTGTGTTTCTTTCTTCTAGAGGTTATTTCTAGGGAAAGGCTTAAAGGTGACTTAAATTTCTTTGAAAAAAACAATAAAAAGGAAAAAGTCATTTGGAAAGTGGTGTTGGTGTCAAATGAAGTCAAACAAGGGCGGGGAATGGCACTGGGTGTCAGACCACTGGGAATCTGTGTTCTCTGAACCGGCTGGAGGAAAGGGTCATGTGTGGCCTACCCAAACCCAGCTCCCGGGGGCCGTGACACCTGTCTCAGTGTATTTGATGGACATCAGGTCAGAGAGCACCCTGATTCTGACCCAAAATATCATATATCAAAATATCATATATTGTATATCATCTGCCTCTCGGTGACAAGAAAACTAGTGTGCTCAAAGTCACTAGGGGCCATACTCAGGGGGCTCAGGGAGACTCCCACAGCGGCTGGGGGGCACCTCTTCCAACGTCCATGGAAAAGTCTTCTGTTCTGCATGGTATTTAGCTGCCTGTGTCCTCCTCTCCCTCTTCCCCTCTCCCTCCTCCTTCCCTCCCCTCCTCTGTCCTCCCTCCCTCCTTCCCTCCCTCTTTCCTTCCCTCCCTCCCTCCCTCCGTTCTGAGTTAGTGTTTCTCTTGCAGCTGGTGCAGCTGGACTTCTTACTCAAGACTCATCAATCCGCTGGGGTCCTGAATGCAAGGGAGGACTAGGGTGGGTGAAGGAGGCTTAAAATGTGATAGAATGGAAAGCCCAGCAAACATTAAAGGTCATATTTTCTAATGCAACGAGCACTTCTCTCTGCAGGGGAAGCCACAGGTAGGAAGGGTGTTTCCGAGTCTGGGGTTCTGAGCCTTCGTATGATGTGTGGTCCATTTGAAGGCATCACCGGCTGGGCACAGAGGTGCTCACCTATCATCCCAGTGGCTTAGGAGGCTGAGGCAGGAGGATGGCAAGTTCAAGGCCAGCCTCGGCAACTTAGCAAGGCCCTCAGCAACTCAGCAAGACCCTGCCTCCAAATAAAAAATACATGAATGACCACTGCTCCTCAGAGGAGGATGCCCAGAGAACCAAGCAAGGACTTCCTGAGAGGAGAAAGGGGGCGTTTCAATCCGTGGGGACAGAGGGGACACTCGGGAAACAATGTTGGGGCAAAGGGACAGCCACCTAAGATTTAAAACATGAACTCAGTTCCTCCTGCTCCTCGGGGCAGCCAGACACGGCAGGCAGTGGTCGGGCACCCAGGTGAATGCCATCTGTCTCCTCCTGGCCAGTGACCCTGCTTGGCCAGTGTCCAAGGGCCAGTGTCCATGGGGGAGGTCCCACCCTGCCTCAGCTGTCCCCCATGTGGAGCTGCGTCCATGCTCAGTGACAGTGTCACTTCATGTCTGGGGCCTGTTCACACCCAGGCCTCTGCTCTCCTCTCACTGTGTATTAATAAACACACATCAGTAATAAACCTTGTAACTTCTCCAAGTTCTCCTGGAAACAGGAAGAGCGCTGGTGTTAAATTAAATTAAATAACCATATGGGCAAAGGTGGCACACATCTGTAATCCTAGCAACTCGGGAGGCTGAGGCAGGAGGATCATAAGTTTGAGGCCAGCCTCAGTAACTTAGTGAGTCCCTAAGCAACTTAGTGAGATTCTGTCTCAGAACAAAAAATAGCAAGGGCTGGGGGTCTAGCTCCGTGGCTGGATTCCATCCCCAGCCCCCACCCCCGCCACACACAGAGAATTTAAATAACCAAAGTGTTACAGCTGCAGCCAGTGTCAGGAGTTCCCCTAGGTGCTAACTGATGGCGACCCATGTTTATGATCAGGGACCTTTTCACAGCTGCGGGTCCCCTGAATCTACTCCTCCACCCGACAGACTTAGAATAAAACCCCACAATTTGCCATTCTTGCCCCACCCCAATTAAAAACAAATACCACAGGCAAAGCATCAAGCCCACCGTGCCCCCAGCTTCTGCCAGCTGAGCCCACCGTGTCCGGGCTTCCACACTCTGTCACTGAGTCACCACTGAAGCCTCTGGCCTCAGAGTCGGCTTCGGGATCAGTGAGCCCTTGAGGGTGGGCACTGTGCCCCCCGAGTGGGCTGGGCTGGTGGTGCCCCTCTCTGCTCCACCAACAGGGGCCTGAGTGGAGGATGGACTCCACACTGGTTTAGCAGAGAGGCTGGCTGAGCAGCCCAGCTGTCACTCTGCAAGGAGGTGGCACCTGAGCCTGGCTCTCGGGCTTGGCCAGCTGCCTGCGTATTGTGCCAGCGAGTTCCCCTGTCCCTGGGTGCAAGCACTGGAGGCTGGACTGGCCCCTCTGCCCGGGGCCCGCCCTAGGTCCTTGACGTGAGGCAGGAAGCCAGGTGGTCTGAGCAGCGGGCTGGCCTGTCCTACAGAGACCCAAGGGCCACATGGGCAGCAATGGTCACTCTTACTGACAGTCACCCCAGTTTTTTGAAGGTGACGATCTGACATACATTGAGTGGGAGGTCTGGGAGGACGGTGAGCCATGCGTGACGGGTGGCGTGTGTGCCCGTGATCCACACGTGTGCACATACATGGCGTTTCATGAGTGGGCCTGAGGGGGGGTGCACACCGTGGGCACCACGTACTCACCGGCCCCAGGCAATCAGGAGCCCCCAGAGCTGCCGCCCTCCCTCCAGCTGGGCCTGGACGCCTGTTCTGCAGCAGGCCCTCCTCCCTCTCCCTGGAGGGAGCCACTGCGGCCACCAGACCAAGCATCATGGTCCCCAGGGTGGCAGGCAGGGCTGCCCTGGTGAAGCTCCTGATGACCTGTCAGTGGACGCAGAGATGGTGGCTTCCGCTCCCGGGATGCTGCGGACCCTGAGGGGCCTGGCCAGCCCTCTTCCTTGGATCAGGGGGAAGGAGTCTGTCCTCCAAGATTGGACAGGAGGAGCGGCCTCCAGCAATATGGCTGAGCAGAGATGAAGGGGGGCTTCTGAAAGGAAGAAGGGGGAGAGGGAGAGAGAGACAGAGAGGGAGAGGGGTAGAGAGAGAGAGAGGGAGGGAGAGGGGGAGAGAGAGAGGGAGTGAGGGAGGGAGAGGTGGAGAGGGAGAGGGAGAGGGAGAGAGAGAGAGGGAGAGGGGGAGAGAGAGAGAGATGGAGAGAGAGAGAGAGAGAGAGAGGCACATGCACCAGGGTTCAGGGAACTGGAAGACGCCCTGAATAAGGTGTGGAAAGCCAAATCCCAGGACACTGCACAAGCAGCAGTTTCTTTCCTGGAGGCTCAAGTCACTGGCAGGTGGCCAAGGGCCGCACCGAGGTATGAAATGTGAGCTGTTTGTAGGAGTTTGCAGAATGCTTCTCCCTGGGGCTGTGCGAGTGCAGGGTACTGTGGACCAGGGCGACGGCCGGCCCTGCAGCGCGCACACAGGCACAGCAGGCCACTGTCCATCAGACCCGTCCTCCTGCTCCCCCTCCTTTCTCCACCACCACAGTCCCCCCAGGGAGGGGAACCTGGTTCCCAGCACAAGTGGCTGAGAACCAGCAGAAGCCTCCTCTCCTCCCTCGATGGGGCCACTGTCACTACTGTGGCCATCTCCAAGTGACCACTCCAGGCGGATGGCTCCCACAGACCACGGCTCCCTGCAAATGTCCCTGGCTCGGTGAAGTCACCCCATCCCTGGGCCAGGCAGCAGCCCCGTGGCAGGCGAAGGTCCTGCTCGCCTGAGCTTCCTGTCCCCGGGTGTGCCACTGTCCAAACCACGGCGAGTGACCACAGCAGCCTGCTCCTGCCAGCCTTTGGGGTGAGCCTGGTGCCGTCTAAGGTCTTCATCCGTCTAAGGTTGTCACCCACCCGGCAACCCTCAGGGCAGGTGCCACGATCAGCCATGTACACCCTGGAAACGGAAGTTAAGAAGGCTCCCACTGTGTCCCCAACACCCAGCCCTCAAGGTAGAGTCGGGATTTGAACCCCGGTTCCAGCTCCAGAATCTGAGCCCCTCCCGCTGTCTCCTCCGACACATGGAGGCCACCGAGGCCCTTAGCTACAGGAGCCCGTCCCACCCCAATTCTCTCCTGGACCTATCGCACAGCTTTATCCTGGGACCCAGTGAACAGAAGTCAAATGAACCAACAAATGGGTGAAGGAATGATTCATCCAAGAAAACTACAAGCAGCAGGTCAGAGCAGACATGAGGTTTGCAGACCTTAGGGTCACGTAACGCTGTGTTCAGGGAGAAGAAAGCAGATCCAAAGTCACTGGCTCTCCTCTACTCCATTCATAACGGTCCACACTTAAAAACAGCTCAGGTGCTCGGAGACAAGAGAGCAGGCGGACAAGCTGGGCTGCATCTGTGCAGTGGGTTAGCTCAGCCCATTGGGGGTCAGGTTGCAGACTAGGGGGATCCTCAAACATTGAGCTGAAAGGAGGAAGCCAGACACCAGAGTGCATTCACACAGCGTTCCAGAGCAGGCAACGCCCATCTCAGGTGTGCAGAATTAATAAACAAAGCAGAACTCAGTGGTGCATGCCTATAATCCCAGTGGCTTGGGAGGCTGAGGCAGGAGGATAGAAAGTCAAAGCCAGCCTCAGCAACTTAGTGAGGCACTAAGCAACTCAGTGAGATCCTGTCTCTAAGTAAAATACAAAACAGGGCTGGGGATGTGGCTCAGGGATTGAGTGCCCCTGAGTTCAATCCCCGGTACCTGCCCCCCAACATAAATAAATAAATAGATGGTAGATAAATAAATGCAAAATGACATTTTCCTTTAGGAGGTGACTGGGGACAGGAACTGAGTGGGAAGGAGGAGGAGGGGATTTCTGGAGTGAGGGACAAGTGCTTTTTATATATCTTTGAAATATAATCACATATTGACCTGTTTGGAGGTAAATAACAGCAACTTACATTAAAATGTATCCAGCAAGTAAGATGAGGACTCCCTGTTCCAGGTCAGGACACCTACTTGTCCCTTCCTCCTGCCAAACACCACTAACTTTGTCTGAATATTACCAGCAGAGCCTGGACTTCTAGCCACCACCCAGCAGTGAGAAGAAGCCCCCTTCCTCGGGTGTCAGTGGAAGCTGGATGGAGAGCCTGGACTTGTGCTTTCACCTGGCAATGATGGGGTGGCGTGTCCTTCCCCACTCCTCATTGCTGGAGCAGTGTCCGAGGAAGCCAATCAAAACTGAAGCCAAAAAGAAGATCCAGAGTCTTTTAACCTAATATGCCAGAGGTCAAGACTTCGGTAGAAAACCACTCGTCGCACTAAGAACCAGGAAGATCAAAAACTAAATGCAAAATAAAAAAAGGAAAACAACGAATCCTAACGCCAAAAAGACAGAAAGTTTGAAATGATGTAACACACATTTCAAAGCAGCAGCAGAAAGGTGCTTCAGAGAGCAAGGATAACACTCTTCAACCAAATAGAAAGAGGCTGGGGAGAGAGGAGACTCTAGAGCTGAAAATGCAATGCACCAAATTAAAAAATAAAATAGAGATGCTCAGCCACAGAATAAAGGGGACAGAAGGACAGTCAGGGACTAGGACGACAGAACAATAGGAAACATCCAACCTGAACAACAAAGAGAAGATAAGGTAGAAGAATGAGAGGAGGAGGAGGAGGAGGAGGAGGAGGAGGAGGAGGAGGAGGAGGGAGCCCCGGGACCTGAGGGGCTATGTCAAAAGCCTACTTCTGAGGCACTGGGTTCTGGGAGGAGAGCAAAAGGGGCAGAAATGAAAAACACTCAAAGAAATAATGGCTCAAATGTTTCCAAATTTGATAAAAGCCATTATCCTGTGGATTTAAGAAGCTGAGCAAACCTCAAAACATAATGAACTCAAGAAATCCACTGATTTACAGCCAGCTTTAGTGACTTAGAGAAATCTTGTCTCAAAATAAAAAATAAATGGGGCTGGGGCGAGGCGTGGTGGTGCAGCCTGGTGCTGTGGCACACGCCTGAGATTCCAGTGGCTCCGGAGGCTGAGGTGGGAGGATCGTGAGTTCAAAGCCAGCCTCAGCAACCTAGTGAGGCCCTGAGCAACTTAGCAAGTACATGTCTCTAAATAAAGTATAAAAAGGGCTGGGGATATGGCTTGTTGGTTAAGTGCCCCTGAGTTCAATCCACATACCGAAAGAAAGAAAGAAAGAAAGAAAGAAAGAAAGAAAGAAAGAAAGAAAGAAAGAAAGAAAGAAAGAAAGAAAGAAAGAAAGTCCACACTAAGACATGTCATAGTCAAACTTCTAAAAACAAATAAAAGACAAACAAAAATATCTTGAAACCAGAGAGAAATGACAACTTCTCTGTAAGGATGAAAAGACCAAAATTTCATGAGAAACCTGACCAGAGGACTTTTGGGACTTCGCTGAGAGAAGAAGACTGCCCTTCTAGAACCCCATATCCAGCCAAAAGATCCTTCCCAACGAAAAGATCCTTCAGGAAGGGAAGGGAAAGCAAGGTGTTCTGAGAAGAAGGGAAACTGGTAGTGCAGTCACCCTCAGAGTCCTGCAGAGGACTGGCCAAGAGTTCTCGCAACACAGAGGGAGCAATAAAAAGGAACATGGGGACACCCGTAGGGAGGAGGAGCCTGGTCAACCAAAATACTGGCAAGTGCAATGGAGAGTCTGCCTCCTCCTGAGTTGTCCCCATGGCATGACAGGTGAAGCAAAAATGACAACTAATATGGAAGCCAACTGGATGTAGAGGAAACGTTGAAGAAATCGTATCATAAACAGGAAAATAACAGGACACGGAGACAGGTAACTCTCCAAACGTCACTTGGATTTGTAAACAATGACGCTAATTTATGGGAAGTCTTAAAATAGAGGTAAAAAAATTAATAAAATTAAAAAAAAAACATTCCTAACACAAAGAGTCACTGACTAAGAATAGGTGAGAATGTCCTCGCCTATAAGGGCATTGATGGACAGCTTGGAGCTCCTGTCACTCTTAAAGTGAAAAATTGGACATTTTCCTCCTAACACGAGAAACTCATCAGCTCTCTGCAACACTGGGCTGGAAATGCTACCAGGGCAACCTGACCAGAGACTGAGAGAGGAGTTCCAGAACCGAAATGAAGAAGCAAAGCCGCCTTTATTCTCCATGACACAAGGGTCTTGTAGAAAATCCTATGGAGCCAGAAAGCTACTGAAGCCAAAGAGTGATGTTAGGGACGATACAGAGGGTCCAGGTGGGTCGCTCAGGGGGACAGGGCTTGCCTGGCAAGTGTGAGGCTTGGAGTTCGGTCCCATCACCAAGGGAAAAAATTTTTTTAGATACATCACAGAAGATCAATATTCAGAAATCAATTATGTTTCTATACATTTGAATGAATGATTAGAAGTTAAAATTTTAAATATCATTTGAAAGAACGATCAAGGCTTGCCGTCGGAGAAAATGCCTGTTTATTGACGAACAGCTCTGCATATTTATAGAGCCGGGGGGTGGTTTGAGTTATGACAGTTTAATGGTTGAAGGGTTTGACAGTTGGCTGGGGTGCTTTCTGATTGGTGGGTAAGGATCATGTGAGCCAGCAGGGCTAGTCTGATTGGTGGGTAAGGATCATGTGAGCCACCAGGGCTCACCATTGGACGGCTCTTCTTGGGGAATGAGGAAGTTAGTCTTTGGAGCTGGGGCGACTCCCAACACCATTCACAATAGTGTCCAAGGTATAAAATATTTAGGGCAAATGTGATGTAAGAGGGACTAGATCTATACATTGAAAATTATAAAGTAATGGCCAAGAGAAAAGAGAATCTGAATTGATACAGATGTACTATGCTCATGGATAAGAAGAGAGAATTTTTAAGGTATAAATTTTCACCAAATTGATCTTAAACTAATTTTATTTTTTGGTTTTTTTTTTTTTTTTTGAGATGGGTGTCTTGCTATATTACATGTGCTCCAATGATACTCCTCCTCCTCAGCCTCCTGCATTCACATGCGCCTCCTCCTGCCTCAGCCTCCCTTGTAGCTGGAACTACAGATGTGTGCCACTCTACCTGGCTTGATCTTACATTAATTGGAGGTGTAAATTCTCTCCAAATTGATCTACAAATTCAATGCAATTCTAATAAAAGTCCAAATTGAGTTATTTTTGTTGAGAAATGGACAAGTTAATTCTAAAATTCATAAAGAAATGGAAAGGACCTAGAATGGTCAAAACAAGTTTGCAAAAGATGAACAAATCTGCAAGATGAACACTGCTTGATTTTGAGACTTCTGCTACTAGCACAATTTATATCACACAGAAAACCAACAATTCTCCCGGGCCCCCAATGGCCCTCCTAAAATCAAGAGGTGGGGTCTCATAGCCTCTCCATGAATCTGGCCTGATCATAGGGACTTTCTTTCCTTATAGAACAGGGCAGAAATGACCTGACAGGAGGCCTAGGGTGGGTTATAAGAAGCTTTGCAGCTTCTGCCTGGGTCTCTTGGGACATTTATGTTTGCAAGACTCATTCTAGGACAAGCCACAACTAAGAAGTCCAACTTCCCTAAAAGTGTCACTCTGTGGGGAGGTCTAAGGGAGACATCTAGAGAGGCTGCAGAGAGACAGTTGGTAGCCAGTCCCCCTCCAGATGCTGCAGGCAGTCCAATGCAGGGGCAAGATGGGGAAAGGTAGGGGTCACCTTGGGCCTTCACCCTGGTGGACCTTCTGATGATCTATGTTGCAGGCACAATCCAGCTGTAAATGCATGAGAGACCCTTGGAAAGAACCACCCAGAGGAGCCCAGCCAACAGCGTGAAAAGGTGATAGCATGTTGTGGTCTCAAGACACACACACACACACACACACACACACACACACGCCAGGGCAGTGAAACAAAACACAGACATCAATGGAATGTCAGGGTCAAGACTCCAAAAACTGGCTGACTTTTGACAACGTAGTAAAGCAATATGATAAAAAGAGTCTTTTCAACACACGTTGCATGAACAATTGGATGTAAGCGTGGAAAAAAAAATGAACTTTGATCCAGGTCTCACACCATATGCAAAATCTAACCCCAAATGGGTCATCATAGATCAAAATAACTATAGCTTCTGAAATAAAATATGAGAAAGTCATTGTGACCTAGGGTTAGGCAAAGATTTCTTATGCCAAAAGCCTGACATATAAAAGAAAATATTTTTAAATTGGGCTTCTTCAAAATTAAAAACAAAAGACTCTGCTAAGAAGGTCAAAAGACAGGCTTTTAACTTAAGCAAAGGAAAAGAAAAGATGGGGAGAATATATTTGCAAATCATATATCTAAGAAAGAATTTGTATCCATAATATATAAAGAGTTCCCCAAACTCAGTAAGAAATTAATTTAAAAATGGGCAAATTACTTTTTTTTTTTCATTTCTGTCACTTTTTTGTATTTTTACTGTGGAACTGAGTTTTCTTCTTTACATTGAATATCCTCAGTGGAAGAAAAGTCTGCACACAAATATCAGAACAGACGTGACAGGACAGAAGGGATGAAGGATCATAAGGTGTAACGTCATATACAGCTGCAGAGGGTCGCAAACCCCATTCAGAACAACAGATCAGAGTGTGAACGTTTCTCAGTGGCTTCAGGACAGCTTCACAAGGCTGGATAAAGAGGGGCTCACGCAGTGCAGGAGAAGTGTGACTCAGAGCTGCCCCATGGTGTCCTGGGCAAAACTAACTTACTTTCTATCTATCAGTCTGTGTATCTATGCTGGGGATTAAACCCAGAGGTGCTTTACCACTGACCTGCATCCCCAGCTCTATTTTTTTTTTTTATTTTGAGACAGGGTCTTGCTAAGTTAATAAGGCTGGCCTCAAACTTGTGATCTTCCTGCCTCAGCCTCCCCAGCCTCTGGGATGACAGGTGTGCGCCCCTGTGTCCGGCTGGGCAAAACATTTAAACAGACGTTTCCTAAGGAAGAAAGACCAATGACAACAAGCATATGAAGGCTGCCAGTGGGGTCACCAGTAGCCAGTAGGGAGACTCACACTAAAGGAGCAATGAGGTGCCCCTCTGCACCCACTGGAATGGTCCCAAGACAAAAGAGCAGCTGTAACTGTATCACAGAAAGTGACAGGAAATAAGACTCCCCTGCACTCCTGTGATTCGAAATGACAAGGCTGTCCTTAACTGGACCTTTTCCTGCCAAAGGAATGGCCAGTGGACATTTCCTGCCCAGCCTCCCTAGGCCTGCTTCCCGGCCCCCAGGCTGCCCCAGCGGGGGAGCTTGCACTAGAGGCACCCTGGGGAGGCTCGCGCTCACAGGCAACCCTTCCGGTGTTTTGTTGAAGCACCAGACTAGGAAGACCACGGGCTCCCGACCATTGTGCTCAGGGGCCTGCCCGCCTGGCTTTGGATTTGCAGTCAGGTCTTTTGACAACACAAGCCCAATCGAACGAGCCAGGCGGGACGTACAGGACCAGCAGCCTCTACTCCGGGCAGTTTCAGAGGACTGGACAGAACCTGGTGTGTCTCTGTGCTGGACACGTGCATTTTGGACCAGCAGGAAGGGGCCGGTTGGGGGCAGGAAGGATCCTGCCTTAGCTGATAAAGCCAAAGCCTGCGGTTTTCTTCTTTGGGAGCTGCAAGCCTATCTTTAGCAGCTCTCCCCGGGGCCTCAGAGGAGAGGAACTCTCTAGGAAGAGGCACTTTACCCCAAAGCGTGGTTTGCATATTGGGCAGGGGAGGCACCTGGCCCATGTCCGGGTGGAGACCTGGGCACCCAGGGCCGTGTGCTCTGGGTCAGGAGAGCAGGACAACAAGTTTTCTCTGTTAAATGTCTTAACAGTTGAGTTCCTCCTCCGACCGCCTCCCTGGGCTTCTTGCTGTCTGGGGAGGAAAGCCGGTCGGGCTGCTGTGCAGCGGGGCCAGGGTGGGTCCCAGACGGCCCGGCCCAGCCCAGGTGCTGAGCACTTAGCAGTGAACTTGGCCACTGAAAGACTGGACCTGTGCACATGCTGCAGGCCCAGCTTTGCTTTGGAACGGAAAAGGCTGTCTTTCTGCTCTCCTGAAACAATTCAGGGAACTGCTGGAGGTGGGGGGGACTCAGTCCTGCTGCAAGGACTAGCAAAATCTCTCCAGAGCCAAAATCAATCAACACAAAAAGACCGATTTTTTTCTTTCTTTTCTTTTCTTTTTTTTTTTTTTTTAACCAATAGCTGGTTTGCAAATGGAGCTGTCCTCCTGGAAGCCCCTGAGCCCACCCTGGGTCTGCAGAGTGGGCTGTGAGATTCCAGCTGGCCGACCCTGCCGGCTCCTGGTGGCCTCGGATATGATGCAACCTGGGCCTGAGCTTAACTGATTCATGGCGCCTCGCTGCACAGAGAAGCTCCAAGACTCACAGGAGGCCAGCAGGCCAGCCCCCGCCTTGGCAAAGCCGCCCATCCCATGCCTTTTTTTTAAATCTTCAGAAGATTCAGTACCATTTGGAGGGAAAAGGACATATCAAAGATTTATAAATGAAGCAATCATCTGATCCATTTTGTCTTCTGCTTGGTCCCAAGTCCAGTTCTGGGCAGACCCTAGACACCCGCCCCGGCGCCCCAGCTCTCACCTGTCCGTGAGATGATGACGCCTGCTGTCTGACCAGCCAGTCTCCTAGAGAGCTCCAGAAAGATGCTGTGGGTTGCAGGTCTGTGGGGCCCCTTCCCCTCCTGCTCCCCACTTTCTTGTCTGAAATTAAGGAGAGGTACAACCTTACCAGTCACATTTCAATCATTTTGGGTTTTTTTAGAAGTTAGAATAAACCAGGCGCAGTGGCGCACACCTATAATCCCAGCGGCCCAGGAGGCTGAGGCAAGAAGATTCCAAGTTCAAGGCCAGCCTCAGCAACTTAAGGAGGTTTTAGGGAGGGCTTAAGCAATTTAGTGAGACCCTGTCTCTAAATAAAATACAAAAAAGGCCTGGAGATGTGGCTCAGTGGTAAAGCACCCCTGGATTCAACCGCTGGTACCAAAAAAAAAAAATAAAGAAATTAAAAATAAAAGTGGAATAACCATCATAAAATATCCACATCTGTTATTTCTGGAGTGTGGGTCCACAGGTGTTTGTTCCGCTCTTCTCTGGGTTTTCCTGTCTCCCTCCAACCTCCTGCCCTAATAAAAGAGGAAAGAGTCAGAGGGGCCTGTGACCTATAGACCTCTTTACTTGGACTTTGTTTTGTACAAGAAAGTGCTGAGCAAGCCCACTCCTGCAGGAAGGAGAGGCGTCACTACTCGCAGGGCTCATCTAGGAACTCACTGGACCCCTGCCCTGGGCCTCACCCCCACCTGCCCCTCTGGTCTCAGGTGGCTGTTTGCTCAGGGGCTGTTTGATTGACAGGAGTTTCCAGTCCAAGGCTCAGCGCCCAGGATGATGTAACCTCATTTCTAAGGCTCTGATTCAATCTCCGCCCCCCCACCATGACCCCAACCTGTCCCCAACAGAAGCGCACACCTGTACAAAGACAAACCACTGTCCACCGTGGTTAAAAGACTGCTTCGTGTAATAAAATCCCAAATGTGTTCTCAGGCTTAACAAAAACCCAGAGCTAGAGAAAACCCATGTGGACATTTGCACTCCTCCTGACTTCAAAACAGCCCAACTAAATTAAGTAACAACAGCAACAAAAAGTTGTTTCCCACACCGATTGCCCAGCTCTTACCGCCAGTTTTCAGCCTGAAACAATTTTCATGCTTCAGTTATTAGCTTATGAAAATAGGCACCAAAGGGGGAAAATTTGAACAGATCTCCGGCTGCATTATTAGTCACCGCTACAGCTGAATGCGTTCCGGCACACGGCGGGTTATTCTGCCTGCCAGTATCTCAGTTTTGAACAAAATGTAGCTCACTAATGGGTTCTGCCTCACAGACCTTTCTGAAATCGTTACGTTGCCTTTCTCCGCCACTTATCCTACTTTTTCATGAGTAGTATGTGCATTAGTCATTTGTAACAAAAAAGGAAAGGTCACAAAGCTGCCAGTCATTTGAAGGAAGCGCCGCAGTATTGATAATGATGATCTCTGGCACTCAGGGTGGTGGATGGGAACAGATTCTGAAAACCTGGTGAGACAAGTGTATGGAGCTAGCAGGTGGTAGTCTGGAATAGAGGGAGCCAGGGTGGGTGAGTTGGACCCTCCCTCCGGCTCTTTGATTGGGCGCGTGGTGCTGGACTGACATCTTTCTGGGCCAATCAGAGACACCTTGTTCAGTTGCTGAGTGGTTTCAGGATTCCCGAATGAGCCCCCCCAGGTTCCCAGCAGCAGCAGCAACAATGGGGCAGTTGCTATTGACTTAAGCTAAGAGTGTTGCCCCCCCAAACCAGTTTGAGCCAAGTGGGCAAAGAAATTGAATTTTGAGCCTCGTTTTTTTTTTTTTTTTAATTTCTTTAAACTCCAGAATTGGTTAAAGAAAGTAAAGCCTGTGAATATTTATCTTTGAAAAAAGTACCACCAAGTTAGTGTGCAAGAGAGTAACTGGGCAAAAGAAATAGAGAAGAGATATGGAAAGCTTGGTGTGCACCCCGGTTTTCACAAGGCAAGTGTGGATCGCTAGGACTCTTTCCTGAACTGGTCAGAGAGCTGGAGGCTCCTCCACAGTCTCCACTCTCCATGGGCTGAAGAGGTCCTCAGAGCTTCCTCCCAGATTAGGGTAACACATCACCCATCAGAGGCCCCCTGGCCAGGACTGCAGCAGGGACAACCAACCGTGTTCTCTGAATTGCTAACAGACGCTTTGATTTCCTCTGAAAGACACACGAGAGCCTCGTCGCTGCCAGGGGAGGCTGACCTCACCTCCCAGGCCAGCCGCTCGGCTCGCCTTCCTGCTCTGCTAAGCCCAAACCCTGAGCCCAAAACATGTCCCTCTCGTCAAGTGGCCTAAATATCTGCCCTGCCAAACTCCTCTCCACCAGGGTCCCCACATCCCGGGGTCCCGGCCTCCTCGGGGTCTCTCCCTGCCTCTTGCTGCTCTGGAGCCCAGCAGACATCACTGCCAGACCCCAATTAATGTGACGACACAACCCTGAAGTCGTGCTAGACACTAAGAAGCAAAGAGGTGATTTCTTTTCCCCTGACTCTGTGTCCGTGGGGCATTACCAATCTGGACAGAACCTAGGAAGACGGAGCCCCGCAAAGACCTGGGATCTTTAGAGATGCTGAGGTTCAATGGAGCAGAGTGGCTCCCTGGGCCCTCCTGCCCGGCCACCAGCACCGGGACTGGGGCAGCTTTACTGGCCCAGCTGACCTCGAGCCCTCTCGTGGCCTCCCGCCTCAGCCCTTCCTTCCCCTCCTCCCAGTGCCAGGGCAAGGCCACAGGATGGGATGGTACCTGTGGACCTGAGGAGGCCTGAGCCCTGTGGCCTACCCAGGGCCACTGAAGGGGCCTCTCGCATCCTGTTCCAGCCCCAGGGCAGATTTAGCCATGGGACAGAGTCTGTGGCCCAGAGTCACAGTGCCCAGTGGGCATGGATGGCTGCAGGTGTGCCCGCGACCTAGGAGCCCAACAGTTGTCAGTGGGAAGTGGGAGGTGGGAGGGTGGAGTGAGCACCATCCTGGGGAACAGAAACCTGAGCAAACATGGCCCACCTCGTCTCGCCCCAAGTTACGATCCTCACCGCCCACCTTGTCTTGCCCCAAGTTGCAATCCTCACCGCAACAGGCCATGGTGTACAAAGGGCATGCACCTCGCTGAGTCCCTTCGCCTGTCCACGAGGGGCGTCCTGGTGAGTTCCCTCCCTTCACTTTTCTTTTTATTCATCTTGACCATCTGAGTGCACGACTCAGCAGTGTGATGTGCTGATCTCCAGAACTCCTCATCTTGCAAACGGCAACTCCACACCCTCTCCCGCCCCACGCACTCCAATCCATGTCTCTGTGGATTTAAGTACTCGAACACTGTATGCCAGTGCGCTCATCTAGTTTTTGTCCTTTGTGTCTGGCTTATTCACTTAGTGGAATGTCTTCCAGGTTCATCCAGGTATCAATGTGTCCCTCTTTTTTTTTTAATTTTTTATTGTTGGTTGTTCAAAACATTACATAGTTCTTGATATATCATATTTCACACTTTGATTCAAGTGGGTTATGAACTCCCATTTTTACCTCGTATACAGATTGCAGAATCACATCAGTTACACATCCATTGANTAAGTCCCATTTGTTGATTCTAGTTATTAACTCTTGTGCTATGGGTGTCCTATTGAGGAATTTGGAGCCCGACCCCACAGTATGTAGATCGTAGCCAACTTTTTCTTCTCCAGACGGCGTGTCTCTGATTTGATATCAAGCTCCTTGATCCATTTTGAGTTAACTTTTGTGCATGGCGAGAGAAAGGGATTCAGTTTCATTTTGTTGCATATGGATTTCCAGTTTTCCCAGCAATGTGTCCCTCTTTTTTAAGGTTGAATAATATTCTGTTATTCGTAGAACCACACTTGTTAACCATTCTTCTGTCGGCGGACCCTTGGGTGGCTCCTCTCTTTGGGCTACTGTGAATAATGCCATTATGAACGTGGGTTTGCAAATGTCTCTTCAAGACCCTGCTTTCTCTTGGATATGCACGCACCAAGTGGAATTGCTGGTGGAATGGCCATCCTGTTTGTTCCGGGGGGCTGGCCAGGTGGCTTCCTGCAAAGCTGTAGCTCTTCGCAGTGCCACCAACAGTGCAGGGACTTCCAGCTTCTCCACGTCCCCTTCTGTCTGGTCATTTGCTCTTTTTCTTATTAGCCAGCCTAATGGGTGCGAGGCGGGCTTGCTCGTGTGCTTCCCGTATTGACGGTGACATGGAGCAGCCTTGCATGAGTTCACTGGCCATCTGTACGTCCTCTGAAGGAAGTGTCCACTGGAGTCCTTGGCCACTTTCCCGTGGGTGCCTTTCTTCTCAGTGGTCTTGTTGTAGCAGCTCTTCGTCCCCCTCCACCTTGGGCAGTTGACAAAGCTGAAGAGCGAAGACAAGGGGGACTTGCTGGAGTCTCTGGTCGAGGATGGCAGGTTTCCCAGCACAGGTGACAACTGGAGAGAGCTCTAGGCTCATGCTCCCAGCCCTGGGGTCCCCTCGAGAACACTGTCCGTCAAACACGCCGTCCGGGTTCACAGCCTCCTGTACCAAATGCCTCTTTGAAAGCCAATGGCCAACACTGGTGGCCGAGACCCTCGCGGGGTGTGTAATATCCACTTTAACGATGTTTCCATTTTCTTGTTCTTATCCTGCTTCGAGAATGGGGACAGAAAGCAGAGGCCATTGGTGGAAAGATACTGAAACAGATTGGAGCAGCGGAACCTCGTGTGCGTCTGTCCTTAACAGGTTTCAGCTGGGGTGACTGAAAATCTCCCTGGATCTGTTTACGTGGAACCAGGTAAATACGATCAGATCACAGCGGGGAGGGCCATGGATTTAGTAGTGGGAAAAGAAAGCCCCCTCCACGCATGGTCTCCATGCTCAGAACATTCTACCACAGATTTGTGGAGGGGGTGGATCTGCTGTGAATTTAGATCTGAATTATTTGAGAGGAGATGTCCCTTAGCCTCTCTAAGGCTGCCTGGCCTCCGGCTGGCCTGGTCTTTGGTTAGGACAGGGCCTCCCCTGGGGAGTCCCTGGTTTCTATGTAGTTCTGTCTTCACTCCCGCCGGGGGCTATTCAGGAGGAAGGCAATGTGAAGGATTTCGCAGACTCCGAAGGCCCCAGTGCCCGCTGAGGACACACAGGCTGGGCTGGGGACCTCTGCCGGCAGGCTCTGTTCTCTTTAAGGAACGCTTTTACCTAGTACTTGCAACCACCCCGTGAAGCCCCACTGTTGTTCCCATTGTAGAGCTGGGCAGACTGAGGCCCTGGGCACTGGGTTGCTTTGCCTGGGGCCACACTGACAGGGAGGTGCTCCAGAGGAAAAAGATCTTTTAAATATCCCCATGACCCAAATCCAGCAGGGCTCAGCAGGAAGGGAGGGAATAGGGGCTCGTGAGTAGCTGATAATGGCTTCAGCAAATTGGTTCTGGGGGTCAACACAGCACTGTGGACCCAGGTCCTCTGGTGTTTGTAAAGAGAGGTGGGAATCTAGTTTTTCACGATGGCTTAAGTGTTAAACCTAGCTTTCCGCACAGCCCAGCTGTGGTCCTTTGTAGCCCCACAGGCAGTAGGAAGGGGCTGCTTTTGCTTTGCCCCTCCAGGTGGAGTCCCGGGGTCTGACCGTCAGGATTCTTGCATCCTGGTGCAGGAGGGCTCTGTCCCAGGTGGCAGATACCACAGCTCAGCACCCCGTCCTGCCTCCCTTCCAAACCTCCCTGGACTCCACACCTTGACTGGGCAGTAAGCATTCATCTGTAAACATTTACTCTGTCATTTACCTCTCCAACAAGTGACATCAGTCTATAAAACGCACCACAGGACTCGGGAATGGAAATCACGCGGCTTCAGAAGCAATCAGCCCAAATTGACATCTGAGAACGCACCCCCCCACCGCACCCCCCGGGGGGGCCGGGCTGTGATTGGGAAGGTTCCATTCCTGATGGACCCCATGCTGTGAGAATTCACCCAGTTTTGTTCCTAGAAGATCATTTCTTTTTTAATAAGCAGCCTATTGAAAACACTTGTGAATGGCAGTTTCATTACATTTGGATTTTTAGAACAAAGAGAATATTGCTCACACTCTGACCTGTTCCATGATACTGAATTTTAATTTAAAAAAAATGTTAACGTGTCAGATCGATGACAAGCAAAGGTGCCTCTGCAGGGTTTTTGAAGGAATCCGGAAGGAGGAGTATGGTTGACAGATTGTTGCAATTATCTGTTCAGTGTTACTTCACATTTGTCGGCTTTGGTTTTTCATTTGAAACTTTCTGTTTTGAACAAAAGGGACCAAATCCAAGCTGTCCAGATCTGTGGGGGTGGGAGGCTGGGTGGGTATGAGGAAGGGGAGCCCTATTATCCCTCTGGGAACCTCAAATACCATTCTGGCAAAGGAACAATGGTTGTCTTAAAGTCCCCCCCCCTGCACCTCCCACCCCCGAAATGGCTACTATCCCGGGCTGTCCTAGAAAAGCCTCCAAAAGGCATTTTTCCAGGCAAGAAACTTGATGCCACTTCCAAGTGATTAATTGAAGGAGGTCATCCTAGCTGGATGCGGTGGCGCATGTCTGTAATCCCAGTGATTCGGGAGGCTGAGGCTGGAGGATGTCGAGTTGGAGGTCAGCCTCTGCAATTTAGCAAAGTTCTGTCTCAAAAGAAAATACGTAAGGGCTGGGAATGTGGTTCGGTGATTAAAAAAAAAACTGGGCTCAATCCCCAGTACAAAAAAAAAAAAAAAAAGAGGAGGAGGAAGAAGAGGGGAGGGAATATCATCCTTAGAAGGCTTGATTCATGGAAATAAGTCATCGTGGGGCAAAAATCTCCGTGCTGTATGGGCAGGTGCCTGATGTTCAACCCAGCCCAGGTTTCACTAATCAGAGGAGCATTTTCCTGAGATATTGCAACCATAGTATTGGACAGTCCAAGGGCTGAGAGCATGCCAGTGCATTGGTCTTGAGAAAGAAGGGCCTTCTAAGCCAGGCAGAGCCGTTGGCACCATGTACACTATCTTGGCAGGCCTCTAGGAAATGCCATGTCCATTCATCCAGTGCAGAGCCTGAGCTCCGGCCGAAGGCTCGTGGTGGAGACCCACATTCACCAGCTCCTGAGGGCCAGCTTCAACCTGGACAGGGGAGGGACTGCAAGGTGCTGGCAGAGCCACAGCTCCTGGAGCATTTAGGTTTGGGGGTGTCTGAGCCCAGCAGGCTGCAGAGTTAACCAGTGGCCTGCTCTGTTCTCCACCTCCCCAGGAGGAGACAGAATGCCCTCTGAGTCCAGGGCCCAAATCAGGGGTCGGCAGCCAGAAACCCAAGAACCCGCTGAGCAGGTGAGCCAGCTGCGGGATGGCGGAGGTGCTGCTGAGCACAGAGAGGAGGTGAATTCTAAGAGTCACAGGAAGCAGGAAGCAGGAAAGGTCAGTGTGGGTTTCCCAAAGATCATGCTGGCTGCTGTCCCAGGGTGAGTCTGGGCTGAGGGTCACGTGGCAGGTCACGAGGCAGACACAGGATGGAGCTGGACCGCAATGCATTTCACAGGTAGGATGGACAGACCCTGGAAGGAGCTGGGCCAGGAGGGTCAGCGGGTCTGCGAACGAGACATCTGGGCCTCCGATTTCCTCGCTGGGCAAAAGGAGTCCGAGAATTCCCACCAGTCAGGGCCTGTTCTGGGAGTGAGGTCTGCCTTCAGGCCACTGCCTGCTGGGCCACTGCACCCACGGGGGCCTCGGGCTGCAGCCACTCTGCTTCGGATCCCCTGGGGAGGTGGGAACCGGGCCTGGGTGGAGGTGGGGGACAGGGTGCGTCCTGGTTGCTCTTTCTGGGAAACCACGGGCAGCGGCGGGCAGAAGCTTATGCAATGACTCGAGGCTCCTGAAACACTGGCGGTTACAACAGAAAGTGAGCAGGGTGCTGACGCAGCCCTCAGCACCCTCGTAACCACCGTCACCCTGCAGCTCCAGTGAGCTGGACAGAGCAATGGCCCTTCCGCCAGGACCTGGGTCTGCTCCTTGCAGCACCTGCCGGACATGCACCCTGGAGTCAGTCCTTCGGGGTGCCAGGCCTACCCACGGGAGGCTCCAGGCTCTCCACTAGCAGGCAGAGCTGGGCCCTTCCCGCAGGAGCCTTCCCGTGGCTGGGAGCAGGGGAGGAGGGAGGTTTGAGCTGGTGCAGATGGACGACGGCAGGGCCGTGGGCGGGGGTCACAGCACCCTACTTGGACAAGGACTCGTGACTCCTTTCCTCTGAGCCAGCAAATTTTCCATTCTAAATATAGCCCCAGATGATCCAAGAGCCTTCCCCTCCAAAGAGACCAAGATTCTGTGTTTTTCACAATTTCTGTGATTTCTGAAAGACTTGGACACTGAACCCCAGTGCTCTGCACCCCCATCCCCTGACGCCCCGACTCTAGGTCCAAAACACCCACGTCCACCCTTGTTTGAAAGCAGCACCTACCCCTGGGGTGGAGGGAACTATTTTGGGCAATCACTTTGTTATAGGTACCAAAATACTTGGCCAGCCTCTGTCCAGCAAAGGGACCAGGGCTTCTGTGGACCCGTGAAGGGTCATCTGTCACCCTGGGGCCAGCAACAGGTGACTGTGACTGTCTACAGCCCAGGGCTGGTTCACTGCTGTCAGTGTAGGACCCAGCCTAGGCCCAAGGGGCCTTTCATGGACAGCGGGTCCCTGTGTCTCTGGGAACCTTCCTGCAACATCAGCGTTTGTAGTTTTGCAGGACACAAACGAGGCTTTTGAAGAGAGGCGCCTGCCCTGGGCCTCGGGTGCAGGGGTGACCCTGGGCTCCGAGGTCCTTCTGGGCTTGTTTGCAACTGAGGGGATATTTTTGCGTATCTGAGTGGGGCCCACTAATTGCTACACAAGCATTTCCGGGGAAGTTCAAGTTTTCAGAGGCAGGAGGCTGTTAACTCTAAAAGTCCCGGAGCACAGCAGACAGGGCCCTGGGGGCCTTTGGTGAAGAGGTAGACACAAAGCATGCTGGGTATCTCTAAAGGGTTAATGGCTGAAGACAAGAGGACAGTTGCCAAGCATACTGGGAAAGGGTGAGAAAAGCGCATTTCCCTTTAGAGATACCCAGAATTAACCCTTTACAGATACCCAGCATGCTTTGCGTCTCCCAACTACCTCTTCACCAAAGGCCCCCAGGGCCCTGTCTGCGGTACTGGGGACTTTTAGAGTTAACAGCCTCCTGCCTCTGGAAACTTGAACTTCCCCGGAAATGCTTGTGTAGCAATTAGTGGGGCCACTCAGATATGCCCCCGCAGTTGCAAACAAGCTGGGAAGGACCTGGGGATATGGCTCAGCTGGTAGAGTGCTCATCTCGCCTGCACAAGGTCCTGGGTTCAATCCCCAGCACTGCAAGGGGGAAAAAAAGAAAAAAGAAAAGAAAAGCAGCAAGAAAAAAAAAAGGTAGATAGAAAAATCCTTCCTGGATCCCCTGCGCCCCCATCTGCTCCTGGCCGCCCCTCCCCGCCCCCTGCACCACACTGTGTATACAGACCGCAGCTGGGAGCCCAGTTAAATCTGGTACACAGAGAGCAGAGCAAAGAAAGAAAACAGATCAGGTTACACGGAGTCCTATTCAGATCTGGAGCTGGGCCGTGTGCGCACAGTGCCTGGCCCAGCACAAGGCCTCCGTTTTGTGGAAGCTTCCCAGTCATATGCTGGCTGGGCCCCAACGGCAGGTTGGTTCCTGGCCCCTCAAGTGGAGTCCTGGGCTGCAGGAAGGCTTGCTTTCACAACTTGATCCCCCTCCAGAAAGGAAACGCGCAGGGCCTCTGCCCTGGACAGTAATCTGTTTTCTTAGGGTGCAGAGAGGGACCTGGTGGCCAGGATAAATAAGGCAAGCGGTGGTAGGGGTTTTGGCAGCCCAACTGCAAGGGAAGTTTGAAAAGACCCACTTCCTACGCTCTGATCCCAACCCAGAGGGAGCTGTCAATCTTGCTGGATGGAGGTGTTCTGGAAAACACCGTGGAGGGAGCTCCAGCTGATGGAGAGAAACCTGAGCCACAGGTGCACGCCCGCCTGGAGCCTCGCCCCCCTCCCTCCCCGCTGCCTCATCTGGCCAGAGCCCAGCCTGAGAGGCTGCTGCCTTCCAAGTGCACCAGTGGGAGCGCAGGCTGGGACTCCTGGAACCCAGCCCGGGTGGGTTTCAGCTTGTGCCCGGCTGCCGGCAGGCTGCCAGGGAGGCTTGGCTGAGCCACCACTGCCTGCAGAGCCAGCCACGGGAAGGCCAGGCACATTTCAGTGATTAGACACGGGCCCACTGGCAGGCAGGCAGGTGGTACATGGTGAGACTGCCAGCTAGCTCTTGGCAGCACCGAGCATCCGTAGCCGGATGGCGCCTCACAGGGCCATTGTGTGGGTCTTTGCAAAGCCATTGCATCTTGTATCCATTTGAGCTTCACTTGACTGTAGGTGACCAGGGCAGGCAGAGCATTGTACCCATTCCACTGGAGGAGGTCACGACACAGCAAGGTCGCCCTGCCTGGGTGGGTACAGAGGGCTCAGAGGCTGCCCTTGTCCAGCCTGCTGAACAGGCACTGATACCAGGTGTGCTCCAAGTCACGGGGGCTGTCACAACATGTACTCAGTCCGCATCCACAACATGGGGACAGTGGCTCTGAGTGTGTCTGGGGCTGCCCCCCAGGGAGGGGCCCAGTGCAGTGCATTCCCTTTCCCTGCCTGAGGGTTGATGGCTCTCCAGACTTGGCTGCCCATTTAGAAAGGATGCCATCAGGTGGCACGGTGGGTCCCCTTCCAAATGCCTGCATTTCAGTCCTGACCTCTCACGTGTCAGAACGTACCCTTCTCTGAAAACAGGCCTATTGTACACGTCCCCATTGAGACAAGGTCATTAGGGTGGCCCTCATCCAATAGGACTGGAGGCCTGACCCACAGGGAAATGTGGGCACACAGGTGCCCACGCAGGGCCAAGGCCACGTGAAGGAGGCACAGGCTGGGCCACGAAGCCACAGCCAGGGAATGCCAACGTGCCAGCAGAGCCAGAGGTGAGAGGCGCTGCAGGCCCGAGGTCACCTGTAAGGTCACACCCACCTTCTGCCCTGCTCAGCACTACAGATGCTCGATCATGACCGTGATCAGTCTGTGAGGTCCCTGCTCCAGACCACCCTGACAGGGAAGAAGGACGGTCTCTCCTCCTCCAAACCCTGACCCGACTTTTTTCGGCAGGAATTCTGTTCTTCCCAACTGTCCCAAAGTGCCTTCAAAGCCGGACAAATGCCTACTTCCTCTTTTGGACATAGGTGGTCCCCTGGCACGTGACAATGTGTGACAGTGCCTCTTCCAACCAGCTGAGACCCGGCCTCCTGCCAACTTCCTGACTCTGCCATGTAATTTGCAGGAGAGTAAAAACTCCTTCCCGTGAGTAGAGTGGAAGTGACAGGCAGGAGCTCGCAGTGCCAGCTCTCCAGGTGGAGGAGGCCCCAGTGGGGGCCGAGATGGCAGCTGGTTCACACAGAGGTCAAGGGCCCACTTTGCCAGATACCTGGTCCTTCCCACGTGGGGGGGATCCCCCCTATGGCAGCATGAAACTCTGTTCTATCTCTACAGTGTCCCTGAAACCCAATGACACCACCACCCTGTGGGACTAGGAAAGTCCTCCCAGAACCTGCCACCACCCTGGTACCCTGGCAGCCCTCCTTGTGATGGAGCTTTGGATAGGGCAGCACTCAGGGCTGAAGTTTGCAGTTCTGGGGGCGTGGAGGGAACCACAGAGAAAGGCCATGTTATTAGGCCTGGTGACTGAAGGCCACTTTGTGACTCTATCCCTGGATTCTTCTGTTATGTTTTGGACATGAGGTGTCCCCAAAAACTCTTGCATGAGACGATGCAATTATGTTCAGAGGTGAAATGATGAGGTAATGATCAGTAGATTAATCCACTGATATGGGTTAACTGCATGATAAGTGTGGGCAGCGAGGGTGTGGCCAGGGGAGGTAGGTCACTGGGAACCTGCCTTTGGGGCTTACATTTTGTCCCTGGTGAGCCGAGTTCCCTGGCTGCTTCCTGGCTGCGAGTCCCGAGCAGCGTTCCTTGGCCACACCATTCTGCCTGGTCTGGGGCTCAGAGCCATGGAGTCAGCCAACCACGGACTGAGCCTCTGGAACCAGGAGTCAAAATAAACTTTTCCTGCTCTCAGTTGTTCCTGTCAGGTCTTTTGGTCACAGCAAGAAAAAGCTGACTAACACACGTTTCTCCACAGTCGCCTCCTGAATTCCCGTTCAGCCCGCAGTCCCCTGGCTTCCTATTGTTTACGCAAGGCCTGGCTCTCCCCCTCCCACCCCCCACCCCCGCTAAGCATAACCTGGTGCATTATTAGAATACATTGTTTTCAGAGGAGAGACTGACCTCTCTCTTTGTCCCCTGTAGGATTTCAGTGGTTTGAATGTAGAAGTCACTCAGTAAAGATCTGTCGAAGCTTGATTCCTTCCACTTTAGACATTTGGTCAACCCATCTAGGGATATTGCATCTCCCAATTTAGACCACACCTGAGGAGCATCAACTGTAGCTGATGTCCTTATTAATCCAGTGGCAAAAGGACTCAGACTTTCAGAGCTGTACGATCCTTTAGAAAGTCCATTTCTTTATTTTATTGTATTTTTATGTGGTGCTGAGGATCGAACCCTGAGCTCAAAAGTCCATTTCTTTCATAAGAGGCCATGTGACATCCTGGGCCACGTGGCTGGGGAGGTGGCAGAGAGGAACCAGGAAGCCCCATGTTCTGGTTTGAAGTGAGGGTATTGATCATGTCTATGGAGATGGCATCAATGTTGCCAGCATGCCAGGGTGGGGGCGGGGCGTCACATGACACGTGTGTTCTGGAAAGTTCCATCTGTTAGCCTCTGAAAATTTTCAGTTTAACCTAAACATGCTTTCAAGTAAGTCCGTCTTCTGCACAGGCCTTCCGGGTGGACAGCTGGATGTGACCCACCTCCAGCACAGCCACCTGCACAGCCTCTGCTCCGAGGCTGAGTGGCAGACCACCCTCTCCTGCTCTGTCTCGCAAATCCTGCATCACGACCCGCAGGAGCAGCTCCGGTGCAGAGCGCCGTGCAAATCTCAGAGATCCATCTGTTTTCAACCGCTGAGGAGACCTCAAGCAGGAGTCTTACCGGGGTACGAAGGAGCCCCATTGTTCCCATGCCAAACACATGTTTTCCATCAGGGGAGGGCTGTGCTTGCGGCAGCGGGGCCCAAGAGAGAGTCGCAGTCTCCTGGGCTCTCATGGGTCTCGACCTGCAGGAAGTCTCATCCCACTGGACAGCAGTGCCCACGTCTCAGGGGCCACAGTGCATGCACAGGGCTCGGCTGTGGTCCAAGAACAGAGAACAGATCCTGGCGGGATGGCCACCTCGCGGCAGATATTTTTCCTGCAGATGTAATTTTTCCTTTGGGACTTGATGAACTCCCTGCGGCACATTCACCTGCACAGAGCAGCTGATCCTGTCAGCGAGACCACGTCCAGCATCATGGCGATGCCTGTCAGTCCCCCACACACTTCTGGAGACAGGCGACTTCTCCCTGGGACCTCTGGCAGGTGGGTCCCATCAGAGCCAGAGTCAGGGAGGACAGTGGTAGGAACACACGTCCATCTGAGAACTGGAGCACACGCCTCACAGCAAGCATGGTACCTGTCAGGGTTCTACAGAACCCACAGGAAGAGAGCTGGAAGTAACGGGTGCTGGACACAGGGGTGGGGCGTTTCTAAAGGAGAGGAGCAAGAGGAGGGCGGGGGGAGGAAGGGAAAGAGGAGAAGGATTGCCGGTTTTCTTCAGTAAACTCCTTATTTTAGAACAGTACTGAATTTCCTGAAAAGGCGAGTCAATAGTCCAGAGAGTTTCCATGTGCCTCACATCCTTTCCCTGTTGTGAGTTATCTGACATCAGGACCACACATTCACCATGATGGATGACAGATACCAACACGTCATCATTAGCCAAAGTCTGTATTTTACTGTGATTTCCTTAGTTTCCATCTGACCTCCTTTTTCTTGTACAGGATCCCACGTCACATTTCGTTACCAGAGCTCCCCAGGCTCTTCTTGGCAGTGACAGTTTCTTGTTTTTGTGTTTTGTTTGTTTGGTTGGTATTTTGTTTGTTCCATACTAGGAATTGAACCCAGAGCTTCACACAGGCTAGGCAAGCGCTCTACCTCCGAGCTACATCCCCAGCCTCTTTCGTTTTTTATTTTGAGACAGGGTCTTGCTAAGTTGCTGAGGCTGACTTTGAACTTGTGATCCTCCTGCCTCAGCCTCCCAAGTCCCTGGGATTACAGACATGCACCGCAAGACTTTCCTTGTTTTTGGTGACCAGGATGGTTTTGAGAGGTACTTGGCAGGTATGTGGTAGAATGACCCTCACCATGCATTATCTGGTATTCTGCTCATGGTAGGGTAGGGACCATGAATTTTGGAGAAGACCGTAGAGGTGAAGTTCAGCTATCCTATTGTCGAGGGTACACACTCTTGACCTTGACCTTCATCATCTGGCTGAGTAGTGCTTGTTGAGCTTTTCTCCTTGTGAAGTCCCTGGGCTTCGCACACAGTACACTGTGGAAGGAAGTCACTATGCAGGACCACACTAAGGGAGGGGATTTAGGCTTCACCTTCTTGGGGATGAAGAACTTCTAAATCATTTGAACCCTATTGCACTCTGGAGGTTTATGTATTCTCTTCCATTAATTAATTCACTTATTTAATTGTACACACATATATCAGTGTAGAGTTACGGCTATGTATTTTATGCTTGGGTTATTTATAATACAACACTGTATTGCTCAAATTGTTCCCGCTTTGGCCACCTTCAGTTCTTCCAAGTGGTTACTATGTTCCTTGCACACGTCTTGTGCTGTGGGTTCGTTGGATTTCCTGAGCACTTTCTTACTTTGGGGTACAGTAAACAGATCCAGCCTCCTCTTGTCCGTTCCCTGCCTGTCTTAGAAACCAGCCATTCCTCCAAAAGGGTACAGTTCCTTTTATTAAGTGGTATTAAGAAAGGTGCCAAACCAGGCGCAGTGGCCTCATCTGTGATCCCAGGGGCTCAGGAGGCTGAGTCAAGAGGATAGCAAGTTCAAAGCCAGCCTCGGCAACTTAGTGAGGCCCTGTTTCTAAATAAAATATAAAAAGGATAAAAAGGGCTGGGGATGTGGCTCAGTGGTTAAGAGGCCCTGGGTTCAATTCCTGGTACCAAAAAAAAAAAAAAAAGGATG
This sequence comes from Marmota marmota marmota, assembly GCF_001458135.2. NCBI lineage: Eukaryota > Metazoa > Chordata > Mammalia > Rodentia > Sciuridae > Marmota > Marmota marmota. The sequence goes on from NW_026000020.1 coordinate 8,128,776, forward strand.
GTACTGAAAACTAAGATCTGGACACAGGGTGTGCCCATTGCCACAGGAGTGACGTTTCTGTTAGGCCCTCTCCGCTGACAGACTGAGGAAATCCGTGCATATACCCCAGCCTGTATCTGGGACTCTTTGTAGGCACCGCTGCATCTGCATGAAGCAGAAGTTGGTTCCACGCTGATTTCTCTACCACTCACGCACTAACAGGATTCATTCCGACCTTACCCTTGGCTGGTCTATGGGTTCCCATTCTGACCCTGAAAGCCTGGCTCCCGCCCTCCGCCCTCGTTTATTCCAGTCTCGGTGTGTGATTCTGTTTTATTTTGCATACATGCGAGCTCACTTGACCTGGTGATGTCAAGGTCACGTGCTTCGACACGTGCGGCATGGCGTATCCACGCCTCAGCGTCATAGACAGCAGTTTTTACTCTCCTAAAAAGAGCTCCCCACGCCCTCGTGCAGCTCTCTGCCCTCCCCAAGCCCCTGGAGACCACTGGCTTCTATTTTAAGCTCCCCCTGCTTCCTGGCTGCCCTCCCCACGGCCTTCCACCACGCGCCCCACCTCAGCCCAGGCGCAGGCCCATGGAGTCAGCCCACCCCAGACTGAACCTCGGGCTCCGTGAGCCAAAGTAGACTTTTCTTCCTCTAAGTCGTCCTCGTCAGGTCTTTTGGTCACAGTGAAGCAGGGAGGACGACAACAACATCTTAACAATATTAAGTCATCTAATCCCTGAAAATGGAATCTAAATTTATTAAGATTATTTTTCTCCTGCCACTATTTTCTAGTTTTCCACATACAGACCCCATGCATATTATGTCATATTTATAACTCAGTACTGATTTCTTGATTGCTCTTATAATTGCTAATGTGGTTTTTCAATTCCAATTCCGATCGCTCATTGTAAAGGGCAAAGCAATTGACTTTAGTATATTGGGCCCATGTCTGTGCCCGTGGCACGCTCCCCTGTTAGTGCCACGAGTTTGGTTGCTTTTGTTGTTGTTTTGTTTTGTTTTTGTAGTAAATTTGGCATTTTCTACATGGATAATCACGTCTCTGTGATAACAGTGTTTTTCTCTCTGATCTATATGTGTGCCTTTTGTCTAGCTCATTTTCTTATCTTATTGCTACAGCTAGGATTTCTAGTGTGATGTTGAATAGGAGGGGGAGAGAGACTCCTTGCCTTGTTTCTGATTTTAGGAGGAAGCTGTCTAGCCTCCCACCATGAAGTGTGATATTTGTAAATATTTTATCTAGTTGAAGAAATTCTCCTGTATTCCTACTTGGATGAATGCTGAATTTTGCTGAATGCTTTTTTTTTTTTTTTTTACATAAATTTATAGGATCATATGAATTTTCCTTTCTAGACTGTTCATATGATAGACTACATGGATTTTTTTTTAGTGTCAAATCATCCTTAGATACCCACAATTCCATTTAGCATTGGTTTATAATTCATTTTATGTATTATTAATTATGATTTAGTAATATTTTCCAATAATTTTTGCAGCTATGAACGTTAAAGCTAGTGGTCAGTAGCTTTCCTGTTTTAGTTGGCTGTTCTGCTGCTGTGACTAAAAGACCTGAAAAGAATCATGTTAGGAGGAAAAGTTTATTGGGTGCTTGCTGTTTCCGAGGTCCGTGGACAGCGGACTCCACTCCTCAGGGTAGAGGTGAGACAGAAGAACAGCATGATGGAGGGTGTGGCAGAGGAGAATCAGGAAGCAGAGAGACTCCATGTGCCAGATACAAATTGTACACCCCCAAAGTATAGCCTCGATGCCCACCTCCTCCAGCCACACCCACCACCTGCAGTGACCACTCAGTTATTCCCCATCAGGGGATTCAGGCTCTCAGAACCCACTCATTTCACCTCTGAATGTCCTTGCACTGTCTCGTATAGGAGCTTTAGAGGGACACCTAATATCTAAACTGTATCATTCCCTTTCTTAAAAGTCCTTATCAGACTGTAGTGTCAGGTGATGTTGGTGCTGTGGTCTGAACCAGGAAGCAGCCCTCACCAGACCCCAAATCTGCAGATGCATTGAGCTTGACTTCCCAGCCTTCAGGACTATGGGAAGCAGATCCCTGGGGTGTAGAAGCTCCCAGTTTACAGTGTGAAGTAAGTCAGCCGACCTCATGGAGGGAGTCGGAAGCATCCCCTCTGCCTAGGTTTCCTGGGGACAGTGTGGAGGGACATTGTTTCCTCTTCAGAGTTCTCTCAGTGCACCTGGGACACTCTGGGCCTTCTGCTCCTTCTCTGGAAGGTTGACACTGCTGAGTGTGAGGCTGCTCTTTCTGTGTGAGTTGGCAGTTCACGTCCTTCAAGGCCCAGATTCCGGTCACCTCCGTCACACTCGTGGGCACAGGGTGGGTTATAGGATCACCTGATGGTGCTCCTGGGTCCAGAGGATCTGTCATGAGGACCCCTCTTTCATTCTGGCAATCTGTGTCTTCCCTTTTTTTATTCCTAGTTGGCGTGACTAGAAGTTTATTGATTTCATTGATTTTTTCAAAGGCTCGGTTTTTGTTTCATTGATTTTGTTCTTTGTTTTCCTGTTTTCAATTTCATTTTTTGACTGGGATTGAATTGATTCTATGTCAATTTGGAGAGGATTAACCATCTGTTTTACTCAGCTTTCTCGTTGCTGAGACTAAATGACCCGAGCAGCTCCACCGTAGAGGAGGAAGAGTTTATTGAGGGCTCACGGTGTCAGAGGTGTCAACCCATGGACAGCAGCCTCCATTCCTCAGGCTGGAGGTGAGGCTGAACCTCATGGCGGGAGAGTGTGGCACAGGGAAGAGGCTCACATGGGGATCAGGAAGCAGAGAGAAACTCCACTCCCAAGATATAAATATGTACCCCAGGGCCAGCCCCATGCCCACCTGCCAAGCCACATCCACCACGTCAGCTGCCATCAGCTCATTCCAGCAGGGGATTGATCACCGACTGGGGGACGACTCTCACCCCTGTTATTTCTCCTCTGAACCTTCTTGCCTTGTCTCACACCTGAGCTTTTGGGGGACACCTCATTAAACCACAACACCATCTTAACAATACAGACTTTTGGCCCAGAGCTATTTAGGTTTTGTTTAGCTCCTCTCAGCAATACTAACTAAGGGTTTTCCTAAATATTTCAAATTTCTAAGGTTATAATAATGGCATTTTTAAAAATTCCTTACTGTTCATTGTTCACCAGCAAACTCTGATCGTTTTTGTTACCGACCCCATGTCTTGTACACTATCTAAACTCTCTGTGGTTAGTTCTAGTTAGTTCTTTTGTTGATTCATATACCTTTGCCATTTTTTTGCTTATTTCCTATGAGTTTAAATTTGACCTATTTCACTCCTTTAATCAGAAGTGCAGAGGGTCTGCTTTTTAAGAGAAATCTTCCCAAGGTCAGACAGGGATGGTGGACTGAGTGGCTGCACCTGGGCGTGGTGGCAGCAAGACCCAACATGCACTGGGGATGAGGAGTCTGGTGTGCCCTGGCCATGGGCCATGAGTGGAGGGGACGATTCTGAGAGCAATTTGCCCCATGAATGAGAGTGAGCCGTGCGAGGGCTGTCCTGGGGGTCCCTTCTGCAAACGAGGGTGTTAAGTCCAGTGCAGATTTAGCGTCCTTCGTGGAGGGACATTGGACAAAGTAGGAGAGAGCCAGGGAATGGGGTATTCTGCAGCCACTAAAGCAGACTATGTCACAAAGTTCTTTGGTGTGGAAAATGGGTGTAGTTTTATTCTGTTTGCTACAAACTTACCAGCTAAAACCCCAAATGTTAACAAAACACCCACTCATCTATCACCTCCCAGTTGTACAACGCATAAATCCAGGTGGACTCCAGGGGGTTCTGCCCGGGGTCTCACAAGGCCCAAGTTCTCAGCTCTAGTTTGGAGGTTCCAGGGAAGAACCTGCTCACAAGTTTGTTCAAGTGTTTAGAATTTGGTTCTCTGTGGTTGTCTCTTGGCTGGTTGTTAGCCAGGGCCGTCTCAGCTTCTAGAACCTCGGAAGGCTCTGCCTTATAGGATTACCCAATAAAAGCCTAGAAGATTCAAAACAGAACGTGCAGTATGACAACATTTTTTATAAGAAATAGGCACATAGTAAAAATTTATAGGTAATAATTTCTTTTTTATAATAAATTTATAAGTAATAGATTTCTTTTTCATCCTGCTTTGTTTGTATGTTTGTTTTTTACAATAAACGAACATCACTCGGATGCTATGAACGGTTTACACAAAACCCAAACCCTTGCAAATCCATCTGCAAGCTGGAACTCAGGGGGTCTCTTCCCAGAGACACAGTGTTTGGGGTGATTCGAGTCCTGTGACTTTGCATGAAAGACCTTAGTCCCCAAATCCTAGTCCCCGCTTGTTACTCCTGGTGGGGCCCAGATCCCCAGGTCTAATCCAGGATGTCAGGAATAGAGGCTCCGTCCCCGTCCCCTCGCCCTCCAACCCATTAGCTAACCCTGTGTAATGGGTGCTCCCTGAGTTTACAGGGGTGTAACGTCCCTGAAATGACAACATGGTAACAATGGAGAGCAGATTGCTTTATGAGGGTTAAAGACAGGAGAGGATGGGAGGAAATGGCTGTAAAGGCAACAACCCCCCCGGGTGGGAGGAGAGCCCCAGCAACCGTGGCTTAGAATGCAGGAATCTCAAGACCCAAGAGAACAGCCCGCAGACAAATGCATGCACACACACACACACACACACACACGCACATGCACACACACACACCACAGGCACACGCACACCGCGGGCACTAGTGCCTATTACCGTCACTCCTCAGCGTGTGGTATTACACTGTTGCTCTGCAAGATGTCACCTTGGGGAGGGACAGGGAAAAGGCACATGCGATTTTCTGATTTATTTCTTACAGCTGCCTGTGAATTCACCACTGTCTCAAAATGAAAGTTTAACTTTTAAAAACGTGAAGGACAAATGAAGATTTTTCTTGGCGAAACTAAGGGAGGGAACGCATTGCCGGCAGCCCTGCCCTGCAGGAACTCCCAAAGCCCTCTGAGCAGAAAGAGAACCATACAAGCTGCAAACCTGAATCTGCATAGAGCGGTGATGGGTGTCGGAGAAGGAAAAGTGAAGGTCAAACGCAAGAACACATTTTTCTTATTCCTTGTTGATTTGAATTCCTATTACATTGTGCAGCTTTTTAAAACTTTAGAGCCGTTTTTTTTCAGGACTGGGGATTAAATCCAAGGGTGCTTTACCACTGACTGGCATCCCCTGCCCCCTCCCTTTAGGTCTTGCCAGCTTTCCCAGGCTAGCCTCAAACTTGCCATCCTCACGCCTCAGCCTCCCAAGTAGCTGGGGTGACAGGTGTGCATCATTATGCACAGCGTCTAGAGCACCCTCCTCCTGTGTTTGTTTAACTACAGTGTGAAGCACGCCTTGCAATTTGGCAGACTCAGGTATAGCTTGGGTCTATGAGTCAGTGCCTGGGAGGGCCTGGAAAGAATTCTGACAGCTCAAGGTTCAACCCAAGGCTCACCCAGCCGTGGCCTCCGGTCTTGTAAAGGAACCTTGACAGCTTTTGTTAGAGGGTCCCACTGACTAGCTTAGCACATAGATGCTGTTTAACGCCATGGTCATGAGTGGCAGATGCTAGTGCACTAGAATTAGGCAGACTGAGTTCAAACTCCAGCTTTGCCTCTTGGTAGCTGTGTGACTTTGGGCTATTTAATCAACATCTCTGGCTCCAATACTGTAATGGTATTTTCCAGGACAGTTTTAGAGCCTAATAAATGTGAGAAAGACCACCACCATGCAATTGCCTCTGTTCACTTCCTCTTTCTTCAGGGTACTCAACTCCTTCCGACTGAGCCGCCAGTGGGTGCACTTACATAGGAGACCCGGTTCCTTGACGAAATTGGTATGTAGGACCCAAGCACCCGTCTGCTACCCAGAGTTTATTCTCTGTAGGAGATTGAACTTAACTACCACTTCTTGGTTGTCCTCAAAACTGAGGTGGAGGCCTGTCCCCCAAGCTCTGGAGAGCAGGACCATTGTACGGCCTTCCTCATGGCTCCCAAAACTGGGCATCTTGGTTCTGATACAATTCTGCAGTCCATCTCTGCCCAGCAACCAAAATGTGGCTCTAGACATTTGAAATAGGAGCTGTTAATGAGCAAGACTCCAGACCCTGTCTGCTTAGGTCTCTCTATTCTGCCCTTGGCTCCCGTGACCCCAACCACACCCATCTTTCTGTTTCTCAGTTAGATAAACTCATGCCCCCAGCCCCAGGGCCTTTGCATATGCTGATCCCTCTGCCTGGTGAGCTTCTCACCTGACCTGACAAGCTGGCTCCTCAGTCCTTGTCCCTGCAGCTCTGCTGTGGCGTGTCACCATTGTCTCCCTCAGAGTCATTCCTCCCACCTACCCTGGGCCCTCGCCATGCCCAGAATCGTCTCATCCCTTGACTTTTTCTGTTCCTTGAGCAACATCAGCTCCGTGAGCCGAGGGACAGTGACAGAGTGCTATGGATTGAATATGATCTGTCCCCTCTGAGCTCCTGTGGAGTTTGACTCCCCTGGTGGTATTAAGAAAGGGAAAAGAATCTGACGTTGCTCCTTAGAGGCGGCCTTGAGAGGTCACGAGGATTGGTGATGGGGTGGAGCCTCCGTGACTGTACACTGCAGCTTCACAAGAACAAGGGCCAGCGCACGTGTGTGTGCATGCACGCGCACACACACACACCCGCCCAGCTCCCTCCGTGGGATGCTCTACACCCGCTTGGGCCTCTGCCAGAAGAAGGCCACCACCAGATGTGGCCCCTCGACCTTGAACCACAAGCTAAAATAAATTCCTCTTGATAATTTCCATAATATGTGCTCTTGTGTTGTTAGCCCATAGAAAATGGGCTCAGACCCCAAGAAATCCCTGGTGCCCCGATCTGGGGCCGCACCCAGGGCAGGTGCCCCCCGATCTGCTTATAAATGAATGACAGCCCCCCACCCCACCCCCACCCCCACTGAGGACTTCCTACACCTGCAGAAGTGACCCTGTCCCTGACCGGCCTGGAGCTCCGTCTGTGGATCCGGAGCCATTCAGATCGGCTCTCTGCAGCTGGCCCCGGGGACGTGCCGGGATCCAGGGGCCCTGCAGGGGGGGTGTGAGTCACGGAGCCCATTGGGAACAGCTGACACCAAGGTTGGGGGGCACCCAGGAAGATTTACGCCTCGTCTTGCACACCTCCTGTCCCCCCACCCCCACAGTGGCCGTGATCACCAGCTCTGCCGCCCGTCACTCAGCCCGCTGGGCCACAGCCAAGCCCGGCTGCCCTCCCCACAGCCACAGAGGAGCGTTCCCCGCGCAGCTCCGGGAGGGGAATGAGTATTCCAGAAAGATTTCATTTTTGTTGGACTCTGTCCACTTCTCTATATGGTCATCAAACTTCAATAGGAAACTTCCATCTTAGAAAAAGGAGGGATAATTAAAAAGAGATGGCACAGCTCCTGCGGAGGCTGGGATTAAAGGCCCAGAGGCCCCGGGCGGACGGGGAGGTTGATGAGCTACCAAACACACCCCACACAGACGTGCGGCCAGTAGAGACGGCCCGGGTGCCCTGAAGGTGGGGACAGGCACTCAGGGTCCCTGTGCCATATAGGGGCATCAGGGTGGCCTAAGACAGTGTGTGTGGGCACCAGCTGGAGAGGGCCCCTGGGTCCCCAAGAAATGCTGCAGCTCTACATGTCAGATGCAGAGGGACATCAAGTCCCCAAGGCAGGAAAGGTCTGCCCACTCAGGCCCACCGAGGTCGCAGCCTCTGCAGTGGCGTGAGTGGTCGTCACCCCGGCAGCCACAGAGAGGGCCGAGAGGCAGCTGGCCTCTGGGAAGCTGGGTCTCCAAGGTCAAGGCCACAGCCCACTGTCCACTGCACCATGGAGAGAGTGCACACTCGGTCGATGCTCATTGTGTGAATTTTGGAAATTCAGACAAGCAGAAAAGCAGTTGAGAGCGGCCATCCTGGGCTGCCTCCTCCTACGGCCACCACCTTCCTGACCTCTCACTTCCCAGTCTTTGGAAAAGAACCGACTGTGAACAGAGAGTGCAGAGGCTGGATATGGGCCATCGGGCAGGTGGGCGGGGACCAGCGTCCCCAGCAGAGTAGAAAGAAACACTCTGAGGGTCCCCGGGGTGGAGCTGAAGGAAGGGGCTGCCCCTGAGTCCCAGGCGGCTCCAAGGAGAAACTGGGGTTCAGTCCCTGGGGATGTGGCCGGTTTTACCACCAAACAGACGCAGTAAGGTTTGATCGCCTGTCCCTGGGAGGACCATGTCCACAAGGTCCAGGGACACGTGAGGTTTTCTCTCCTATTTCCAAGTTGTGTTAGTCAGCTTTTTGTCACTGTGACCAAAATACCTGACAAGAAAACTTAGAGGAAGAATAATTAACTTGGATTTCACAGTTTCAGAGACCTTACTAGGTGGCTGGCCGCCTGCATTCCCCTGGGCTTCGGGTGAGGCAGAGCATCATGGCAGAGACCCCTGTTCTGTTCCTGGCAACAGGGACAGGGAGCAAGAGGCTGGGCACAGATGTAGGCCAAGGCCACATCTCTGGTGACCCGCTTCCTCCTGCCCTGCTCCACCTGCTTACGGTGACCACCTGGAAGCCCACTCAAGTATTAGTCCATCAAATGGATTAACCCACTTGGTTGAATGACCCATCAGAGGGATTAACACCTGGATGAGGTTATGGCTCTCACGATCCGATCTTTTGTTACCTGACACGTGAATTTCCAGGGGACATGTCTAGATCCAAGCCAGCAGGGAGAAGAGTGGGCCCAGGTGCGGAGGCCTCCGGAGGGTGGCTGCTGCCTCCTGATCCAGGAGCAGAGCTGGCCTGCCTGTCCTCCCTCGGCCCAGCCACCCCTGAGCAGGGAACACCCAGGACCCGCGAGTGGGCGCTGCAGCCAGGGTGAGTGTCCACAAACACTGGGAACCGCTCGGCCAGAGGGACAGTGGGATTCAGCCCCGGCAGGGACCAGCTGTCGAGGACTCAGGAAGCTTCTAGCCCTCAGACTGGCTGGGGCTGTCATTCGGTGACCTTTGGGGAAAGATCAGGGTAGCAGACATAGGGGACGTGGGGGACGGTGTCCTCTGTGCTCCCTTCATTATTTTCCTGTCTCCTGACCTGACAGAGCTTGGGTTTCTGTCTCTGCTTGTCCTCGTTGGCACTGTGGCAATTGAAGGACTCTGTATGGTGACATGGGACCGTGGGACGCCCGGGACCTTGGCCGGTGCACTTGCATGTATGGATACAGGTTGTGTTTGCTCTGCTTTTCTTTGAATTCTTCAAATAAAAGAACTTGAGAGTCCAAATGCTGTGGGCGCCTGCTGCAGACACGTGGAAGTGAGAAGGCTCTGAGGCCAGGCTGTCTACTGTGGCCCAACTGCAACGTCTACAGCTGTGTGACCTTGGACGAGTTCCTCAAGCTCTCTGGGCCCCGTTTCCTCCTCTGTTAACTAAATGTGGGTGACTATCTCATGGCCTGTGATTAGGACTCCGCTGGCTGTTACACATGAAATTCCTCAGCAGTTCCAAGCGTGGAGAGCACTGGGGAAGGTGAACCATCGTCGCTTCATAAATATTTTCCTTCTTTTAGTTCATTGCGCGTTTCAACTTCCGAAAGAGATCCTGAGCTCTTTATTATTGGGGTGACAGAGAAGCCTAGATCTGCCCCTGCACCCAGCCCTGCACCCACAGTTTTCTTGCCAGAGCCCCAAACACAGTGGCAGTCCCTTTGCCTAGGTCAGGGTTTGGGGTCACAAGGAAGATGTGTTTATTCGAGGGGTTCAGCTTACCAAGGGTCTGTAAGCATTTTTCCTCATCACAATTCTTAATCACTTTTTTTGAAAATTAATAGAGGCACGGTGTGAAGAAGTTCACATGGAACTCCCTCCCTGGGTCCCCCATGGCCAGTCTCCTGCGAGGGCCGCCCTCGTCGCCCGCCAAGCTGCAGGCTCCGGTGACCCAGAGAAGCCAAGCGCCAGTCCCTGTGCTTGGACCCGGGAAACTCCACAGGAGTCAGTGAGCACATCTCAGAATTGACCCGTTTCCCCTGAATTTCCACCCTACAAACCTGGTGAGGCTCCTTCAGATCCCTGCAAATCTGTGTAGTTTTCCATGGAGAAAGAAAATATAGAGGCATGGGGTCCTGGCGGCCCCTCTGGTGTGACCCCGGGACGGCGTGAGCGGCTGCCTGTGGCCTCCACAGCGGTTACTGAGTGGTCCTGGTCTTCCCACTCCTGGCCTTGGTCGCCTGTGGACAGTGGGAAGGAGAGGGTTCCCCTGGGCCTCCTCCAGGAGGGTCCTGCAGCTTTCCATGTTTTAATGATATTTACAGCTGGAAACGAACCAGGCTCACAGCCACGGTGGCCATAGGGTGGGTAAGTCAGGGCCAGGCCAGCCCCGTGGAGCTGGTGTCCAGCAGGAGGGGCACACAGCAGCTGGGAAAGGGACCTGGCCCTGCGTCTTGTTGGTATCACACTTGGTGGTACTTCCCTGGCCCCCCAGTGGCCTGAACCCCTTGAGCCAAGTGGCCGAGCCCGTGGCTGTGCCTGAATGAAGGTGGACAGAGGCCCCCCAGGGCCACTGCTCAGCAGCCAGCCAACCACCCCGTCTTCAAAGCTGTGCCGTCCCCCCACCCCCCGTCCCCCCCACCACCTGGCACCTCAACCCCAGACCTCAGGGTGGGTCCCAACAATTTTGAGTCCTGTGTTCCTGGGGACGAGCTTCAGACACTATGGGAGTGTCCCAGGCTCCCAAGACCCACTAAGTCAGTTAGAAATTAAATGGCCACTCACACACGCAGCCTCACACACACACCTCACCCACACAACCTCACACACACAACCTCACACACACAGCCTCACACACACAACTTCACACACATACAGCCTCACACACACAACCTCACATACACAACCTCACACACATACAGCCTCACACACACAACTTCACACACACACAGCCTCACACACACAACCTCACATACACAACCTCATGCACACAACCTCACCACACACAGCCTCACACACACAACCTCACACACACAACCTCACACACGCAACCTCGCACACACCTCACACACACAACCTCACACACAACCACACACACATCTCACACATATAACCTCACACACATACAGCCTCACACACACAACCTCACACACAAACACACACACAACCTCACACCTCCAAACTCATGCACAGCAAGATGAGCCCAGCGTCTCCAGGAGGAGCTGTGCTGCATCCGCCCCTCTCTTCCGACGTCACCGCAGGCCAGGGAGCCGCCAGCCCAGGGAAACCCAGTGGGAGGAGCGGATAGGTGCAGTCACATTGCTGCCTTGGACAAGGACAGGACCGTCCAGAGAGTGCGGATCATGCCCCATGAACAGCCAGTCGCCTGGGTGCCACGCAGCTCCATCCTGCCTGGTGAGCCAAGGAAACGGAGCCCCAGGCAGGTCAAGGGTCCGGCTGTCGTCCAGGGAGCCCCGGGTGCCTCTCTCGCGTGCTCTTCTCCAAACGCATCCTCTGTCCCCCTCTGGAGCTGCCCCTTCACAGCCACGACAGCAGCGAGCTCACAACAAAGCCTGAGCCTGCTCTTCCATCTGCGCCCAGCGGGAGCCAGCCTGGGTGACCTCAGGCCACTCTTCCTCTCTCCGGGTCTCAGAACAGAACAGCTGAAGCTGTCCCATCTCGGTGGTCAGAGGTGGGTTCATCCATGAGGCCCAGACTCACCAGCCAGAAGTGTCTGCTCAAGCCGCCCAGGGCCACGCGGCTCCTCTGATAGACCTTCTTTTTGAGGTCCCTGTGTCCTATGAGCCACGCTGCACTTATCGACAATGCTGCATTCTGCTTTTTAAATTCGGGTTGACCAAAAATGTAGCCAACTATCACATAGTGCTCCTGACGAGCAGGAGAAAACCAAAATCTCCATGAAGAGTGAGACACAGATCTAGTCCAAGGTAGGGCAGGTAAAGCTTTCCTAACTGGACCCCCTTCCACTGACTTCCAGAAACTGCCCCCCGCCCTGGACTTCCTTCACAAACCCTCTCAGAATCCAGGGCCCTTGAGCTGGGAAGGACTGGGTCCGGCTTCCTAAGGTTCCGGTGTTGTACAGTATTTAACCTGAGAGAGTCCGGCTACCCAGAGGAAAGGAGACCAGGACGTCCATGTACCGCCAGTGGAGTGGAATGTCATCTGCTGTTATTTGTGGAGGTCAGTTTTGCAATACATTTTAAAAACCTTAAAAGAGCTATAGAAGTTCCAGCTCCTACTGCAGAAAAGATTTATAAGTTCTGAATAAAATGTAAAAAAAAAAAAAGAAAAAAAAACATGATTATTTGAAAGTTTTGGGAGCAACCAGAAGCAGACAGAAACTGAAATTCGACCTTTGAAAGAGGGAACTGCACGGGGTGCGATCTGTCCCCACTGTCCTCTCTAAGGGCTCCGTCCAGTCTGCCCAACACAGAGCTGCCATCTTATGCTAAGAGTCAGAGGACAGAGCCCAGGGCCACCAGAGTGACTGGAAATTGAGAGGTGCAGGTTCAGAGTTTTGAAAGCTAGGCAGAGATTTCAGCTCCTGTCCACGGATCGGGAGACAGAATTTGCAGTTTGAATCCTGCCAGTGTTTCCAAGAGAGGCTTTGGGACTATCACTGAAACCTAGGGGGGGTGTCATACCTAGGGACAAAGACTGGGTTCCCAGGATTAAAGACTTTCCCTCAGACCAAGGGAAAAATCTTGAACAACCCTACCCCAAAACAGAATGCAACAAGTTTCTCCAGCTTCGAGGTGATGTTCCGTCATCAACCGCCCGGTGTGGTCAGCGGAAGAATCCAGAATCTCTAAAACTGTCATCCATGAAAAACAGCATGCCATAAAAAGCCACGGACATGCAGGGGAATGAGACAAGGGGCTTTGAGATCAAAGACAGAAAACCACTCAGTAGACACAAAGCCAAGGCCTGCCCCAGGCCCGCCACACGTCAGATGGAGACCTCTAGATAGCAATTCCAACAGTCCAACCACTGTGGAAATGGGCATGGAGGTTCCTCAAAAGACCAGCCACAGAACCACCGCAGGGCCCAGCTGGGCCACCCCTTGGCATTCATCCTGAATAATTAGAGCCAGACAGTACAGCGACCCATGCACACCCTGTGATGGCCGCAGTTCACAAGCCCCACGGTGGGGCCAGCCTAGGTGTCCACTGGTGGGTGAATGGATGAAGAAACTGTGGAGTCTATACACACTGGAGCTTCATTCAGCCGTAAAGAAAACGGAATTAGGTCATTTGCAGGAAAATGGATGGAACTTGATTAGGTTAAGTGATTATGTTAAGCCAAACTCAGAGGGCCCAGCGCTATGTGTTCTTTCTAATGTGTGGAAGAGAGAGAGGAAAATGGGGGGAGGGTGTCTCATGAAAATCCAAAGGGGATCAGGAGAAGACAGGGATCGGGGAGGGAGGGGAGGAGGGGAGAAATCCCGGGGGGTCGATATCGGCCAAATCGTGTTGCTCCGTTTTTGTGCGTGGATTAAACCTAACAAGAGTCCCCCGCTATGTTCAACTACAGGGCACCAATAAAACTTCGGGGAACTAAAAAGGAATGGCAAATGTCAGTGTGTTTAAGGACTTAAGGGAAACATTGCCATGTGAGGGAGCCGGTGAAGAATTGCAGGAAAGAATAGAAACACACACACACACACACACACACAAATTTTTTAAAGAACCAAATGGAAATTCTAGAACTGACAAGACCCAGAAATGACAAATTCAGCAGATAGGTTCAGCATATTGGAGGTCACAAAATGCAGGGTCGATGAGCCAGAAGATAGGTCAATAGAAGTTCTCCAATCCTAAGAATAGAGAGGGGGAAAGGTTTTTTTGTTTTTTTGTTTTTCCTTTCTTAATATTTATTTTTTTAGTTTTCGGCGGACACAACATCTTTGTTTGTATGTGGTGCTGAGGATCGAACCCTGGCCGCACGCATGCCAGGCGAGCATGCTACCCCTCGAGCCACATCCTCAGCCCCAAGGGAAAAGGTTTTTTTAAATGAAAATCTTAGTGACATTTTCTACAATATCAAACAGTTTAATGAATGTGTGATTAGAATTTCAGAAGAGGAAAAAAACATGGACGGAAACATATTTTTAAAAATATGGTTGTTGGGGCTGGGGATGTGGCTCAAGCAGTAATGCGCTCGCCTGTCATGCGCGGGGCGCTGGGTTAGATCCTCAGCACCACATACAAATAAAATAAAGATGTTGTGTTCACCAAAAACTAAAAAATAAATATTAAAAAAATTTTCTCTCTCTCTCTCTTAAAAAAATATGGTTGAAAATGACTTGTTTGATAGAAAGCATTAACTTATAAACCCAAGGATCTCAATAAACTTCAAGGAAGGTGAATTCTCTCTCTCTCTCTCTCTCTCTCTCTCTCTCTCTCACACACACACACAAACACACACAAGCATGGAGGCAGGTCATACCCAAACTCTTGAAAAGAAAAAGAGAAAACCAAAAACCTCAAGCAGCACTCCCCACAAAATGACACACCACATACATGAGATCAGTGATATGGGCCCCCTATCATGGACTGATATTTGTTGAAACTTTGTATTTTAAAAATATATCCTTCAGTTCAAAAAACTCGAAAAATTAAGAATAATAGAAACCAGTCTCAACTCAGTGGAAGGTATCTATGCCGAGCCCAAGGCCAACATCGTTCTACATGGAGAAAAACTGAAAGGTGTGGCAGAAGAGCAGCTCTCGGCTGGGTCAGCAAGCAGAGAGGTGCCGGGAAGGGGGCCACAGGGAAGCCACACCCTTCCAGGGAGCCCCCAGGGACCCACCTCCTCTAGCCATGCCCACCCACCACCGTCACCACCAGCCTGGTCAGTCAACTAGGATGGACTGATTTGGTTCCAGCCCCACAGTCTAATCACCTCCCCTTAGCACAGGAGCTTTGGGGGACACTTCATATCCAAGCCACCCACAGGTGACTAACCAAGTTATGGTATAACTATGCAATGAAGTGCTTCTCAGCCAATCTGGGGACACACATCATAGCTGGCCTTAGGGTCACGCCCATGGCCAGACCAGGCCAGAGGGAGAAACCTGTGGCCAGCAGAATGAAGTGTGTGGTCACTAGTAGGAAGGAGGCTTCGATGAGGATGAGCTTCCATGGGTGCTTTCCAAATGGAAGCTGTGATTTTTTGCAATTTCGACATGGCATTGAGCTGCTCCCGGGGTTTTAGAGGATGTAAATGCTAGAGGTGGGCCTTGAGGGGAGAGGCCTGCTAGAGGTCAGAGAAGGGGGACCCAAGAGGCCTGAGGCCTTGAGGACTCCACTAAGAGAGCTTTGGGACTCCTTGGCACCAAGGTGTCCCCGGAAGTAAAAGTGCTACGACCCTCTTCGTCGCACCAGGAAGTGAACTCCTCTCCTTGTCTAATTCCAATGAACCCCAGGGCCATGTCACCTCTAGACAAAGAATAATTCCCATATCAACTCAAGACCTGCTCTAAAAAGCATGATGTCTGCACATTGCCAAATAGTGTAATTTACTGTTAAAATAAGATCTTCTTAGTCTCATGAAATCCTGAAGGTTTTTAAGCATGCACCTTCCACTCCCCAGTCCAAGACCTTGGGGGAACCCTTCCTTCCACTCCAAGGGGGAACCATAGGGCAGCCCATCCCTCTACCCTCTCCTGCCCCTGTAAGAACAACCAGTGAAGGGGGGGCATCCCAGGGGTACCAAGTGCAAGATTAAAGAGGGTGAAGTTCTTTCATAGAGAATTCTAGAAACAGAAGATAACTAGAAACTATTTTGAAAATTTATACTCTAATAAAAAAGAAAATATCAAAGACAAAAACAAAGTTCTTAAACTGAATGAGGAGGTCATACATGATTTAAACAGATCAATTCCAAGTAATGAAATAGAAAATGCCATCAAAAGCCTACCAACTAAGAAAAGCCCAGGACCAGATGGATTCTCAGCCGAGTTCTATAAGACTCTCAAAGAAGAATCAACACCAATACTCCTTAAAGTATTCCATGAAATAAAAAAGGAGGAAACCCTTCCAAACTCATTCTATGAGACTAATATCACCCTGATGCCAAAACCAGACAAAGACACATCAATGAAAGAAAACTTCAGACTAATATCCCTGATGAACATAGGTGCAAAAATTCTCAATAAAATTCTGGCAAATAGCATACAAAAATGTATAAAAAGATAGTGCACCATGATCAAGTGGGGTTCATCCCAGGGATTCAGGGTTGGTTTAACATACAGAAATCAATAAATGTAATTCATCACATCAATAGACTTAAAGATAAGAATCATACGATCATCTCAATAGATGCAGAAAAAGTATTTGACAAAATTCAGCACCCCTTCATGTTCAAAACACTAGAAAAACTAGGGATAGTAGGAACATAGCTCAGCATTATAAAAGCTATGTATGCTCAACCCAAGGCCAGCATCATTCTAAATGGAGAAAATTGAAAGCATTCCCACTAAAAACTGGAACAAGTCAAGGATGTCCTCTTTCACCACTTCTATTCAACATCATCCTTGAAACTCTAGCCACAGCAATTAGACAAAGGAAAGAGATTAAAGGGATATAAATTTGGGGTAAAGAAGAACTCAAACTATCACTATTTGCTGATGACATGATTCTATACCTAGAAGATCCAAAAAAACATCCCACCAGAAAACTTCTAGAACTAATAAATGAATTCAGCAAAGTAGCAGGATATAAAAACCAACACCTATAAATCAAATGCATTCCTATACATCAGTGAAGAATCCACTGAAAGAGAAATTAGGAAAACTACTTTGTTCTCAATAGCCTCAAAACAAACAAACAAACAAACCTGGGAGTCAATCTAACAAAAGAAGTAAAAGACCTCTACAATGAAAACTACAGAACACTAAAGAAAGAAAGAAGAAAACCTCAGAAGATGGAAATATCTCCCATGCTCCTAGATAGGCAGAATTAATATTGTCAAAATGGCCATACTACCAAAAACCTTATACAGATTTAATGCAATTCCTCTTAAAATCCCAATGACATTTTTCACAGAAGTAAAAAAAGCAATCATGAAATGTATTTGGAAAAAAAAAGAGACCCAGAATAGCTAAAGCAATCCTTAGTAAGAAAAGTGAAGCAGGAGGCATCACAATACCAGACCTTAAACTATACTACAGAGCTATAGTAACAAAAATGACATGGTATTGGCACCAAAGTAGACTGGTAGAGCAATGGTACGGAATAGTGGACACAAACAAACCCATATAAATTTAGTTGTCATACTAGACAAAGGTGCCAAAAACATTCACTGGAGAAAAGATATCCTCCTCAACAAGTGGTGCTGGCAAAACTAAAAATTCATATGTAGCAAAATGAAATTAAACCCCTATCTCTCACCCTGCACAAAAACAACTCAAAGTGGATCAAAGACTTAGGCACTAGAACAGAGACACTGTACCTAATAGAAGAAAATTAGGCCCAAATCTTTACCATGTCGGCCTAGGATCTGACTTCTTAACAAGAGTCCCAAAGAGGAAAAAGTAAAGTCAAGAATCAATAAATGGGATTGATTCAAATTAAAAAGCTTCTTCTCGGCAAAGGAAACAATCAGTAATGTGAGGAGAGAGCCTACAGGTTGGGAGAAAATCTTTACCACATGCACCTCTGATAAAGCATTAATCTTAGGATATATAAAGAACTCAAATAACTTAACACCAAGAAAACAAATAACCCAATCAATAAATGGGCTAAGGAACTGAACAGACTCTTCTCAGAAGAAGAAATACAATTGATCCACAAATATATGAAAAAGTGTTCAACATCTCTAGCAATTAGAGAAATGGAAATCAAAACTACTCTAAGATTTCATCTCCTGTCAGAATGGCAATCATCAAGAATACAGGGAATAATAAATGTTGGTGAGGATGTGGGGAAAAGGTTCACTCATACATTGCTGGTGGGACTGCAAATTGGTGCAACCACTATGGAAAGCAGTATGGATACTCCTCAGAAAACTGGGAATGGAACCACCATATGACCCAGCTATCCCATTCCTTGGTTTATATCAAAGGACTTAAAATCAGCATCCTATAGCAACGCAGCCACATCAATGTTTATAGCAGCTCAATTCACATTAGCTAGACTATGGAACCAACCTAATGTCCCTCAATAGATGAATGGATAAAGAAAACATGGTATATATACTCAATGGAATATTACTCCGATTTAAAGAAGAGTGAAATTACGGCATTTGCCAATAAATTGTTGGAATTGGAGAATATCATGCTAAGTGAAATAAGCCAATCCCACAAAACCAAAGGTTGAATATTTTTTCTAATATGCAGATGCTAATTCACAATAAGGTGGGGGGCATTAGGGAAGAATAGCGTTACCTTAGATTAGGTAGAGGGAAGTGATGGGAGGGGAGGGGAGAGGGAGGGGATAGGAAGGACAGGAGAATGAAACAGACATTAGTACTGTATGTATACACGTGACTGCATGACTACAGAGTCTGCAGTATGAATGCTCAGAAAAATGAGAAATTACATCCCATCTAGGTATGATATATCAAAGTGCATAAGTGCCTTCTACTGTCGTGTATAACTAATCAAAACAAGTTAAAAATTAAAAAAAAAAAAAAAAGAAATAGACAGGAACTTGAGTGACAGCCACCCAGTTCTCTGGGGTTGATCTGGTTTTAGCTCTGGAAGTCCCACATCCCAGGGTATTTCTCAGTCCCTTCAACCAGCATGGTTGGCCCCAGGCCCAGAGTAGAGGTCAGAGGCCCAGCCTCCCTGGCTGCCTCCTCCCTTTGAGCTTCAGTTTAAGAGTTCTGATGCAATGGGCAATAGCAGCCTGCCCCCACCCTGGATGGTGTTATTGTTCCTCTCAACCCCACCCACTGAGCCACCCACCCCTGCCTTGCTGGATTCCACTCTCTGCTTTGGCTGTTCTTGGTGCCAATACCCAGTGTCACCAGACTACTTCCCCAGGGACTCAGGGTTTAGAAAGTTTCAGTGCGGTGTTACCTGTAAATCCACTAAGCTGTGGGTTCTGATGCTAGAATGTCTTTCTGGTTGCTGTCGTCATCCTCAGCAGAGCTGCATAATTCCAGAATGCCTGGACGTGGGGGGCTGCAGCTCAGGCCACGGGACGCGCTCAACATATACAAGCCCCGGGTCAACCCCCAGCACCCAGGACACAAAAACCCAAACAGCGTGCATCAGCATGACACCACCTGGGTCCCTTCACAGTGCAGAGATCTCCTACCTCCAGAGAAAGACGAATGGGGGGGCATCCGTCTTCCTGGCGCTTCCAGTCCCCGGGGTCCCCGTGGGAGAAAACGCAGCAACGCAAAGCAGATGCGCCTGGGAGGTACTTGGTGCTCTGCAGATACCAGAGGCTCTGCTCTGAGGGACAGCAGACGTGCCTGGCCACGGCAGTCCCCAGCAAGGACGCTCGGCCCAGCTGGCCCTCGTTGGTTTGTTCATTCAACAAGCATGTGGTCATTGTCTAGGTCCCCAAAATCAAGACCCTCCGGTGTGCACTGAGGCCGTGGCCTGCTGCTGGGTCACAACCTCATGCCCCTTTCTCTATCCTGTGAGTCCTCCAAGCTGCTGTGTCCATGGGAATGTCATCGACACAGGGCTCTGGCAGTAACACTGATACCTTACTGAAGAGAAGAGCTGTTGAGCGAGACAGATAACCAGGGCAGAAATCCACGGAGCCACTCCATCCGCCATCGCCCCAGGACCTCCCAGGCACACCCCACAGAGCAGACAGTCCTGTCTCGGGACTTGAGGTCCACAGAGCCTGTGGGCCGGCGAATCCATCACGGGGCCTGTGTGCTAAGAGGGTTGCCGGTTCCCTGAACCATGAGGACATGGTTCTTCCGGCTTGGGAATGGGCATTTTGGCAGGGGCAGATACTAGGAAGCAGGAGGAATGTGGTCAGAGGTCCTTGCTGAGCTGAATAGCAGAAGCTCTCAAGTCTCAGAGAACAGCATCCCGGGGACAGAGCTCGTGGCATGTCCACCCCTGGCCGTGCCAGGAGAAGAGAGGATAAACTGTCCCTCTGACTGCTGTGTGGGCTGGCATTGAGGTCCAGTCGCCGACCCAGGGTATCCTGTGACTGAGAGGACACCACCCCAAAGCAAACCAGAGGCTGCAGGGACACAGATGTGTTGGAGGGAGACTCTAAAGACACTCAGCCCTCCTGACCAGGTCTGGTGGCCCCTTTCTTACTAGGCTCCTTAAAGTACCACTCGGGAAGCCGGATGTGGTAGCACATGCCTGAAATCCCAGCAGCTCAGGAAGCTGAGGCAGGAGGATCTCCAGTTCAAAGGTAGCCTCAGCAACATAGTGAGGCATTAGGCAACTCAGTGAGACCCTGTCTCTAAATAAGATATAAAATAGGGCTGGGCGCGGCTCAGTGGTTAAGTGCCCCTGAGCTCAATTCCTGGTACCAAACCAAACCAAATGTACTACTAAGGAGGCTGCCTGGGAGTCTTCAGTGTGACTCTCTG
This sequence comes from Marmota marmota marmota, assembly GCF_001458135.2. Classification (NCBI taxonomy): domain Eukaryota; kingdom Metazoa; phylum Chordata; class Mammalia; order Rodentia; family Sciuridae; genus Marmota; species Marmota marmota. Next base: position 8,149,347 of record NW_026000020.1, read on the forward strand.
TAGGAGATTGATAATGGCCCCCAAGACATGCACAGAGCCCAGCACTGAGGGTGCCACTTACAGAGTCAAGGGGAGTTTGCAGATGGCATTAATTGAAAGATCTCGAGGTAAGAAGCTTGTGTGCATTATCTGGGAGGGCCCTAGATGTGATCTTGAAATCGCTGGGGTCCTTATGAGAGGGACCTAGACTCTCACAGAGGGAAGGCCATGTGACACCCGGGCAGATCCTGGAGTGACATGCTTTAGGACAGTGGAAGGAGCCCCAAGCCAAGGGTTTCTGGCAGCCTCGAGAAACCGGAAGGAGCAAAGAAACCAGCTCTCCCCTAGAGCCCCAGGGCCACGGTGACTTCTGCCCAGTCCTACTGGCTCCAGGCTCTGGCCTCCTGAGCTGTGGAGAATGCGTTCCTTCCGGGAGCTTCCGAGGGTGGAGCCACAGCCAGGAAGATGAGGGCCCTTCGCAGGAGGAAAGCAGGAAGAAACGTGGGGGCTCCTTCGGCCGTGGAGTCACATCCCAGGAACTGAAACCTCGTCCAGGAACCAGCCTCCAAACCCTCCATCCCTGAGCAGCCCCCAAATCCTCAAGAAGAAAATGGCCAGGCGGGGTTCCCCCGGCACCAGCAGTCACCCTTCATTAGCCCAAAAGGGCTGGCTCAGCGGTGCTCCCTCTGCGGACAGGGGGGCGCTGGCCATCCTGGAGCTGGCTGGCCTGTGAACGGCCTGTCAGTAGGCTCCAGATGCAGAGGCCCTGCAGCTGGAGCGCAGCCGGGGGACCGGCCTGGCTCACCAGGGCAGAGAGTAGAAGCTGTCGGTCTGCGGCCCGTGACTGGCTGTCCACTGCCTCAGCAAGACGTGCTAGAAACTTCCAGATCAGAGCAGGAGCCACTCTTCAGTGGCTCAAAAGGTCTACAGAGGGTGCTGCTCTTGGGCAGCTGCTGTCCTGTCCCCCAGCCACAGCACCTGGGGGACAGGGACTGGGTCGGGGTAGGGTTGCAGGTCTCCTTTAGAACATGCATGAGGAGGTAGGGAGGGGATGTCCCCACGGCTCGCTCTGTCCCCCTCAGCTCTGGCCTGAGCACATCGGGGTGGGGGGGCTGCTCTCCAGGGTCCCCTCTGGCTGAGCTGAGGTGCCGTCCCTAACAGCCCCTGAGGACAACGCGGGTTCCACTGACAACGGGAAAGTCCCCAGAAAAGGGGTCTGTCATCGTCATTGGATTCCTTTGCTTTTTTTGGTTGCAACAGTCAAAACTGTCCTTCAGACTGAGTCCCAAAAGACATCAGAGCTTGACAATGACAAATGGGAACACATGTTCCTTGCCGTCAGAGTCGCAGCTTCCTCCTCCTCTGCAGGCTCCTGGACATGGAGAGTGTGTCCCTGGTCAGCCTCTTGAGGCCAGGCCGGTGAGACTCTGCACACAACGCTCAGGTCCAGGGGCTCCCTTGCCACGTTGGGCAACCTGGGCTCCCGACTGCCTTGGGAACTAGGGTGCGCCTTAAATGAGGAACTAAGGCCACCCTGTTTCCCAGCAGTGGGACTGCTCAGCCCACGGAGCCCCTGTCCCTGAGGCCTCTGGGGCAGGGAGAGGGGAGGGTCTCTTCTCAGGACTCTGGGCAATGTCACCAGGTGGGCTGTTCACCCTTGTGTCCACCCTTCCTCCCCCGCCTCTCCCCTCCTCGAGGACCCCCACGGGTCAAGGACAGAGACCTGAGACCTGCAGAAGCTGGAGGGAAGGATCCTGCTAACGACAAGGACAACCTCCGTCTCTGGTCCCCCTGGTGCCCGCCTTCTTCACAGGTAGCCCCGAGGGTCTCTGCCCCGACTTCCCCTCTGCAGCCCACCAGCTCAATGGTAGAGGTTTGATGATGCCTCTCCCTCCTCCTTCCTGTCCGCTCAAGTTCAGGTGCCTGGTGAGTGGAAACTGGACGTCCTGTCACTTGCATGAGAATCCACCGAGACCTGCTAGGTGCCGGGTTCCAGGCAGGAAGACGGTGGAGTGCCCGTGACCTCGTTGGCCAGACCCCAGCCCAGAGCGGCCTCTGATGGGCTCTGGCATTGCCCCAATGCAGAGCCTCAGTTTCCCCGTCCTTAAAGGACGAGGAGACAGAGGCTCAGAGAAGCTGAGTTCCTGGCCTGAGGGTGGGGCAGGGTACGAGCGCAGAGGTCGGTGGCCCATCCAGTCCGGCCCTCACCAGCCTTCAGTGGGCGGAGCGCGCTGGGAGAGCCACCCATGCCACTGATGCAGAGCAGCGGTGCCGGGCGGCAAGCAGGGCAACGTGGCCACAGCACGGTGCCTCCTGAGTGGCGGGCAGGGACAAGGGGTGTGGAGCCCAGTTCGTTTTTGCGAAGCACTTCCTGAACTGCACATTCCGTCACCACAAAATGAGTCAAGGTCCCTTTTAAGTGGCTTGCCGAGCTTCCCTCTGATCTGGATGGACAGGCACAGCAGGCTTCCCTGACAATCGGACAGGCTCCTGTCCCTTCAGCAGGGAGCCTCCTCTGGGCACTGCCCACGGCACTGCCACGGGCCATCCTCACTTTGGAGCTGGGGAAACTGAGGCTTGGGAGTTTCTTGACTTTCAGAAGGAAACGGGCACCCAGCCCTCCAGGCAGAAAATGCCCAGGCCTGGCTGGTGGGCAGGGGCCGCCCTGTGGCCCGATTTCCCGAAAAGAAGGGGCCAGCCAGACCCAAGAGCTGCCTCTGAAAGACCTGTTCTCTGGATGGGGACCCAACACAGGGCTTTCCAGAGCTGGGCTGCAGGAGCTGACGCCAGCCTGGACACAGGAGGGGTCGCAAGAGGGTCCTCCACCCTGGGGTGGGGACTGGAGGTCTGGGGGTCTCCCACAGGACCCTGCTAGTGCTTCCACAGTGGCTCCTTCGGAGACCAGAACAAGAAGTAGGGGAACTCAGTGACAGGGAACGGGCAGCTGGCACATCCTGGCGCATGGACAAGCCTTGCTGACCAGAAGCAGCCTCGGGGCAAACAGTGCTGCCAGGGATTCCGGGGGGCTGCTCGTTTCTCACTCCTTCCTGTGGTTTTCATTCCCTTTAGGGGGGTTCTCCTGGTCATCACTCCTGGGAGCCACATACACACACACACATGCACACACATATGCACACACACGCACACATGTACATACACACACTCACACACACATACACACATTCACATGCACACACTCACACGTGCACACATACACACTCGCACACACATACACACACTCACATGCACACACACTCACATGCACACACACATATACACATACTCACACACATATACACACACAAACACACACATACACATACATATGCACACATACACACGTACATACACATGCACACTCACGTGCATACACCATACATTCATATACACACACACACACATATACACATATATACACATACACACACATACACGTGCACACTCAAGTGCACACACCACACACATACACACACATACATACACATATACACACACCACATATACACATACACACACATGCTCACACATACACATATACACACATACTCACATGCACACAGCAAGCCTGGCCTTGTTTTCTGACCCTCGCCATATTGGTGGAACGGAGCAGGCCTGGTCCGAGATCCTGACCCTGGTTTCCCCGACTCTCTCTGTCTTTGGAGAGCAGCTGTCAGCTACAGGAAGAAAAAACAGACTCCTTATCAATAAGGCTCATGGGCACCCAGATGGCTGCCCAGCTCTGCCAGCTGCCCAGGGCTGTCTGCTCTGGGTCCTTGCAGACTGCGCCCATGGCTTCAGCTCACCCCTGCTCACTGCTCCCCAGGAGGGCAGGCTGAGGGGCACTGAGGCCTGCACTTAGAGAAGCATGTCCTGTGGTCAATCCCACACTTTTGCCTGGTGCCTTTCCCCCCAGAAGAGCCCAGAAGATCCCAGCTGCCCTGGCACCTTGCCCAGACGACACCTCAGCCTTCTTCCCAAAGTTCCGAGGCTGATGCAGGCGGGATCAGCATTTCTCTACCGCAAAGAACTAAAGTCTGCAAGAGGCAGGTCTCAGGCAAAGCCGCTGCAATGATCGGTCTCCACTAAAGCAGAGACCCTGCGTCGCCAAGCCTGCCTTCTCACCGAGGACTTGGGGCCCTGGGGCTGCTGACCTTCCAGGCGTGGACATCCTGTGGTCACGGCTCACGGCCGTGGCAGCACATCCCTGGCCCAGCCTGCTGCACCTGGCTCAGCCTCCTGAAGTGTGGCCCATGTTCTCCTGAGCCAGGTCTTCCCAACAGTCTCTCAAGCCGGGAGCCGCGGCCTTGTGAGGTTTGGGAGGGTCTAAGGGGCCAGAAGCACCTTCCAGAGCGCAGTGGCAGTGGCAGGGTTGAAGAGGAAGGAGACACACTGAGCCCCCTGCAGCCCTGCCCTACCCACACCTTCCAAACGGCCACGCAGATGACCCAATGAGGCCACAGTGTGGCTCGGAGGGTGAATAGGACACTGTGTGGGTCAAAACAACTCAGGTGGGTCCCTTTGAGTGGGAACAGGTGGAGAGGGCAGAGAAAAGGAAGACGATGGTGTGATCAAGGGCTTCCCAAGGAAGGCTCCTGGGCAGATGTCCCCACACACAAAGGACTCCCCACCAGCAGCTCCGATGGACCGGCCTCCCCTGCTGAGAGCCGCCTCATTCCTCGTCCAGTGCTTCCTAAGCAGTGGCAACTCCCACACCCTGATGGCAAGGGTGCTAGCCCCAGCCACTGCCGGGACAGACCCAGTGTCTGAAACACCAGACTATGATACTTGATGGGTTGAAAGCCCTGGGGTCCCAAACTATGGTCTGAGGCCAAACCCGGCTGCCGCTCAGTTTTTTAAATAAAGTTTTACTGGAACACAGCCACTCTCCTTCCTGCACGTCTTGCCTGTGGCCAGCTCTGTGCTGCAGTGGCAGAGCTGAGTGACGGTCACAGAGACCGTAGGGGCTGCAAAGTCTGCATACGCACCATGTGGCCTTGAGAAAGATGCTTACTGAACCCTGGTGTAAAAGCAAATCAAACTCACCTGAAATAATAATTATATAAAGCCTCAATTGCATGGAAAACGTAGCTTCTCAATCCGTCAAATCTGGACAGATCCAGGTCATGCTGGGGATGTGGCCACGCTGATGTAACTGATGCCCACGAGGGAGTAGGGGGTGTGTGCGCACATGCAGGTGTGGAGAAGGAAGGCACAGGGCGAGAGGGTGAGTGCGACTTTCACACTTGAGACCAGAGCGCAGATCCTGGCTGTGCCACCAGCCCATAAGCCACGGCTCGATCATATGGGAAACCCAGAGATGATGTCCTTGACTGCTCAGGAGGATGGCAAATGAGAGCATGTCTGTAGGGCAGACTCAGCAAGCCCTGGGGTCCCCGCCCCTCACCCCCACGGCTCCCAGTGGGGCGCCTCCCATGTGATCAGTGCTCCTTCCAGGAATTATGTGGAAGCAGACACTTTCTAGATCAGACAAAATCCCCACTGTTCTCTGGTTGGGTGTGAAATGCTTATTTGGGTCACCTCTTGAATGTGACTTTCTGCCACACTTTCAAATGTGGCCTTGGTCACTTTGCAGGCAAGTAGGGCACACGCAACTGCCGGGGGAAGCAGATGGTCCTATAGGAGTGACCTGCAGGCTCCACATGGCCACAGGCAAATGGCACAGTGTGCATGGAATGTTCTGAATTTCTTGGGGCAGACCCGAGTAAACCTGCCCTCTGTCAGCTGGTAAGGGCTGCCCAGAGAGACCCTGGTGTCTGTCCCATATCCTTTAGTTTTTGTGGCACTCGGCTGCCCTGTAGGACTTAATGGGGGGGAATGTGCTGAAATGGTTACCCAGTCACAGGGGGGAGAGGGAGGGGCTGGGAGCCGATCTTCCACCCCGAAGTTGGCAAAATGTCTCATTAATCAGACCTGTGAGGGGGACAATGTTATTCATGTTGAGCATTAGAACTTGAAGCTACAGTTGTAGCAGGAGGTAATTTGAGTCCAGCAGCCTGTCTCTGAGATGGATTTATGATGTTTACTCAACAATGAGTGGGAACTTTCAGGGCAAAGAATGACCCCTACTTTCCTTTTTTCAAAACACAGAGCTGACCCACAGGGATCGAGTTCCCCATTTTTGTGAGAGGGTGCAAGCGTTTTTGAAACAATTCTTCGTGCTGCATTTGGTCTCCCCGATTCTGCCATCTGTGGAAGGAGAGAAGCACACAGCTCAGACTATGTCCAGGACACAGTGGGTCATGGCAGCGCTCTCCAACAGCGTGGCATGAGTCAGGGGCACTTGCTCAGGGGACACACAGAATTCCCAGCCCACCTCCATGCCTCCTCTCCAGGGTTTTGCTTTCGGGTGATTTGTGGTTACAGTTCTGAGAATTGATGGCTGATGACTTCAGAAAAGTGGGATTCCCCATTTTCCAGGGTTCCTCACCTCCTTTAAGTAAAAAACAACAACAACAAAAAAACCCGGCAGAAAATAGGAGAGACACGTCTGCCTCCACCAGTCCAGGTAACATTTCCTTCAGGTCTCACGCAGTGGAGGGAGGGCCACCAGCCTGTCACTGGGTCTTGCCGCCCAGAGGGGAAGGTCTTTCTGGAAGAGGGTTCCTTCAAGATGCAGAGTAAGGAGCTCTCACGCTGCTGGGGTACGTGTGACAGGCAGGCACAGAGCGTGGGGACCTGGAAGTACTGGGCTGGGCCCACCTTCTCACCTTGGCCCAGGGGTCCTGGAGGCAGTGGGGAGGGGGCTTGCATTCCGATTGATCTAGTTTCTGGCTGCAGAACTTCACCTTGGGCCTGGGGTATTGGTGATCAATCGGAGATGATCATACCAACCACTCAGGTTGTTTGCAGTAACATGATGAGCCTCCGGGTGAAACAAACCTACCTTTTCCTAATAGATCTCAAAAATACTTGATTCACAGAGCCTTATAGATGCCCGGACTTACCAGTTGGAACACTACCGAGAATGTTTATCAACTAGAAGGGACACAGGTAGAAAAATAAATGAAGTTTCTTTTTTTTGTACCGGGGAATGAATCCAGAGATGCTTTATCATTGATCTATACCCAGTTCTTTTTTTTTTTTTCCCTGTATCAGGGATTGAACTCGCGCACACTAAACCATTGATTACCTATTGAGCCACATCCCAGCCCCTTTTTATTTTTTGACATAGGGTCTCCCTACATTGCTTAGGACCTCTCTAAGTTGTAGAGGCTGGCCATAAACTTGCCATTCTCCTGCCTCAGCTTCCCACAATTTCATTCTTTAGGATTTACCTGATGTCTTGTTATATTGCAGGGGAGAGTGGCTCCTTGCGTGGTGTGGACGTGGTCACCAGTAGCACCAGAAGTGGCTTCCTAGAACAAAGCTCCCAGTGAATGACAGAGGATGAACTGTTCACAGTAGCTATGGTTTCTGCAGGGCAGGGGTGTATGTATGTGTAGGGGTGTGTGTGTGTGTGTGTGTGTGTGTGTGAGAGAGAGAGAGAGAGAGAGAGAGAGAGAGAGAGAGAGAGAGACTGACTAACATTTTAAAAAATCGTGCGAATAACGTGCCTGGAGACCAGGAGGAGGATGCTAATAATTTACAAGTGAAGATAAGATATGATGAGGAGAAGGAGGTCAATCAGATAAATATACCACACACTTGACTTGGATTTTAGCCGATTCTCTAATTTACTCTGAAAGGAAGTGGAGGAGAGAAGGATGGAGACTGGGAGAGCTGGGGACTGACTTCCTAGGAGCTGCCCGTCTTAACTCATTCTGTGGTCTATCCCAATCCCGTCCTTTAACAAAGGTCCTGTGGGTCATTTCATTTTTCCTGCGACCTTCCTCCCCGTTCTAAGACTGCAAGGAAAATCTTGCCTGGAAGCTTCGTTGGCATTGCCACGCATCTTGGAAGACCTGGGATACTTATCCCAGTGTCCTTGGCTTAGCTTTAAAGGACTGGTTCTGCTAGACGCAGAAGCCCTGGGCGACCCGGTGAAGACTTGTCCTGAGGCCAGGTCGCTGTTGGCCTCGTGGGCCCTTCCGGCTCCGCATTGCTCTGTTACAGTGGGGCTTCACAGGACATGGGATCCGAGGTGTCTTCATCCCTGTAGGTATTTCAAAGCACATGAGAGATCTAACACCAAGGCAGCAGATCTTCAGGTAACAGAGAAATTACAGGACAGAGGTGAAGGGAGACTCTCAATGGAACCGTCAGTAGTGGGACTCAAGTTGGTGTGGTTCCTGTCATTGTCACAAAATAACCTTTTTTTTTTTTTTGGTACGAGAGATTGAACCTAGGGGTGTTTAACCACTCAGCCACATCCTCAGCCCTTTTCAATATTTTATTTAGAAACAGAGTCTCACTAAGTTGCTTAGGGCCTCACTGAGTTACCTAGCACCTTGCTAAGTTGCTGAGGCTGGCTTTGAACTTGCAATCCTCCTGCCTCAGCCTCTCGAGCCCTTGGGGTTACAGGTGGGCACCACTGCAGCCGGGTTCACAGAATAATTTTATGCAATGGATTGGCACAGACAGGGTCTCTGAAGAAGGTTGGCCCAGTCGGCCTTCTGCCGGGAGAAGGAAGGCAGCCCCTTGGACATTAAGAGTGGACCTTAACATTCCTTCTTCTATCGTAAAACCTGCTCTAATGGATAAGCATGAAACAAAGTGGTCAGGGTAGGACAGGAACCAGGAAGGAATAGAGTCTCTACAGGCAGCAAACTGGGACCTGGAGTCTTGTATGGTTTGCTGTCTCAGGGACCTGGCAGGAGACTTCCCTTCTGTCTGCAGGTTTGCTCTCTGAATCTGGGCTCAAACACATAGTCATGGTTTTGATTTCCATACATTAAACTAAGGCTCTCTTTTAGTGGCCCAAAATCTCCTGAAGCAGGCTTAAGAAGCACAATAAGAAGGTTTTCAATCACATGCTAGACTGATAATTAGCTAATAAAAATCTTTCTTTTTTTTTTTCCTATTTCCTCAAAAGTCAGTTCTCAGAAAAACAATTCATTTACTGTATGTGCCCTGTTGACCATCAAGGTTAAAAGTTCAGGAAAAGAAATACGTCAAAATATTTACATTACAGCAAATCACTGTTCCTATACCATGTCTGACTCTGCAGATGAGGAGCGGGTCCTGGGTGTCCTGCTGTCACAGACAGGGGAAGCAGCAGGCTGGCAGGCTGGCCCTGCGTCCGTCGGTTCTCTCGCTCTCTGACCCTTCCTGCCTTCTTTCCTTCCTTCCTGCCTTCTTTCTTCTGAGACCTCTGCTATCCCTTCTCTCCAGATCCCCTTTTCCTCCTTGTGATAGTTTTCATTTCATGGCGAAGGTCATAAGGACCCTTGGGAGTGTCCTCTGGTGGCATGGCTATGCTCCTCTCTGACATATTTATAGTTTAATACACACTTAGTCTTTATGAACTAGGATGCTGTGTAGAATGGCCGCCAGGTGTTAGACCAAGCAGCCTCCCTCCTGCCCGAGTGGGAGGCCGTGTTCTCTCCAGTTTGTGGATTTGGAAAACAGAGACTTGGAGCGACTCAGGGGAGGCCATGCAGACCAGATCAGGGACCCATTGTGACCAACTCCTGTAACTTATCACATCTCCTTCTCCACAACCCTAAGAGAGGAGCCCCAGCTCCCACCATGTCTTCAGAAAAACGTTCCTGGGCCATTGTTGCCTCTGGGAGAGTGACTGTGACAGTTGGGTGGTCCTCAGCCAAGAGCAAAGCCCTTCCAGAGAGGTGACGGTGGGTGGCAGGGCTGGGGGTTGAGTGAACAGAGGGCAGGATGCCTCTGGCCCTGGGGGCGGGTTAGCCACCCTCCACCCATCAGCAGCAGAGTGATGTCCGAGGCGGGGCCATGACGGAGGGAAGCCCAATGTGCTTTCTCAGGGGGACACAGCAGGAGAGACCAAGACTGAGCTGGCAGGGGCCTCCTTCTGGGGGACAGCTGCCTCGTGTCATAACTTCCACCAGCTAGGTCCTGGTCTCTTCTGCCCTATCTCCAGGAGAAAGCAATTTAGGAAGGCCAGTGACCCAAGAGGCAGGAGGAGGGAGCTCCCGGCTCCATCTTGGCTGCTACACAGGAAGTTGGAGCCAGAAGCATCCACAGGGGCCTTGTGTCACTAAGCAGGGCAGGAGGAAGGGGCTCCAGGTGGTGACCTGGATAGAGCCTTCCTGGGGCCCAGCAAGGTGCTAGGCCCAACCTGGGGAAGCCCCACCCACCCACCTCACCTCCAGGCCTGGGTGTCTGGCTCTGCACTCAGCAAGGCCTCTGTGCCTGTGGGCTAGCAGGCCTGGGAGGCGTTCCCTGTAGGCAGTGTCAAGCAGAGACCTGGGGAGACAGGTGGCCTGTGCCTCTGCCCCTCCCTGGCCCAGGAAGCACACGAGGCATCATGTGACTCCCACAGCCAAGGGCCACTCCACACCCACATCACATGGGCACAGTCCTGCACACACCCACCAGGCCCACACGTCCACCTGTGCCACAGACCCTTGTACCACAACACCCACTTACGTCCCCCTTGCACAACCACACCACACCACACACAAGACACACAGGCAGTGCACACCCCCTCACAGTGTGCCACCCCGTAGGCACACAGGCACCCCATCCAAATACCCCATGTCCCCACGTGCAACACACCCATGTCACACGTGCATGTATGCCTGCATGACCACGGGCCTTCACCCAGGTGCCGAGTGCATACACTGTCCCTCCCCATCGTCCACCCTGCGTCTTCTGAGGTGGCCCTGCCAGAACTGCGGGGACTGCCGGGCTCACTTCCCCGCGTTGGGAGCTGGTGTTTGCAGATCCAGCTCCTGATGGCACAGCAAAGCCGATGTGGGGCCCAAAGAGGGGACCCAAGCGTCCACACCAGGACGTCTCTGAGCACGACAGGGACATAGGAAGTGAGGCATGGCCCTAGGTCAATGTCTAGCCGCCATGAAGAGGCCATCCTCAGCAAACCAGGGTCCCTGGCCACCTTGCCAAAGGGACCGGGGACAGTGATTCCAGAGCTGTGCCCTGCACCTGGAAGAAGGGAGGAGGAGTGGGTCGAGGGCCAGAGGGGGAGCAGCCACCTGGACGGTGTCCCCCTTCTCCTTCCTCCCCACCCCGATGACAGTGATGGCCTGCTCTACGCTGCTCTTTCCATGGCTTCCTGGCCCTTCCCCCTCCCTGAGGAGCTGAGGGGCCAGGGCTGCCCACTGGACCCCAGGAGCCTCCATCTGCCTGGTTGTCCCACCCCCTGACCAGCTCCTGGGAAGAACGAGGGCAGAACCCACTTCTCTGTCACCCACACAGTGCCCAGAGTAAGGAGCAGACCTCGCACCTGCGTGCCCTCAAAGTCCCCCGGGATCTGTGGAAGTGCAGCTTCTGGTGGCAGTGGGAGGGCCAGCCCCTTGCTGCCTTTCTGACCCAGGTGGCCTGCAGAGCCCAGGTCTGCCTGCCCCTGACCCCAGTGACACAGTCCCTTCCCAATGTCACTTAGCACTCACAGCCCTTTCTAAGGGAAAATGGGCTTTCCTTTACGAAGTACAGAGACAACATAATGACGAGAGGCGTGGGGCTGGGTTCCTCTGGATCTAAACCCAGGAGGCACCATGTCACAAGTGTTATGACCTGGGGTCTCACCAAAACTGTTTTCTTGACCTAACAAAAGGACACTAACCCTGCCCCTGGGTCCTGCTGTGGGGTTGGCAGTTACAAGCCACCAAAAGCTGGTCCAGAGCAAACTGAGGCTCACCAGGGAGCCGGGGTGTTAGGAAGGCGCATGCATCACTGAAAACATGGCGCCCCTAGACCTGGGGAGAGGACGGCCAGGCCCTGGGATGAAGGAGAGGAGCAGGACTTGACCCACTGCAGCCGTCGCTCAGGCTGGCCTCTGAGGTCCTGCTGCATCGTGTGGGGAAAAGGAGCAGATCCGGATCCCAATGGTGAGAGCACAGGGCCCGGGCGGATGCATTTCCAAAAAGTCAACTGAGCCTGGTGCTTGGAGACAACTGTCCAGCCCAGTATTGAGGTCAGGCCAGACCTTCCCTCAGGTTGACTCCTTTCTCCCCCATGAAGGGAAGTGTGGCTCAAAGCACTTCAGCACTAAGGAAAGGACAACTGAGTCGAGACACCTCCACCAGGGCTGCTGGTGGGAAGGCCCCCGCAGGGGGGAGATGATGTCGCTCTTTCCGTGGCTAGGGCACCGTGTGGGGCTCACTCGAATGCCACCAGGCCCGGTTACTCCACTCTTGGCACATTCTGAGCCAAAGGTCCTCTGTGGAGCCGGAAGGACAGCGGGTGGCTCCCACGAAGCGTCACCTCCCTGGCTCAGCCTTCTCTTACCACCTCCCTGATAACGTGGGAACGTGCTGGATCCATCAACTCCCTGAGGGAAGGAGCCACCTGAAACCCGGGAGCCCAGGCGTGAGCCTGGCGCCGGGTGCGTGCACCCAGCTGTGGCTGGAGAATGTGCCGTCTCACTTCAGGCCCACAGGCCCACGGCTCAGGGACGCTGGCCTGCCAGGGAGTGGGCCGGGGGCTGGAGCCAGGAGACCTCCCACTGTTTTCCCAAGGAGCCGCCCCGAGCATCGCAGAGGAGCAGATGCCCTCGCCTGGCCAGGAAAGCCCAGGGGAGGCTCGGAGCAAGGCCCACGGCCTTTTGGGAAGCTAGAGGTGGTCTCTAGGAGGCAACCAAGTTCTCTGAGAGAAAGTCATTCCATGCTAACCTCATTTCCTGTTTTGACGAGCCTCCCCAGCACAGCCGAGTGGGGGAATGCCCCAGAAAGGGTGGCTTGCTTTCAGTAGAGCATTTGACAACCTCTCGTGTCCTGTATGTGTGTGGGTGCACACAATGGCCCCGATGATGGTGTGGCTAGGAGGGGTCACACGGGCAGGACAGCCATCCTCAGGGGTCAGCTGGTGGCATCAGATCCATCCTGCCACCCTTACTCCCACGTCAGCCCTGGAGACGGCCCTGGTTGCTGGGGCCACCATGAGGTCTCAGCTGGTCAGACCAATAAGCAGTTGCTGTCCCCTGGAGGTGTGGTTTGACAGCACTCTCTGCTACTACTCTACGTGGGAAAAGGTTGAAGACCCCCAAGGGAAGGGTGTCATGCTGTCTGTGCCTGGTAGGAGGGAGGAATGAGTCTCGTGGAGACCCACAGGGCCCTGTCCTGGCTGCCATTTTTTAAATAACTTGCAGAAAGACACTGAAGGCATATTTACCAAATCTGTAGGTCACTGGAGCCTCCGAGGAAGGAATGTCCCCAGAGAATCCCGCCTGGAGGATTAGGAACCTGGTATGCAACCCAATAGACCAAGTGCAGAGTGCTGTTTTCCTTCAGAAACACAACCCACTGTAAATTAAAATTTAAAAAAAAATCTGTGTAATCTGTACATTTGTTTTGAGTTACACAACCTAAGCTCACGTGTGCAGCCTGGGATCGGACAACCAAACCTGCTCCCTTCAATCCTACCACGGTGTCGAGCTCCTTCTCAGGGTGCTGGCCACCAAAGGCCCCTTTCCTGCTTGTCTTAGAGGCTTGTTATGAGGACCAAACAAGCCCAAGAGGGTGAGGTGCTCTGAAAAAGGGAAAGCTCTGAAATTCAAAATAGTATGACTCTTTTCGTCGTCCAGGTGCTTTCCCTCCAACAAAAAAAAAAAAGAAAAAGAAAATCTGACACTCTCTGAGTGATAAGCAGAAAATGATTCAGCTTTGACTTCTATTTCTTCATCTGTAACCCCAAACTGGTGGAGCTTGCTGAGCCACCTCCCTGAGCCCATCTCGAAACCATGACTCCTCTCCTGGGTGACACATCTAGTCCCTGGTTTTCCCAAAAGTTCTTCGGGTACTGTCCCAGATTCTTGGAATAGAGTCATCCCATAGCAGAAAAGCTCCCTTCCCAGGCTGGGTCTCCAAAGAGGCAGACACAGCAAACTGGCAGAGGGGACACAAAGGGTGTCGGGTCTGGGCCTTGCACCTGGGTCGAGATTGATTCTCAATTCTTTTCCTCGTACGGCTCAGTGCTTTGAAAGCATATTGGCCTTGCTGGTACACAGCCCCCGTGCAAAATATAGATGCAAAACACACTGTAGGCCCAGGAGAGGAGGGCAGGTCCCTCTGAAGTCAACAGAGCCACGCCACAGGCCTCCCACGTTCAGATGGCAGTAAGGTCTGGCGGCCCCCTCAGGCCACACAAACCCACGGAACTTTCTTTATTACTCTTTTCGTGATACATATGTTCTTTTCTGAGCTGTCCTACATGGCAGACCCAAGCCACATGTGGATATTTAAGTTTAAATTAAACCAAAATAAAAAAAGGAAATAAAAGTTTAGCTCTTTGATCACGGGAGCCACGTTTTAAGTGTTCAAAGGACACCTGTGGCTAATGGCTACTGCACTGGACAGGGAAGCCTTGGGCCGGTGTTTCCAGCTATGCACCAAAATGGCCCGTGAAGTTGTTAAAAGGACTGAGATCTGACCCCATCCCCAATTCTGATGGGATTGGTCTAGGTGGGCCTGAGGGTCTAAAAATGTTTTTCTATAAGTCCTAAGTAATTCTACTATCTGGCCAGGGGCAGAGTTATTGCCTAACCACCTAGAGTTGCACGGTCCACCCTCTTGCTTTTTCTCTTATCCTCCTATGAACTGATTGGCCTGTGAACACTCTGGGGGTTATTTGTGATTCTCCTCAAGCCTTTGACTTCCATATTTTTAAGGCCCAATGTAACCCTAGCAGGTAAGATTGGGAAAGGGCAAAGGATATTGTTGTGTTCTGCTCTGGAACATGGGAGAGGGGTGACCCCTTGGGAGAAAGTGTGCCTGTCAGGGGAGCCCCTTGTGTGTAAGTCCAGCTAGGCCTGGGTGACTCAGGGTCCATGACACTAATGTCACCCCTCTGCACTGTTCCCTCTCTAGTGGAATCCAGTCACATGAAACCAGTAGAGAAAAAAAAAACCAAGAAGCTCCGACCAGTGGGATCTTAAGAGTCACTTTATCTGGCCTTCTTAATGTCCTGCTGAGAAGTAGCAGCTAGAGACACCCCACTGAGGACACGTCCCTCCACAACACAGTTTTCCAGGAATATAAGCAAATAAACTTTTTAAAAAACATAGCTGAGCAACTTTGGGTTTCTGATGCGAATCGATTCGCAGGCCACCTTTCCTGTTGGGCAGTGTCATGGAGAGAGCCTGGCTGACACTGGCCAGTCCTGGCCACAGCGTCAACCAGCCTCAGAGATGGACTCGCAGTGCCCACCAAACCCTGGTCAGAAGGCCAGACGGCTCAGCGTGGCAGCCTTGCAGAGAAGTGACGGGCTGACCCACTCAGCATTGTTCTGGAACGTCTGCTAAGCTTATAGATGAAGAGACGGTACTGGGAGGTGACAACAAGTGGCCTCTCTCGGCACATCCTCAGGGAAGTGGGTTGTCCTGCTCGTGGCCTGGGGCAGAGGAGGCTGGCCTGCCATCTTGTTTCTTTGAGGACTATTCAGGGGCCAGTTCCAGGCCTCAGATCTGAGGCCTGGATCTGGGGAATCAGGGCATCTCAGTGAGCCAGGCCTGGTGATCTGTCCGGCGCTCCCTGAGCGAAACCCCTCAGGAGGTGAGCAGCGCTGGGAGGTGGGGGCAGAGCTGGCCACAACCTGGGCCTTGTCGGCAGCAATGGGCACACAGTAGGCCCCAGAGAAAACTTTAGGGAATGAATAAGCAAAGGGGTAGTGGATGTGGGGCAGGGAGGGGGACACAGACAAGGCCAAGATCCCCAGCTGAAAGGCTCCTGGTGATCTTGGGGTCACAGGTGCAAGCCAGAATCAGGGTGGGCGAGGCAAGAGATTTCCAGATGGATTCCAGGGTTCTTCTCAAAGGTCGACCTGCCCATGCTGACTCTAGAGAGACCTTCTAGAGATTTAAGAAGTAAGACAAGCATGGCTGAGTAATAGAGGTTCAAGCTCAACATCGTAAGGAACACGTGGTGGAGACGAGCGTCACCTGTGCCTTCGGGAAGCTCAGCGGACACGGGTCGGCCCCTTCAGCTGGGGTTTCCATACAGCGAATAAGCAAACAGTTTGGTTTTCTTTAGTTTTGCTTTAATGAAGGAGAGGGATTAAGACACAAGAGACTGGCCAGATAAATAAGACAACATCACGAGTGCACCATCCATGACCAAAAGATTGCAGAAACATCCCAGTGAATATGGAAACCCTGAGCGTCCACAGCAGTTAGAATCCGGTCCCAGGAGACCCCTTGTCCTGCCTTCCAGCCGGCAGCAGGCAGAGGCGCTGGGGGGCTGAGTCCTGGTTTTTCTGAGTCTGTGTCATTTTCGATCAAGTGTGTCATAGAGCTTCCTGTTCCGTCTCCCAGTTATTCTGAAACAAAAACATGCATGAAAAACACAGGTCACTGCCAACCACACTGAGAGACAGTCACTCCATGGAAACCAAAAGGAAGAGACTGTAAATGCCACGGTGAGCCGGGGAGTCGAATTGGTCAGCATCTATTCACACAGTGACAATGAGAGCTGCAGGTGGTGATGGAGACAGGCAGTGTCCACCTAAAAATAACTCAGAAGCCACCAGAAATGTCCCCAGAAGCTCACTGCTTAGCGCGGGACCATCCTGTCTGCTTATTGAAAAGCTGAGGCCAGGTCTGATTCTCCAGCTGCGTCTCACCCCCGGGGGACCCTGAGGCTCCTCTCCATTTGCCTGAAGAGTAGCATAGGACTTCAGAGACACCCAGGAGTTTGCCCGGGTGACACACTGAGCTCCCCTCCCCAGGGGCCCAGAGACACCCGAGAGGTCACATAGAACTCTCACTCAGTGTGTCACCTCTCCTCTTCCCACCTCAGGGGACGGGAGTCTCCCAGGAGCCTCAGCCAACACTCAGGAGCTACCTGGGCTTGAGCCGAGGAGCCCTGGTAAGGAGAGAAGGAAAGATGGAAACCCTCCTCCTCAGGAGGCTGCAGAGGCTGCAAGGACTGAGCTCCCCAAAGACTGTGGCTCTATTAATAACCGCCCCGCCGCTTGCCGCCAGCACCGTCGGCCTCCTTGTTTGCAGAAGATCATTTTCAGATCTTTCAAATAAGTGAAAGGGTATTTCCAAAAGACAGAAGCAGGGCACATTCAGAAATGCAGATAGTGCCATGTCCCCAGGGTCCCCACAGTAGCCCCACAGGCCAGATCTGTGCTCAGACGCATTTCGGGAGAGCAGTTTTCCCAGGAGGGGACTGGCAACAGGGCTCCCCTGGGAGGGTGGCCAAGTCCACGCCAGCCCACTCTCTCCAGCAATGTTCTCTGGCCAGCGCTGTGGATGGCCAGAGAAGAGATGCATGGCTCTGAGCTTCCCTGGCTCCTCAGCTGTCCCCTCCCCCTGCAGCCTGCCCAAGGTGCCAGGAGGGTTCACTGTGAATGCCCGGGGACCGCCCCTCCCCCATTTCCTTCCATTAATGTCACAACATTTTCTGTAAAGTGGGAGGGAGGATGTGGGATTTGGGAAAAGCTCGGTCCTTCCCCTAGAGATTCATTCACAATGCGCCGCCTAGTACAAGGGACGTGAGAAGTTAGGAAATAAAGGAGGCGGCTCAGATCAGCGCATTGTGTGCTTTCCAAACATCTGGGGGAGGGCGGGCCAAGCCCTCCGTCGCACCAGGCCTTTGGCAGCAGGGCCGAGCTGTGTGGTGCAGAGGGCAGGGTGCACCCCCTCCCTGGAGAACCTCTCCCTGAGCTGCAGGCCGCGGAGAGCAAAGCCTCTCCTGGGGTCATGGCAACACGCGGCTATTTGTGACAGTCTTTTATTTCTCAAAATTTCACGTAGTGTCCCCCAGTGTCGTGTACACATGAGTCAGTGGATCTGCACCAGTTCCTACAGGACTTATGGCCTCTAGTGGCCATGGGGAGAGCAGTCGGGGGCAGTTGAGGAGCCGGCCCTTCTGGAAGGAACACCCTAGATGACTCTGCAGGGAAACGGCCCCCTGTCCCGTGATCTGAGAGCCTGTTTGCCCCCCCCTCTCTGTGCTGGGGATCAAGCCCAGGGCCTCACACATGTCAGGCCAGCACCGTCTCAGGGGGCCGCACCCCCCAGCCGGGTGAGCTAGCATTTCTAGTGGGGCTCACAGCCTGGCATCCGGACCCAGGATTTTGTCAGCAGCGCCTTCCTGGGTGGGCAAAGAGAAACGGGAAGTAAGTGACGCACCAGTGGCCACATGGGTGGAAGGGGACCCTGGTCCCCCCCGTTCCACCACTGAGAGGGGAGGCTTCCCAGCCAGCCCTTGCAGCTGGGATCAGCATGAACTGCCGCAGCCCAGGCAGCTGGAGAGGGCACACCCCACCATGAGCACATGGATTAAAGTCACGGCGAGAGGCCATAGGCCCCAAGGTCCCCAGGTGACCCTCAGTTTTACAGGTGAAGAAAGCAAGGCCTGTAGATGGGAAAATAGGGAGCCTTCCCAGGTCATGCTGGAAGGGACACCTGGGCTTTTGCCAGCTAGTCCCCATGGGACAGCGGCCCAACCTGCCAAGAGTTGGAACCCAGCTCGCCATGCGAGGCCTGCTCTCCCTTGTCTGGAGATTTTGCATGAATTGATGAAATTCCCGGGGACTCCACGAGGGCTCCACCTGTCACTGAAGGAGCCAGGAGGACCCAGGGGGGACTACTTCCGGTTTGCCCCAATTCCAAGGAAACCGCTCACATGGATTCCACTTGCCACTATGCACTGGGGTGGGTGGAGACCTCCAGCACCTCCCAGAGTTGGGACAGACCCCAAGGGTTCTGGTTACACATACCTAAGGCCGGCCGGCCACCCTCCCTCCCAGCTTGGCTCAGTGCTGCTGTTCCTGCAGGTCTCTGGTGCTCAGGTCCCCCATTTAGCGCTCCCCATGGCAGGTGCAGAAGCCACTTGCCCACAGACCTGAGGGAAGCCTGGGGGCCACACACCACGCTAAATATGAGCCCTCGTCAGGGGCCGGAAACGCAGCCCAGGCCAGCTCTGCATGCTCCGAGCCAGCTCCTCAATGTGCTCTTTCTGCTCCTGCCAGCAACCAGAGGAAAGGTCCTGGCATGGAAGTCCAAGGAGGGACGAGCGACGGGAGCCCAGACGCCCACCCCAACTCCCCCTCACACCAGAGGGCAGGGTCTTGGTCCCTGGAGTTGACCCCTCCATGCCTCTACTTCCAGGAAGTACCTGGGGAAGTGAAAACCAGTTCCTCACCTGTGAGAGGCCAATCCAGAGCCCCCAGGCCCCCCACCCCAGCAAAGGACACACCTGAGCTTGTCCTACCCCCCTTGCCACCAAGGGCCTCAGCAATTCATAGGAAAA
Organism: Marmota marmota marmota; assembly: GCF_001458135.2. NCBI lineage: Eukaryota > Metazoa > Chordata > Mammalia > Rodentia > Sciuridae > Marmota > Marmota marmota. The sequence continues at coordinate 8,168,636 of NW_026000020.1, forward strand.
TGGCCATCGAGGCCTCCCGGGCTGTTCGGGGCAGGGCTGCAGGTCAGCTTGTTGAGATTTCAAGCAGTCGGGGGGAGGGTAGGGCCTGCTCAGTGAGACCAAGGTGTGTGGATCTCAGGCCCCTGTTTTTATTTCTCAGAACAAGGTCGTTGATCATCATGGACTCTCTTTAGGGACAAGATGGCTCTTTGGGCAAGTGACTAGGGTTTTGAGCTGCTGGAGATGTCAGGGCCAGCAAGCAAGTCACCAGCATTGCCCATATCCCTGATGGGGATCCTGTGTCCAGAGCAACATCCACATGGCTCCAAGCGGATTCAGAGCCATTTGGAGGGATCTGACCTGAGAAGCAATTTCTCCAAAGTGTCCCCCATCATGACATACCTACGCATTGCTCCGAAACAGACTGTGTCCTCGTGGAGGGACTTCCAGGCCCCTGGCAGCAGAGCGTGCTTCAACCCAGGGCTGCCCCGACACACCCCGTGCCCTTGGCCACCACACACTGAGCACCTCCCACCTCCCGGAGTCTTCTCTCAGGAGGGGGCTGTCAGGATTATCCTGAGGCACAAGGAGTCCCACAGCCAGCAGGTCAAGGGTGACACACATCTTGCAATCCAGCATCCTGGTCACCAAGTCCTGCAGCCACCTGGGGTGATCAAGAGCTCACAGAGGACGCCACAGCTGGCCCCCAAGGACCATGCAGAAGACCTTGGAACAGAGAGATACTCTAACAGGTCCCTCAGTTTATACCCAAGGTAGAAATGGATGGAGGTCACGACCCAAGGGCCTCCCTCACTAGGTTATTTTCTGGTCTAGTCCTGAAGAGGACCCTCACCTTGGCCACTGTATTGGCTCCATAAAACCCATTTTTCAAAGAGCTAAATGTCATAGACATTTCAGCAGATATAGTGTGGTTGACATAGCAAAAGGCCAAAATTACAGATGACCTTGCTGAACAGTTACTAAGAAATGCAAAGGGCCTCTGGAAGGCTGGCCTTACCCCCAAGGTTGTGTGAGGACACAGGAGGGATCCACCCCTTGGGGAGAATGTGGACGACACACAGACTCCGTGGGGCCTCCCCATCACCCGGGGCTCAGTGCCACCTAGCACATAGGTGCCTGCGCGTGTGAGCAGTGCAGATTCTCAGGCTTCTCTGAGTCTTCTCATTGGAAATGGAGGGGGTGGGGTCCAAAGGTGCATGTTTCCACTTCCCCAGGTGAGTCAGACAGAGGCAAGCACTACGAGTGGGAGGTCACCATTGTAGCCACTGTCCCTAGGCTCAGTCCCTACTGACCACAGTGACTGCACCTGCTTAGGTTCCTGGTAAGCAAAACTTAACTGGACGGCTCTCTCCAGAGTCCCCAGAGTGGGAGGGGAGATCCAGCAGCAGCTTGAAGCCTCCAGGACTTTGAATGAGTCTTGGGGTGGCCTAGGGTGATAACCTCCTTTCTGGATACTGAGCCCCAGGGGGTGGCAAACCTGCTCCCTAGTGCCCCCCCAGATCAAAGGTCCCTCCAGCCTCACAAGGCTCACCCAGCCCCAGACTGCTTCACCCCCTCAGCTCATGAGGCCATGAGAACACCTGAGCCCCGATGATGTCCACTGGCATCATGTGAGGGTAGGATCTTGCTGCCGTGGGGGAGGGGGGTGCAAAGCCCACAGCCCCTGAGCTCCGCACACACAGCACCCGTATGCAGAGGGAGGACACCCACAAAATGCTCCTAAGAGCACAGGCAGCAACTGGGCCAAAAAAAAAAAAAAAGTTGAAAAAAACATAGTTTGTTTATCATTTTAAAAAGCTAACCTCATACAGGAAGTATGAGAAAAAGAAGAAAGAAGAAGAGAAAAAAAAAAAAAAAACACCCGCGACACACTGGCAGGGCACACTCCTGTCACGGATGACATGAGCCTTCCTCAGTTTCCACGCTCACCTTGGCAAAGGCAGGAACAGCCCCACAGGCAGGGGACCCAGTGCACGGAGCACAGGCTTGCCTGACACAGGGAGGCACCCTGGCCGGGCCTGCAGGTGTGGCTGCCCAGTTGGGTGGACATCTAAAACAGAAACTGCCTTCCTGGACCTCCAGCCCCTCCTGCCCCTCCTGCCCAGGCTCTGCCCCTGTGTGTGCTTCAGGATTGGCATGATGGTGACCCCTCTCCCTCGCATCCCCTCCAGAACGGGACAGCCCTGGGACAGGGGAGCGCCACCCCCTACCCCAAAGCCTTCCACGCAAGCCTGGGGCCATGGGCCCTTCAGGACAAGCCTAAACCGGCAGACCTGCTTGAGTCTGATGGACCCTGACATGCGACCAACCCCCGGGGCAGCCAGGAGCACGGGGCTGCTGCTGACATGAGCCCTCTGCCTGCCATGAAACGCAGCTGGGTGGTCTTTTTAAAACCGGGGGTGGGGGACTCACAGCCTGGACTGGAATGCAGAAAAAAATAGGGAGACGAAAGGACACTTCCTCTTTCGCAAATCCAAACAGTTAAGAGAATAGGAAATAGAAATCCTCGGTCCCCACATTAAAAAACCAAAAGACAAACACCATCAAATATGCCCACGTTGAAACAGAGAGCAGATGAGGAATTTTTTAAGTCATGGCCATCGCTGTCAAAGAAAGCAATTACTCAAGAAAGAAAAGAGAAGCAAGAGACAGAAAGAGAAAAAAGCTGTGTACAGCAGCCTCTCAAAACAGAACCCAACCTGCCAACCCTTCTACAGCCAGTCCTGCACCCGTGTTTCAGCCTCTGTCGAAAAGGTTAATAATTTTCCTACCGAAACTAAATGTGGGTTGTGAAAGAAACATTAAAATGAAGAAAATTTCCCCGTGGCTGCTAATTTATTATCACCAAAGCCATCAAGTTTCAGTTTGAGTTATTTGTATTTATTTGTGAAAACAAAGATTAGATAAGTAGAAACATCAACCCCATCCTAAGTTTTGTCCTGGAGTATCTGATTTTGAAGGCGAACAAAATAAGACCCTCATACACGTGCGCGAGTACACACACACACACACATGCACACGTACACACACAAAGCATGAGAAGGCAAAAACAAGACCCGAGTCTGCCTTGAACCCCCATCATTTTAACAAGATGCAAAGTCTCGTGTGGAACATTCACATTTGTTTACAGTCTGTCCAGATATGAAAGTCGATGTCTAATTTTAGTTGTTGAAATTTTCGTCAACTGTATTCCCAGACGAGAAGGTTTTTTTTTTTTTTTTTTAATTTAAAAAAAAGAAAAAAAACCTCAAACTGAAAATTTTGCTTTACACTTGGAGAAGTGCTCCAACAGCCATTAATTCAGTGGGGGAGTCTTGGAGAGGAAGAGGGAATTTAAATTCTGCTTTCAAAGATCAAGTGAGGAGTTTTGATAGACAGGTAAAGCCGGGAAGAAACCCCAGGCTTCAGGTGCCCAGGTGGCTTTTAGCTCCCGTGTGCCTCAGAGGCCAGGTGGGCAGACTGCTTTCTGAAGTCTTAAAAGCCATCCAAAGATGAAATGGTTAATGAGCCTCCCAGGGAGCACAGACGCCTCTTCATGTATTTCCATCACAACATCAACACCAGAATGAAAAAAAAAAAAAAATAACATGCAAAAAAAAAAAAAAATGAAAGACCTCCAGTGGTCTCACATCATCGAACAAACTGTTTTTCTACCTATTTTGTGTTGCTGGCTTTTGTTATCAACCCAATCGGCAAATTGTGGCCAGTTTTGTCATGGTGTAAGCAGACATTTTGTTCCCAAAAACTGCTTTCAACATTTGAGCTACCAAATACAGTTTATGAGAAAATGAACAAGCCACAGGCACACAGAGAAGGTGCCTCTTCTCAACAGATTAACCCCTTTTAAGGTTAAAATGAAAATAATAATAATAATAATAATATTATTAAAATATTTACACTCACATATATGTACATATATAGAAAAACAGAATTCTAATAAATTCAAATTCTTTAGCAACCTAACTAATCACTCCTGGAAAAAGAATAATTAATAATTAACCTAACAATTGGTTTTGAAACCAACTACATGATCCTCCCTGATCATCACCACCACGGCACCATGAAACTCTACATCACAGTTAATTGACAAAAAAATCGCACACACCAAATAACGTTTGAAGATCAAGATCCCACAGGAGTCGATTGAATTAAACTAAACTCATCGGTGAAGCAGTCATTTACTACTGAAAATAATAACACCCACGTAGTTCATGCTATATGTTAATATTGAAACCAAATAGGAGTCTTACACCACAAATCATTTCTTTAAAAAAAGTATAATAATGAAACTTAGTTAAGATGAAAATTCGGCGTTTTATTTTATAAAGCGTTAAAAATAGGAAGATCAAAAATGATGGAGAGCTGGTGTGGTTTTTTGAAAATCTGTCTTGCTTGATTACAATAACAAATTAAAAATGGAAAAAAAAAATGAGAGATTCTCTCCTAAAACTTCAAGAACAACTCCTCAGAGGCAAAGCAGAATTTCAGGCAGAGGCTGAAGAAAACCCCCGGCTGTAGCCCTCCCTCCCACTGGAAGGTACAGCAAGAAGTACAACATTTTTAGCCTTTTAAAATACCAGCATGCCCACACACCGTCTCAGATTAAACCAAGGAGAAAATGACACATTCTGAAACCATTTTCTAAAGCTTCTTTTCCTGATAACACCGAGGCACTTACAATCAAATTAATGAGTTTCTAAAAAGCCCAAACAACTCTCCATAAAGAGATAGGACTGTTCACAGCAGCCTGTGGACCCTTCTAGATTTTTTTCAGGCAGCAGACCTTGGAGCATTTGCCCCGGCTGTTTCCATTTAGAAAAGCTGAACCGTCTTCCACATCTATTTTAAAAACACTCCTGCTCGGTGCTAGGCTAATTAAATTGAGGAACACTTTGAAAAAACACCAGTCAAGTCAGCACAGTAGCTGTCTGACTTGAAACCATTCAAAACTTAGTTGCCCCTTGCTCCCGAGGTCCTCTGCCCGTGTGGACCCTCCTGATCTAGTCCTAATGGAGCACTTTTTAAGTAGTAAAGAAAGGAAACACCCACAGAGAACAAGAAATGATCGTTTCTTCTGAAAGTAGATTTCTTCCTAAACTTGTGTCACCAGCAAATAAATGGCCAAAAGGACCCAAAAAAACAAATAACAAAGTTTAGGAAGATCACTGGAAAAATACCTATGAATTGACAGAAAACTGAGCCTGAGGAATTTCAGATCATTAAGAAAGGGAGAGACATTCGTGGTCAGCTTCAAAGAGCCTCAGAGAAAGGTCGGTGGTGTTTCTGGTGAATTCCCATCGAGGGAGCATCTGGGCAGCCAGAGGCAGAGCGTGAGGCTGCTTCACCCACACGGGATTCAGAATTGACACTTTATCTTTCTCCTTTCTGTAGCTCTCAACATCACGAGGCTGTTCTGATGGTTTGAAGCGAGCAGCCTGGCTCAGGCAAGACAGCAGCATTTAAAAACAGAGGGAACCCTGAGAGGACAGGGTCAACCAAAGATGACACCCAGAAGAGGACGCGGGGGTCCCCTTCCTCTGCTCCTGTCTGACATTTTCTGTAAGGGGATTTTACCCTCCAATGCCATTCTCAGGCTGGTCCAGCAAAACTGAACTTCACATTCAGAAAAAGCCTGTCCTGAGCTAACAGATGTCACTCTTATAAAACCACACAGATCCCCGTCCCCCGAAGCGAGGCTTGGGAGATGAGGGTGACTTTAGTCATCTGGAAAGAGTGAAACAGGACACAGTCTTCAATCGCTTTCTTCAGAACCGTTGTCATCTGAACTTTACTTCACCACAACACAAAGGCCGTGCTCACCAAACAAGTTCAAGTTCACCCTCAATGGTCTCTGACACCCGGGAATTTCTTAAGAGCAGGGTAGCGCAGCACTAAAGTTTTCACTCAATAAACAAAAGCTTTTTAAAAAATCCTACTTTTTTTTTTTAACAAGTGTATGAGTCAAAATGTAAAACCTCCTATATTAAAAATCAATCCTTTCAGCACAATTACTTCACATGAAAACTAGCTGATTTATTCTTTCTCTTCTCCACAAAATGCATTTGTTATCACCAAGATTTTTAAAACCTCTGTTCTATTTAGAGGCAGAAAGTGTAAGTAAAATGTAGCTTCCCCACCATTTAATTTTTTTTTTTATTTGAAGCCAATCTATCATGTTTGAAAAGAAGGCAACAATTTTGTTAAAGCAAATCTGACTTTAGGGCTTAGGGCTGGCTCCACTATGAAATCACAATACCAAGTTGTTTTTTTTTTAAGTCAGGAATAATTTTCTAGAATCTAGAAATAACTTCAACTGAGAGGAAAAAAAAAATTTTTTTTTTTTTTTTTAAATCAAACAGAGAAGCCCAGAAACTCAGAATTCCTGCCTTGGGCATGTGAGTTTTTCACATTTCATTTTCTCTTTTTTTACAGAGGAAAAAATAAAATGGATTTCTGGTGATAAAATTAAAGACACAGCAAGCCTAAGAAGTTTGCAGTTTATTTAACACTAATTGACCTGAGTGAACTCAGGAAGGCACACGGTGCTATAGCTGGACTCCACCCGCAGTTCCCCTGCTGCAGAGGGCTGGGTCTGTCCCACTGAGAACAGGATGATTTGGGCCGTGAGCTCAGAGCACAGCTCAGTGATTTTCTGGAAGGGACCATTAGCACAGGTCAAAGGCCCGTGGATACACCCAGACCATGCAGAGAAGAGTGTGCCTGGGACAGTCACCTGGGCCCCGTCCATGTTGGCCTGAAGCCTGCTGAATCGCCAGAGATGCCAATCAATCTCTTTATCAAAGACAGCTGAAAACAAAACTGAGAGGAGCAACTTGTGGTTTCACGAAAATGTATTTACATGAAGCCTGTTTGACAGGGAGTCCAACCGGGCACGATGTCATCTCTGATGTGCCGCGGGTTTGACATTTAGAGATGTCAGAGGTTGTCAGATTGATCTGCAGTCTCTACTTGGTTGAGATGTCACCCTCCTACCATCACGTCTTGTTTTGCTGACTTCCAGCCTAGAAGTCTGAAGATTCCACTCTGTTTACCTCCTGCCCACCTCCCAGACCCTCTCGCTTCCCAACCTGACATCTACTCCAAAGAAAGTAGACCCGGGGACGACATGTAGAGCAGAGGCCCACTTCCACACGCCATCCCAGGGATGACGATGGGACGCAGGCCACGGGGACAGTCTCAGGGACAACGAGGTGTTTCCTGGGGTGGAGGAGGACCCCCCCCAGCCCACTCCTGCCCTGCAGGCTGCCTTGTGGACCTCGTCCTGACATGGCGGGCTTTCCTTCAGTGGACACTGAAAAAATTGATGACGATGAGGAAAACCCAGAGAGACACCAAAGACTTCACCTCCCTCTTTACAGACGTCCCATCAAAGGAGCGGGAAAGTCCCTGGATGAATATCTGTCTTCAGGTCTCTGTCCATCCTTTAGCAGCCAAGAATGACCCCTTTGTTTTGTCAAAAGATGGAGATGTGAGTCACCACCCTTGCGCTGTCACAGAAATCGTGCTCTTTCCTTCCCGTCTTGCCTACGGCTGGGAAACACACGTCCCAGAGCTGACCCCAGTGAAGTCTCCCAGTGGTGCCCCCAAACCTCAGCACATCACCCTGGGTGGCACAGGTCTTGCAAATAGAAAGGGAAGGCTGGTGTCACTGGACAGAGCTGCACACGAGGATAGGAACTCTGTGCCTTAGGACCCCTCTGCCTGCACTTACAACCCGGAGGTCAGGGACCTGGGAGTCGCAGGGCTGCCAGCAACAGCGTTCTTAAAGGATCACAGGGAGAAGACACTGCCGAAGCTCTACCCCCGTTCATCATTGTTCGTAGTTTGTTTTAAAAAGGTCTTTCCCCCAAGCTCACCTCTTTCACTATTGATCATCTTGTTTAAGAAAAGAAAAATTGTGGTCTTATTACACAGTAGGGTGACTATAGCAAATCACCACGTAGTTCAGAAAGCTAGAAGAAAGGAATTTGAATGTTTTCACCACGAAGAAAGAAAGGGTGACTATTTAAGGAGAGAGAGGTATTAATCTGATTCAAACATTACACAGGGTAGACAGGCACCAAAACACCACGTGGCACTCCACACACCAAAAAAAAAAAAAAAAAGGACACCTTTTATGTTTGTATTTATCAGTTAAAAAATAAATGTGTAACAAAAAGGGTGAAGCAGGTGGTGTGCCAATTCCATCTCAATAAAGTTGTAAACTGTGGCTTAAAGTCTGTCCGTGTGGGTTGCAGCTGAAGCCCAGGAGAACGCACCCAGAGGAAGTCCCCATCGGGCCCTGCAGAGTAGTGAGAAAAGAAAGCAAGACAGGGGACCTTTTAGGGACAATAATGACGGGGACCTGGTACCTGTTCTGCACCTGTCCTCCAGCAGGAAATAGCGACCTTGATTTATTTCTCATCTCACAGGCACCAGCCTTCCTTTATCAAGAGCTCTCTCTCCCTCGGGCCTGGGCGCCGGGGCTCATTGGAGAAATCACTGAGGCCAGTGTATGACGGGCAGGAGGCTGGCCCCCCGGGCAGCAGGGGTCTGTGGCCAGCTTCTCCAGACTCAGAAGCCCCATTCTGCCAGACGGAAGTTCTGCGCCAGGGCAGAGAAGCCCCAGGGAACAGCTGATCAGCCAGTTTGCTTTTGGGATTAGCTCTGAGAAGGACAGAATGACAACACAGCACCTCAACAGTTCTGACAGAAGGACCCCCCAAGTGGCAAAGCTGGCCTGTGACACACACCAAGTCCTCCCTTCCAACCAGCCGGAGGGGCCTGCTCCCCACTGCCTCCTCAGAAGCCCCCGCACTCCGCCCGGGGTCCCTCCTCGGCTGCTTTGTGGTTGGCACCGTCCCCACTGTGTTTAGCCAGCTAAGCTTTCTTTGCTCTGCGACTCGTTGCTAGGGGACGAACCCTGCTGGCCTCCCGAGGAGAACCAGGGCAGCGGGCGCCACTCCTCAGTGAAAGAGCGCAAACGTCTCAGTTTGGTGACAAAAGCAGAAATCATCCTGGAGGGACCCTCATCAGGACAGCCACGTGTGCCCCGCCACGAAATACACACGGTCTTCAGTTTCCACACTGAATTTCTGCCCTTGGTCACCAGCCGGGTGTCCCGAGGAACCGCGGCTCCTAGAATTGCTGGGTCGTGGGCTTTACTCGGTTGTCAGCCTTTATTTACTTTTTTTTTTCCCTCAGAGGGAAAAAAGGAAAGAAAACCACATCGTCAAAGCATTTAAAAACACAAACCAAAGGAACGGGTCTCCCAGCTCTGAGCAGGTGCCGTGTCCCCACAAGCACCCAGGACACCCTGGCTCTTCTCCATCTGTGTCCCCCCAGGGGCTCCAGATTGGAGTCCAGCTTCTGGAAGCCCAGGGCAGAGACCTCCTCAAACTTGAGTCACCTAGATCTTGGGGAATGTGGCATCCCAAACCCTGCCTGTGCCTTTCATGGGGGTGTGTGGCATCTGGCCAGGGCTGGTGACAGTGACAAGGAAGCTGGCAGAGGTGGCAGGCCCCTGCCACCCACACTAAGCAGAAGTCCAGTTCCAATCTGTGGCATGAAAGGCACGTCCTCGCCCTCTTGCTGGGAGTGTGGGCCTCAGCACGGGCAGCACCGGGCCTCAGCGTCAGTTTCCACTGGGGGGTCAGGGCCGTCAGGATGGGGAGGCCAGGGCTGGGGAGGCCAGGGCTGGGGCTGGCACCCTGCTCAGCACGAGCTCCACTCAGGGCCGGCTTTGCTGAGGACCCGCTGAACGGGCTCACCAGTGGCTGGGAGCAGGAACTGACCTCGCACATGGGATTCCACACCAACCAGCACGGCCACCACAGGACCAAGGAGGTGAACAATGACCCCACAAACCAAGGTGCCATCCTGGGCCCACCATGTGACAACCCTCAGATGCAAATATGCCCCTCCTCCTCCTTCAAGAGAAGGAGCCAATAACAGGGTGGCCAGGTTGGTGGCCACAGCTCAGGGAAGGACCCAGACACCTGCGGGCCCAGCCCTGGCTCTTGCTCCACTGCTATTCGAGTCATGGCCACCACCCCAACCAGCCCACAGAGTCCTCCCTTGGGCCTTGGTGACCTCCCCTGACAGATGCTCAGCCCACCCTGACTCTCCAGCACCAAGCTCCCTGCCTGGAACACCCTGGGCCTCCTGCTCTCTGCCTGGTGCACCCTGAACCTCCTCAGCTAATATTCTACGACTCTCGCTTTTCAAGACTCTCTCTGTGTTCCTGTCTCCCACCCCGAGGCCTCCTCAGGCAAGGAGGAGGCTGCCTTCAGGATCCGGGACTCAGCCTCTGCTAAGGGTAGGAAACCTCTGGGCCCAGAGAAGCTCCTCAGTGAGACCATGGTTTTGCCAGGGCTGGGCCTTCTCAGACCCACCTGTGCACAACCGTATGCCAACCCTCTCTCCTCCACCCACACCATTGCCATTCCGAGCAGCCACGTGCCCCGCAGGGAAGCCTTTCATGCCAACACTGACTCGAGTGGAAATCTTTTCAAAAATGGCTTCTTCAGCCCAAGAGCGGTGCCTTGGAAGAAAGCAGAGAAGCAAAGCGTTGCAAAGATTGTCCATCCAATTAAATAACATTTATCTTTGGAGGCTCGAGTGTGTGACCTCTTCACCTTCACAGTCACAGCAAGTCTGGCGCACCTAATCCAGCCCTCTGCTGAGAAGCCTCACGGGCAGAGACCAAGAGAAATGCAAGGCATCCTCACCAAGATGGCACCAGGTGCATGGGAAGGAACCGTGGAACCGGCCTAGGACGCAGCCTGGGCTATTCTAGAAGGGTCTTGCCTGGTAAAACAGAGGCCTGAGGGCCCAAGGGGAGGTGGGTGGGGAATTGGGTTCAAGGACAAGGAGCTGGCTCCTCATGCTGGCCACCCACTGTGGCTAACCTGGCTTCTGCCCACTGCCACATGCCGTAGTCACTGCAGAGGTGTGCACCAGTGCGCCCACCCCACACGCCCAGAAGACTTTAAAACACACCCAGTAGCACCAATCGCCACACAGATGTGGAAATGATTGGCAAGGTGATTCTCAGGATTTAAGTGATACGTATTTAGGAACACACACCCCGTGGTCAGGGTCCGGGTGCATCCCCTCCACAGTATCTCAGCATTGATAGGCCAGCCCAGTCTGGGCACTGGGAGCTGCGCTCAGGCATCAGAGAAGGAAGGAGTGCAGGGGCAGACCTTGCCTTCTCTTTCCTGGGCAAAGCCACCCTCAAGCTGCCGGGTCCCTCTAGCTCTGACAGAACACGGCCAGCAGTGTCCCGTGGACCCCCTCTCCATGCCTGCTCCATCTCCCAGAACCACACAGCACCACCTTTCCCTTCCACCACCCTGTCACTGTCCCCCTGTCCTCCAAACCCACCGTGACCTGGAGACACGGGGAGGGGCTGCACACAGCCTCCCGACCCAGAGGTTGACAGGGCCCCAGCGCAGCCGTGTGTGTGCCTGTGACTCTAAGAGCAGAGCTGCAGACCTCCTCAGGCCAGGCTGAGGGCAGGGCAGGGCATGTTTGGGGACAGGCCGAGCTCATTAGTGGCGGCTGATAAGTGTTCCCCCAGGGGACCTGGCAGACTGTCCCCTCCCTGTTCTCCTGCTTGGCCTGTGGAGCAGGGGCAGCCAGGGTCACCAGGAGGGTCAGGGGGACCACCCAGGGCTTTGCAGTTTTTTTGCCAAGTCAGAGATCTGGCCCACCCCCACTCAGAGGCCATCAGGGAGCTCATCGCCCGAGGAGGGGACAGAATCCCCGGAGTCTCTCCACAGCTGCAAAACCAACGCTGTACTTCTACTGTTTGCTTCTTATCTCATTCTGATTTTCTTCATATAGACTGATTTATTCAGGGTGGGTTAATTGTTAAACTTCAGGTCTTTGGGTTTTTTTTTGCGGGGGGGGGGGTACTGGGGATTGAACCCAGAAGTGCTTAACCACTGAGCCACATCCCCAGACCTTTTTATATTTTATTTTAAGATTTTATTTTTGTATTTTAAGTTGCTTAGAGTCTCACTAAGTTGCTGAGGCTGGCTTTGATCCTCCTGCCTCAGCTTCCCAGGGCCCGGGGATGACAGGCGTGCGCCACCTTATGTCTTTTTATTTTTTAAAGAACAAACAGCAAAATCCTTTTTTGAAACAAATTTTAAAGCAATTCATGTACATTGTAAAAACTAAAAATAAATTGCAGAATAAAGGACAGGTGGGGAGCCAGAGTGAAAAGGAGGGGAAAGAGGAAGAGAAGAGGGGGAGAGTGGTGGGGAGGAGAGTAGGAGGACCCAGCACAGGCAGGCGCTCCATTCAGACAGAGCCGGGAAGAAGTCACGGCCTCCTTTTTTCATTCAAATATTTATTCTGTGGAGTGTTTAAAAAGCATCTGCAGAAATCACAAGACCCCCAGACTGAGTCTTCTACAGAGAACCATCCTTTCTGGTTGGGAATCGTCTTTACTTTGTTACACGTGATACACACACACACACACACACACACACACACACCAGTGAGGACCACCCGACAGGCACATTTCCCCACAGCGTCACAGCACTGGTACCAACAGCCCCGGGTCTGGGAGCGGAAGATTCAGTGTACCTGCCCCTGGGGGAGGGTTCTAAGGCAGATCAATCTACAGAGCCAGGAAGATCAACCCAAGACCAGGAGAAACACTGGAGTCCTCTGCTAAGAAAACCATCTCTGCCCGCAGGGGAAGGACCAGTCCAAAGGGGGGAGGTGGCAGGGGGCATCTTGTGGGGCCCTTTTAACAAATACAGTTGTAATGGAAAGTGTATCAAGATGAGTGACAATTTTGTAATTTGGAAAGTCAAAAGATGGTTTTTAAAGATAATTTTCTGTATGAATTCTTAGCTGTGATTCCATAAACAATAGCTCACAGTAATAAAGAGGTTTTTGTGGGAACACAGACTGTCACCTTTGGGAATCCATGGTCCTAAGGTGACCCAATGCCCAAATTCGGGCACAGAAACGGTAAAGGACCACCTGAGTGTCCAACAGCTCTTGATCCAGCGTAGGTCTGCCAGTGCTGGGGACTCAGTCTCCCTGATGAGTCGGCGCATGGAAAATACTTTAAAAACCCACCCCTGCCCCTCGGGCCAGCAGCCTCGACCTGGCCAAGTGCTCCGTCTCTGACAGACATTCTCCCTGTTCCTGAGCTTTCCATGGGACCTCCTTTCCAACATCCGTGGAACTGGCATTCAGGATTTTTTTTTTATCTTTCTGATAAGCCCATTTCACACTCTGAAGGACACTCCCATTCATAGTTTATTTCTTTTTCTTTTCTGTAGCCAGGATGAACCCAGGGATGCCTCACCACTGAGCCACATCCCCAGCCCTTTTTACTTAAGAGACAGGGTCTTGCCAAGTCGCTCAGGACTTCACTAAGTTGCTGAGGCTGGTTTTGTGCTTGCGATCCTCCTGCCTCAGCCTCCTGAGCTGCTGGGATGACAGGCGTGTACCACGGTGCCCAGTAGGAGGTTTATTTTTAACCCCACATTCCACAGCCTCCTCCCGGGTATGGCGGGTCTGTCTGGCTGCCCTCCTTCATGCCAAATGCCCCGGGTATCAGCAACCTCCCCACCCAAGGAGTTAGGATCTTTCTCCTGCCTAAGTTGCTTTACTTATTTGATTCTTGGGAGACTTCTAGCCACCAAACTGCTCCTGGTGACTTCTAGTTCAGCATTCCCCACTCAACATGTGTGGTCCATTTCAGAAGAAGCTTAGAATCAGGAAAATATGTCTCAGATTAGGGGAAACACACTTCAGCCTGAAATTTCCAGCCAACCGAGTAACAAAACCAACCGCAGTTAACGGCCCAGAGGATGGTGATCTGAAAGGGGCACAGAGCCCTGCTGTGCCATCTCCAGTTATCTCTGATCCAAGGGCACTGTCGCTCCGTGCATTTTTCTGCCGGGCACCACGGGGCTATGGGCGGGACGGAGCCTCTGGTTTTCCCAGCAAGTTGCTCTGTAGAAAGTGAAAGGTGAGCGGGCCCTTGAGTTCTGACGCTGCCTCATTTGGAAAGAAAAAGTATGCCGTGCCTCTTGTTCACAGAGCAGCCCGTCTTCACATAGCAGGTCCCTTGTGGTCCCCCACGCAGGTGATTTCTTCATTTCACTCCACCTTCTTGCAAAGCCATCAATGCTGCTACCAGGCACAAATGTGTTACGACAAAACCTCACACGGGTACGTGGTGTCTGCTGCCAGGAAGTCGGTGCATGGGGACAACAGCTAAGGGGAATTAAACAGAATCAGTGTTCCTTCCACCGAGGTGGGGTTTCCAAAAAAGGTCAAATGTGGCTCATAACCTTGCTTGATGCATAGTACAGTCAAAAATAAAGGCACACCTTAGAAAAGGCATAGGAAGTGGTGCTCCAAGGTCACAGAGTGCTTATCAAAAGTGGTTGCAGGAGGTTTTAGCTCCAGAGCTGAGAGAAGCCACTTATGAAAACCATATGGATCATTTTCGCATAGCAAAATGATGCTCTTAAGATGATGCTAGATAAAAAGGGGTTTTGAATGTACATTGTGAAAGCGTGGGTTAGGCCCTGCCTGGTTCAAAGCTCCCATACAGCGATGTTGTCTCCCCGCCCTGGAAAGGCTTGCTGTCTACCCGAAGAGCCAGTGGGCTGCACACTGAATTCCCTGTGGAAGGCAGGGCTCCCCCACTCACACATCTGAGGGCCATGGGGCCCTGTGTCCATGGCCCTGTGTCACCAGCTCCCATGGGGGAGTCTTCCCTGGAGACACACCAGTAACTCAGGAACCGTCCAGATTAAAGGATTCGGAGGTCCCTGCTGCGTCTCTATCACGAAGCTAATCTAATCTAATCAGTGGCACGTTTACTCAGAGAATAATGGCCACTTTGCAGGGCGGGGTGCAGCACAGGGCAAGCACAGAATTCTAGGCTGAGCTCCTGCCCTCGCGGCTCCTGTCATTCAGGAAACAGGGGCTCTCTTTGGCCCCAGTTTCCCCACCTGCAAATGTTGTGAAAGGTGCTCTTGAGATTTTTTTGCTCCTCTATAATTTCTTGCTATCCCATCTAGCTTCTCTAACTTCATGAAACACCGTGGTTTGAATGCCCAATTCCCATGCATTTTCTATGCTAAAATATGCATAAAAAGTTTAACATGTTAACCACTTTTCAGAGTGCAGTTTAGGGGCATGAGGTATACCTCATAGTGCTATCATCACCCCACCCAGAAGTTCTGTGCCCATCAGACACCAGCTCCCCGTCTCCCCCACCCCTGCTACCTCCAGCTTAATTTCTTCTGCTATGGATTCGAGTACTTCAGGCACCTCATCTAAGCACTGTCATGAAAATTGGTTTGGGTACCAGGTATTGAAGCCGGTGGTGTTTAACCACTGAGCAACACTCCCAGCTTGTTTTTCATTTTTATTTTTAAATTTTTTTTTCTTTTGAGACTGAGTCTCACTGAGTAGCTTAGGGCCTCCCTAATGAAATATAATTTTTTTTAAACCTTCATAAATACCTCCAACATCATAGGCACCCGGCAGGGGCATAGTTTATTTGCTCTCTCCAAAGTCATTGGCACCAGTGAAGCTTTCAGATATGAAAAATGGAAGTGGGGCCCCGAACATCTCATTCACATAAAGCAAACGTGAAGGCTGCCACCCGGTGAGAATTGCCGGGACGCAAAAGCTATTTTGGTTTGGTAAATGACACACTTTTAAAACTGATATTTTGAAAGTCATTTCAGAAGTAAAACAAGCTAAGCTGCTAGCTCCTTGTCCCTGTGGCTCTCCGCACGCCACCCCCGTCTCACCGCCACAGAACTGCGGGGACAATAGGAAGTGCCTGGGGAAGCCCGCATCAGCCCGGGGACTGCCAGCAGACAACACAGGGACAAATCCTCCCAAAGAGAGGGCCACCAAAGTCCTCCCAGGGATTTAAGACCCCTAATGGAACCCACAAAACTGGGGGGAAGAAGCTTTCCTTGTTGACAGAGGGCCAAGCTCTAGTCTTAAAACCCCTCTGTAGACATCAAACACCGTTGATAAGGATAGCATCTGTCATTTGGTTTGTACAATAAGGATCTTGCTGATCTTGTCAACTTGGATGCTATAAGATGAGGTGTGACATCACAGAAAAGTCCACATAACGGGCAGGCCGATGGGGCGCGCAGATCTCCTAAGTGAGCTTCTCTGCAAGGCCAATGTAAGAGCCAGCCCGTGTGAGCTGTTGATATCAAACAATATGGATGAATATAGAGGTCAAAAAAAAAAAAGTCACTGGTTCAGAAAATGAATTGTTAGTTTAAGAGCATGGCTTGCTATGTCATACAGAGACAAACGTGGAAGTGGGGAAGCAACATTTCTAACTTGAAATGTACTTCTAAGTCCTGTTTATCTAAGATCTGAGAAAGATCCATCCACAGAAACTCAACCTTCTCAGAGAAAACACAAGAAAGGCAAATGCTTCATTTTCCTTCAGAGCTGGGCGATGTCCACTCACTTTCATTCCTGAACCCTCTCTTTGGGGGTTATTACCCACTTGACATCAAACAGAAACTGAGGTTAATCAGCTAATAATTACTTCTGCTTGAAAAAGCCTCAGATGATTTGCTTATATGTGCCTAATTAAATAAACAATATACAGAGACATATAAAAATGTAAAACATGATAACCACCAAGATTCATTAAGAGGCTTCTTAAGAAACAGAGAGGAAACATCGCAGAGAAAAGCAAAGTCTTGACTTGGCCTGATTAGTTGTAGGTTCTCTTTATTACTTGGATGCAGAATTTGGAAGGGGACCATATTTTGTACAGTTTACTGAAGAGAATGACTCTGAGCTGACAAGCCAACAGGAAACACTAAAATTACTGTCCCTCTATGTTGTACCAAAGCAAACCCACTCCTGTGCTTTTGAGGCAAAGGTGAGACGGCGATGGGCAAGCCTGCAGCCCACACCAGAACTCCCACACCTCGCGCCAGAACCCCCGTACCTTGGGACGGTGAGGATGCCCAGGGCCCGGCGCCTTCCTGCTCACTCACATCTTTAGTAATAACATCCAAACTCTTGGGTCCCAATGGCAGGGCCAGGGGGGTGACTTTCACAGGACTCTGGGGTGCGGGTTTTATCTCACACCCCTTCCAGGCACCAAGTGTCCTAGCTGGGTGGGGTGGGCACGTTCCAGAACCACCACTCACGGCTTCCTGCTGGTCCAGCTCACATCTGAGTTCCCTAAAGCCACAGCGGGGAAGGACAGTGGTCTGAAAGGTCTATGGGGAAACCAGAGTGGGTGTTCTAGGTCCCCGGGCATCTGTGGGTGAGCGTAGCCTTTGCTAATGAGTAAGACTGAGATCAGTGAAAAGGCTCAGCTTTAAAGAGAAAAGTAACCTATCTGCTGTGTAACCACGGGGCCCGGCCGTCTAAGAGTCTTCAATGATACGCAAAAACTTGGCTCGAATTCAAGAAGTGGCCCAGGGTCCTTGCAGAATATTGAAGCCTGACTTGACTTTGGGGTTCCATCTAAATATCTGGGGTGCACAGACACGGCAGGGAGCTGGTCTAGGAAGCACAGAGACACTTGGGTTGCTGGGACAGTCTACTTGGTGCTGGGGACTGACTTAGGTGGGTAAAGCTCCTGACCCTGAACAGAAAGTGAAATGTCAAAAATAGTCCTGAGAGTGCTGCCCATCTGCACAGCTGACCCCAGGATGTGCCCTGTGCTCAGGAGACACTCTGGTGACTTCAAGAACGAGGGCCACGGTGCCAGATCCCTCAGGAGCTGACAACACCCGGGGACTCTGGCTTCTTCCCAGCCGTGCCACAAAAGGCCCCTTAAACCTAAAGTCCCTGGAAGCCCTCACCGTTCTGGAACCTTCCCCAGAGACAGGGCAAATGTCCCCACACTCACACATGGTCCCATTCTTCCCCCAGAAAAGATTCCTGGGCTGTGTAAGCAGGGGCCACCAAGGATGGCTGGGTCTGCCCTCCTCCAGGAGCACCGTCACAGGGGAGTGTCTCCTCTCTCTCTGCTTTTTGACATTAACAGAGCTGAGCCTCCTGGGTGAGCTCTGCCTGCCGATCTGGGGACCAGGGTCCATGCACCGTCTCTGGAATCTTCCTTTCACCCCCTCACCTGTCCCCCCCCACCCCCGTCTCTGGCCTTTTCCAGTTTTAACAATGGGCTTTCCTTAGCACTCACAGAAAGTAAAGGGACAGCAGGCCAGGCCTGGACACCGGCTCAGCCTGTCCAGGTGCCCAAGGTAGGCCCTGTCTAAGGAGCAGAGATCCTGGAGCTAGAGGCCTGGCAGCGGTGATGGGAGGAGGGGGTTAGCCTTCCCTGTGCCCTGGGGAGCCAGGCATCCCCTTCGCCAGCACCTCCCAGAGGGAGCCTGGACCCCTGGTGACAGAACCTCCCAGCAGCTCCAGGGTGCTCTGAGATCCCTCCCAGCAGCCTGCCCGGCAGCCACTACCGGAAGCCCAAGGACAGGCAAAAGGCTAGGGTCTGAGATTCAGGCCTGGTTCTGCAGAGGGGGGAGCCAGTGTGACCTTCCTGGGGACTCGGGAGCTCAGCTCTCCCAGGGCCCATTCTTGGCCTCTAGAGGCAGTTCCTGGAGGCCAGTCTCTAACCCTGCAGATCTCACTGGCTGGCCAGGCCAGGTGTGCTGGGTTGCTATGGACAGGGGCACAGGGCTCTTTGCAAGAGTTTCTGTCCTTGCCCATAAGCTTGTAGTAGATCATGAAACCGAATCAGTATCACTATGGTTATAAAAAGTCACTTAAAAAAAATAACACCCCAGATTTTTCTTAATTTGTTCAAATGACAAATTAAGTGGCTAATTAAGTGCTCTAAAGATAAACAAAAGGTCACATATTCCTGTTAAGTTGTTCCTGGTTCTCTCTCTTAAACACACACACACACACACACACACACACACTTTCAGGGGAAACACAATATTCTTAGGTACTCAACATGAGGAGTAAAGGAGCAAAAGATATTTTCTATAGGATGGCTTTGGTTTTTCACCTCCTTGAAATTCTGCAACTTAGTTCGGGACAAATAAAGAGGACAGGGCTGAAAAGCCCGAGCCACCTCCTACAGTCTGGTGGAGGCCCTGGCCTGCGCAGCACCCGGGCTGCCGGGGACTTGGTTTCTTTATTCACAGCGCCACCTACAGGGGCTGCCGCGCACAGGCCGGGGCGGCGAGGCCCAGGGAGCCTTGTAAGAAAAACAAGGTTGGAACAATTGCCCCACGTTTTTTTCAACTTCCTGTTTATTAGTGTTTTATCTGAGAGCAGAACAAAAGTCTGCCTAAATGGGGGGGGTGGATGCCAAATGAATGTCCACACACACACTGCCCTTGACAACACCCTTCACCTGGCCTCTGAACACCTCTGAAGATAGAGGTGAGGAGGAGAGAAACGGGAGGAATTCACCAACTTATGAAAATCACATATTAATTCTAAATTTTTGGAAAAAAAAGAAAGGGCCTTGTTCTCCCCCCAACTGTCGGACCGTTTCCATTTCTACGCTGCAGAAGGCCACATTCCATCAGCAAGAAAGAACAATTTACGAGAAATCCCCCTGAACACAGCCAAAGGGAAATGGCCCCAGGAGGGCTGCTGATGGGTGTGGCTGGGCCAGAGGAGGATGAGGAGTGCTGGCCAGGCCAAGGTGTCCATTGAGCTTCCTGGGCTCCGAGGGGGACAAAGGACCCGAGAGGCCTGCTTTTTCTCTCCCAGGAGCAGAGCCCCTTGCTGGGTCCTTCCAGGTGAGACAAGAAGCCTCAGAGGACTGCGGGGACTTCTGCCCTTCTTCCTTAACGGCCTGCCACCTTGTCCTCTGGGCTCCTTCCTGATGACATCCAACAGGAGTTGATGGCCATGGGATCCCTAGTCTGGGAGGCCACAGACGGTCCTGAAAGCAGCCTGGAATGTGTGATCAAAGTCCTGGGACATTTTCACGGTCCATGGGGCCCTTTCTCTTTTATGTCCCCTGTTCTAAACACCACCAGGTCCCCTTTATTTATGAACATCATGTTTTCACAATTCAAGAAAGACAATAGAAATCGGAGGTTATCAGCTCGGGAGACTGCCAAGACCTTTCCCGAGGCCCCAGGAATCAGGAGTTTACCATGGCCTCTCCGTGTGTCCAATGATGTCAGTGCACGTGGCTTGCCTAGCTGCGCCTGAGCCCAGCTCCCTGTTCACAAGACAAGGGAGGAAGAAACGAGAGGCCACCCGGTGTCCACAAGAGCAAGATCGCGCTGCAGAGAGCCAAGGCATACATCAAAACCGAAATGTGGATTTACTAGAGACCAGATGGCAAATGCACCTTTTTTTAATAACTGAAAGTACTAAGGGACTAAAAGTGACCTGAACCATCCCAACACTGAAGGTCACCAAGTGACACCGCATCCTTCATCTGTTGTGGTCACGGAGAACTCGCTGGGTGTGCCTTGAACTTGGGAGACCAAGAAATGTGGAGTGGCTTGTTTCCTCCCAGTGGTCTCGACCCACCTGTCAGTACCCAAGCCTAGGAAGGGGACCCTCGTGATGAGGGAAGCCCTGTGCTATGCTTGACCGGTGCACCAGAGCTATCCTCTCCTGCCTCAGCTCCTTGGCCACAGAGTTGACAGCACAGTAGCACCTGGAAGGCGTTTCTGAAGCGGCTCGTCGGCTCCAGTAGAATAATCCAGAAAGACAAGCCTCCAAAGTGGGCTTCACGGGAGGTCAGGGTGGAGGCCTGGAGTGCGAGAGTCCTCCTCAGACACAGAGGACGGCCCCATACACCAGGAGGGAGGGAGGCGCTGGGAACCGGGACCTGGGGGGCTGGGGGACAAGTCACCAGGGCAGGTGGTCCTGGAATGGGAACTGCCCTGCCCTCCCACCTGCTGGGTGGAGGAATACGGGTGGTCATTGGAAAGGGACCGAGGCCCCTCTTCCAGACAGCCTCCAAAAGCCCTGTGTGCCAGGTGAACAGCAGGTGGCTACTTGCCAGTCAAGAGAGGGCTCCTGTGCACGTCAGTGAGCTTGAATTTAGTGGGTCACTTATGTCCTTAAGTACGACTTAGTGGACACCTATAGCTCACCTCCCTGGCGTCCTGACAGCCACCCCCAGGAGAGGCCAGAAGTCAGGAAAATCAGTCAGGTCACTATGGCCCTCTGTACCCTGTGATGGGCCCCAGGAGGGGCACCCGACCTCAACTGGCCCAGCTTGACTAAACCTCAGCACTTGTCCAGCAAGACAAAGACCAATGTCCTTTTCTGCTGGATTCGGACATGAGATCACAATGGCAGCCACCTTGAGACCATGAGAATCGAGTCTGCTGAAGAACAGGTCACACCTAGACACTGAGCCAGGACAAGCCAAGGGGGAAGCTGAGGCTACCCATGTCATGTGGGCTGTCTCTATGTCCCCTGTTCCTAGATTGTTCACTTACAGGAGATGGCAAAGTCTGGACTTTGCTTAAGCTACTTGGAGGAGGGTGACACTTGTAGCATAAAGACTCCTGATTAAATCAGACATGCCTCTGCAGTCAGATGCCACCCGCAGCCACAGGAGAGGATGGCCAGCCCGGCTTCTCCTCCTTCATAGAGTCCCCTGAGCCGGCCGCCCCACCTAACCAAAGATCGGGACCCGTGCCCGCAGTTATAAAGGCAGTTAAAAGAGAAGCTAAAGCATCCAGATAAATGTGAAAGCCAGATTAAACGGTCCGTTAAAAGACAAGCCGGGTGCTTAGCGCACGCCTGCCGTCCCAGCGACCCAGGAGGCTGAGGCAGGAGGATGGTGAGTTCAAAGCCAGCCTCAGCAACTTAGTGAGGCCCTAATGCTAAATAAGGTATAGAGAGGGCTGGGACGAGGCCGGCCTTCCTGACTGTGGAATCTGACCAAGCAGGGCACATGTGGGGGAGCCTGCCATAGTCCCCTATCCTGGTTTCTCACAGACTCAGAACAGCTCAGCACAACGGGGACTTCGGCCAGATGCTCACACAGAAAGACTCAGAGGAAAAGGAAACAGGAATCCAACTCCAATCAGAGCACACCTCTTTAAAAATGCGTCCTCGACACCAGAAAACTCCGATTTGCTGTGCAGAGTGTGGAAGGCCCGGGCGGAATTCGGCGTCTGACCTGGGCTGACCTGGCCCTCACTCACCTCTGCCCAGCAATTGAGCCAAACCAAAAAGCCCGCATCACTGAGCTTAGAATGTGAAACCGAGTCCACCCAGCCCAGGACCAGGAGGGGCCCCCAGCCCAGGACCAGGAGGGGCCCCCAGCCCAGGACCAGCAGGGGCCCCCAGCCCCCCATTGCCAGTGGAGATGAGATGGGGCCCAGCAAGCCCACCGCTGCCCGGTGGCCATCTAAGTCCCCGGGTGGAGCTGACTGGGGAGGATCACACTCAGCCTCTCCTCGTGTCCCTAGGAGATCTCTAGCTGGTCACAGCTTCTTGATGAAAGTCTCCATCTGATCCGGGGACATACCTGGTCCCCCTAAAATCATGCTGCCCCGAGGAAATCCATGGGTGTGGACTCTGACTTCTGAGCGGGGCTCCGCGGGCCTCGTTTTACAGGGGAG
Source organism: Marmota marmota marmota (assembly GCF_001458135.2). Classification (NCBI taxonomy): domain Eukaryota; kingdom Metazoa; phylum Chordata; class Mammalia; order Rodentia; family Sciuridae; genus Marmota; species Marmota marmota. The sequence goes on from NW_026000020.1 coordinate 8,191,207, forward strand.
GGCGCTGGTCTCTGTCCAGTGAGAGAGGACCTTGGTGGGCTTACTCCCAAGGAGAATTCCAATTTCCTGCCCCATACGAGGTCTCCCTGCCGCTCCAGGAAGAGCAAAGAAGGAGCCCCTCACCCGCCAGGGCCCCTCAGTTACCCACCAGCCCCTGGCCAAGCTGTCTGGACTGTCCCAGGCGCCACTCCACCACCCAGAGCTCCAAAGCCCAGAGGCCTGCGTCGTGGGGTTCCCAGGCGGAGAGAGACCTCTGGGGCTGGGTCCCCACCTTGGGGCTGTGACCGTTCCTTCCTCAGAAACAAGGAGCGCACCTTGGTCAGGCAGCCCGCGGAGTCCAGGGGCAGGGATCTCAGGCCTGGAGGGAGGTCTGAGGTCAGGCTGGGGCAGGCGGCTTCACCCTGGGCCTCTGTCCTTGGCTGTGGGTGGCCCCTGCTTGCTGTGTCTTCTCACGGTCTTCGCCTCGTCTGTGGCCCCGTGATGTCCTCCTAGGAGGACACGGGTGGCAAAGTCACCCACGTGACTTTGCTTTATATGAATCTCCCTTTCCAAGACCTGATGTCCAAACGCAGTCCCCGTCTGGGGCCCGGGGTCAGGCCCCACCTTGTGAATCTGGGGCTGGACACACTCTGCCCACAGCCAGCACCAGCAAGTTGCTAGGGTGCGGGGAGCGGGGATGGCTGGCCTGGCCTCCACTCTGAGCAGGGGACCCACCTTCACCAAGGATAGCACTCGCTCCTCGATCGCTCTGGCCCAACACCGCCTGTCCCTCTTCGTCGCAGTTTTTCAAGTGTCCCCATGTCCTTCCCCTACTGGCCCCTGTCTGCTGGGCCTTGTGTGGTGCTTTGGATGTGAGGTGTCCCCCAAAATCTCCCGTGTGAGACCATGCCAGGAGGTCCAGGGGACAGGTGACCAGGTTCTGAGAGCCTTGACCACTCAGCAAAGTGACCCCCGACAGGATTTACCAGGCGGACGGCAGGCAGGTGGGCTGTGGCAGGAGGAGGTGGTCCCTGGGCTGAGCCTTTGGGTGTGTATCTGCCCCTGGTGAGCAGAGCTCTCTCTGCCACGTCCTGAGCTGCTCTCCTCCTGAGTTGCCCCTCCACCATGAAGTCCTGCCTCACCTCGGGCCCAGAGCCGAGGAGCTGGCCATCCATGGACTGAGACCTTGAAACTATGAGCCACAAGTTCACTTTTCCTCCTCTGCGTTGTTCTTGTCCGGTCTTTTGGTCAGAGTGGCAAAGAAGCTGACCAGGCCACCCTCCTTCCCACTGCCGAGCCCTCTGCCTCGCCCTGCTTAGTCACCGGGACCTGCTGGGGACAGAGCCCAGGGTCCAGGGCAAGGCTGGCAGCAGGAGGGGCCCAGCCAGCCTCCTGTCCTTGTGGGAGAAGATGCAGCCTCCTCTTGGCCTCTGACCGGTCAAAGCTGCTGAGGGCCTTGGGGCGTCTCCCAGGCCTTCCTCTCCTCACCCTGCATGTGGGGCGCCCTTGGCCTCCAGCAGGAGAGGCCCCGGCCAGCGTTTCTTGTGACTCCTCTTCCAAGTCTCCTGTTCTCACTGTCTGCCCAGCATCTTGGTATGAGCAGTGCTCAACCTGGGCACGGGGGCGAGAAACGGCCAGGGCCCTTTAACCTGAGCTCGGCTTTGGGTGTAGATAGATGGCTCGGCTTTACACTTTCCCTCTACTGCCACTAGAAGCAGGGCCATCTTATGTGTCCATCCGACCAGGCACCGGCCCTCCCGGGTAGAGCCAGACATTGGCTCTTTGAACACACCTTAGACTCCACAGGCAGCTGACCCCAGCGTCCTCTGTGCCCTCGGTAGATGGTGTTCAGAGTGTGGTTTAGTGACATGGCAATTAAGACCTTGCATTTGGGGATGGGATCCAATTACCTGGCTTCAAATCTAGGTCCTGCCACCTGCCTGCTGTATGGCCTTGAACAAGTCACTGAACCTTTTCCTCCTCTGTAACATAGGGCTCCTGCTATCACCTCTCTCGTGAATTATGTGAAGATGAAGTAAAACAATTTGCACAACAGCCAGGTCCAGCGCCTAGCACATATCTGGCCCTCAGGAAACGCGAACGTGGAGCTCACTTTGTCTTTCACCCTGTGAACTTGCCAAGTCCAGCCTCCTGTTTCGCTCCCTTAGGGCTCAGTGGTGTCTGGGACATAAGCAGAGCCATAGTTCCTCCTGGGGCCCAAAGCACAGGGACCAGATGATCACGAAGACCTCCAGAGGACCCCAGTGTGGGTGCATACCGCCACCCCTGGCACACCTCCAGCCAGTGCAAAGCCACCAGGCTGGACACTCCCCTCCAGCCCAGGCCACGGCCCCCCACACAGCCCAGGGCACATCACGCCTCACTGCGTGTCACCAAGGAAGACGCAGGTGATCTCTGCATGCAGAGGCATTTGTCTTGATGATGGCAACAGGGCCTCTGTGTCAGGCCACTCATGTGACGAGCCACTCATGTGACGAGCCACTCTTGCTGGAGCCACTGGTTGGCAAGTACTCACAGGGCTGCCCAGAGGTCCATTTCAGAGCCACCGAGGGGGTCCAGGGAACAGAGGCCCCCAGGAGTGGCTGGAGCTTCTCTGGGAGGAGGACCCCCCTCTGCCCAGCAAGCACACAGGCCGACAGCTGCTGAGAACAGCAAAAGGCACAAAAGCAACTGGGCGTTACCCCAGCGACTCAGGAGGCTAAGGCAGGAGGATCAAAAGTTTGAGGCCAGCCTCAGAAACTTAGGCCCTAAGAAATTTTGCAAGACCCTGTCTCAAAATAAAAAAGGTCTGGGGATGTGATCAGTGGTAAAGCACCCCGGGTTCAATCCCTAGTAGAAAAAAAATTATAATAATAATTAAAAATAAATAGATTTCAGGAGCACAGATCAAGAAGGACAGGCGTCCCCGGCACATATGGACCCTGGCCTCCTCCGACCCTCAGACAGCGAGTTCTGGATGCTCTGACTCAGAAAACAACTCTCAGGGGAGGCAGAAAATGAGCAGGGGCAGTTCTTTGGAAATGATTTACCCTTGCTTTCGGGTCTCATGTCACCCACGAGACCCCAGTGGCAGATCCACACCCTGGTCCCCAGGGAGCATCTCTGTGACAGTGGGAGCCTGCAGCCAGCCTGGGCACCAGGTGTGGCCTCTGGTTTCACATGAGGCACCCCCACCCCCAGCCTCGCCATCCCTGCTCCTGTGGGTGGCTGGAGGGCGCCTGCGTTGGTGGGGACGTTCGTGGGCAGCCACGCTGATGTCAGGAAACAAGGCCCCACCCACGGCAGGTTTCAGTTTCCCCCTACGATGACGACTTCCATCCTGCACACGCCTCCCTGCGCCCCCCGGGGCCTCCGGCCTCATCCCTCATCCCAAGTCCACAGCCAGGGGACAGTGAGGTCTCTGCACCGCAGCTGCTTTAAAAGCCCCAGTGCAGGGACAGATGTCAGCCAGAGAATCCCCAGAAGGTCAAGAGTGGAGCCCAGAGGGACACCAGCAAGGAGGGAGAGCAGCCCAGGGTCCCCTCTTGCTCTTCCACCAGTCCAAGGGCAGTCAGGCCCCGAGGGTGGACAGACAGCCTCGGCCCGTGACCACAGCCACGTCCAGACTCCTGGGTGTCCCTGGGGTTTAACAAATGTCTGGCTCACGCTCGAGGCACGTTCTAGAACCTGAGGTGTGCGTCACTTCACCTGCATTTCATGTCACTCATTCGCAGTGAATGCAAGTGACTTGGGGACATCCACTCACCTAAGAAATTCCAGGACCACAAACAGTGCGGAAAATGGATGGGGTGGGGACACAGGTGCACTGTCCCGCACTGTCCCTGGTAGGGCGGGGACACAGGCAGGCCCTCCACACTGTCCCTGGTGGGGCAGGGACACAGGTACGCTGTCCCACACTGTCCCTGGTGGGGCGGGGACAGAGGCGCACTGTCCCATACTGTCCCTGGTGGGGCAGGGACACAGGCAGGCCCTCCACACTGTCCCTGGTGGGGCAGGGACACAGGAGGCCCTCCCACACTGTCCTGTTAAACAACTTACCCAGGGATTTCATCACATGAGTCTTAGACCAGAATGATTCTATGAATCCGCAATCATGACTATTTATGAAATTCAGAATGATTTTGCATTTTTGCCTAAAATATGTCACAGTTTCAATCAGTAGATACAAAGGAAGAGGCATTTTGGGGAAAGTAATTTCTCTTTTTATTTTTCTTTCTTAGGTACCAGGGGCACTGAACTCGGGGGCACTCACCCACTGAGCCCCATCCCCAGTCCTGTTTTGTATTTTATTTGGAGACAGGGTCTCACTGAGCTGCTTAGTGCCTCGCTTTTGCTGAGGCTGACTCTGAACTTGCGATCCTCCTGCCTCAGCCTCCCGAGCTGCTGGGATGACAGGCGTGCGTCACTGCGCCTGGCTGAGAGAGTAATTCCTCTTTCCCTCAAAGACACCCTTCCTTGGCCCCCACTTGGCCCCAGTTTTATTTTCAAGGTGTGTTTGCAGGGTCCACGCTAAGCTCACTGTCGCCATAGAAAACTCAGCATGCAAAGAAAATGGAGTCCATGCACTAGCAGGCCTTAGCAGGATCGTACTCTAAGCCGCGGGCGGGAACTTACAAGCCCAGAACTGTAGAGATGCAAGACCCACAGACCCGTGAAGCCCAGGCCAGGGGTGGAAATTGTGCAGGACACCTGGACATCGACGGACAGAGCTCTTCTCCGTCCTGGTGACCTGTAGCCCAGCAGGTCAGAGCCAGCACAGTGAGCGTCTCAGTGCTCAAGGGACTGGGCAGTTCTGGTGTCCAGAAAGAGCTGGAAGGTGGTTCCATGATTCCTGAGATGCAGATCCTCCTTGACGAGGTTCTAAAGTAGATCGCCAGGAGCAAGCCTCAGATGACCTTCCAAGAGGAAGTGTGGGCAGGACGGGCCTCTGCCAGCCGACCCCATGTTCTCGTGGGGTCTCAAGACTAGTAAGTCAGGGAGCTCTCCAGACCTGAGCAAGGCAAGAGGACAAGAAAAGACCCCAACTACACAAGTTTAAAACAGTGGAGGCTCGTCTGGGTCACAGAAATTAAACGGGAGAGAATCTGGCGAGATTCCATCATTGATAGCACTGGAGCATGGCCACGGGCTGAGCAGAGCCCTGAGATGTGCTGGTGGCCCTGCAGAGGACAGTGGCCCCTTCTTGCTCTGGGTGGTCAACCTCATTGGAAACCTCTTATTTCTGTCTAAGATCCACACTTCCAGAAGGAGGGAGGCAGCCGAGAAGATGCAGGGCAGGGGGTCAGACCTAAGGGGACTTGTTAGCCATCTAAGAAGACTTGTTAGTGAGGCGGTCCAGGGACTCCGGTTGGGTGTGCTTGGCGGGGCTCACCCATGGTAGACAGGCTGCAGCATCCCGCACGGAGAGGTGGGATGTGGACCAGAGGCTGGCAGTGCCCCCAACCCCCACAGGCCAGTTCAATGAAAACCAGAGACCTTCAGTCATCAGGAGGAGGCCGGGGCTGCCGGTCATTACAGAGGACCTCCCGCCCTGGCAGAGCTCAAGAGGACTCGCAGGGCTGGACACCATGGTGGCTGGTCCTCTCCAGCCTTGGGTGAGTGTCAGAAAGGAAAAATCCCTTTGCAAAATGCTACAGCAAGTTCAGAGAAGCTAACAGCAGAGCTGGGGTTTGCTGCCCAGGGACGCTGTGCCCAGCTCAGAGCCCGGGGTCACATCCCTCCTTGACCACCGTGGAGGCTGCCATCGGCACCTGCTCAGAGGAGGCCACACCGTCCAGACTCAGGGTACGCCACAGTGTCCCCCCCTGTGACTCCGACACCACAAGGGGCCCCGGGAGAGCCAGGACGTCACTGTCAACCACACAGGAGCGCTGGACACACAGAGCACAAGTCACTGGTGGAGACGCAGCTGAGGTCTTGCGGAGCTCTGGCCAGCCGCCACAGGGAGGGGACAGGAGGCCCCAGGAGCCCTGGGGAGTCCTGAGAAGGCCCAGCTGAGAGGCGGAGGCGGAATGTTCCAGATGGACCTCCCTTGTTAGAAGGAGGGAATCCTCTCTGTGCTTGGAACCAGGGAAACCCGCCGGCCCACTCCGGTCCTGTCTGGAGTCACACAGATTTGCACGTGGAAGGTGTCAGTGAAGGCTGCGTTGATCCTTCCCGCCAGCCCTGTGTCTGGAATCGCGTTGGCTTGGCCGGGCGGGCTCTCGAGCTCTTTCTGGAATGGCTTTGAGGGCCCACAGCCGTGTCACGGCTGCCAGGTGCAGTGACACATTCTATCAGGCCCAGTGAGCTGGTGGCCTGGGAGCTGGCTGGGTCAAGGCCAAAGCAGTCAGGGCTCCTTTCACCATGGCTCCAGACGGGCTCCAGAGTGGCCCCCAAAGGACTTCCAGCCACTGTCCAGCGTGTCCACTTCAGTGGAAAGATGGATGGTCCCGAGGGGCTGCGGGGCCCATTGCGTGTTTGCTGAAGTCTCCTTCCCACTGGAGCTGGGGACCCAGGGAGAGCCAGGGTCCTCTACCTCTGTGTGCATCGGCCACCACACAGTGCACAATTCCCCTTCTGAGCCCCAGGCCTCCACCCACCCATCACCAGGAGGACCCTGCTCCCCCAGGCCACCTGCGCCTCGGTCTAGTCCACATGCCACAGAACCCAGGGCGGGTCACCGTCTCCTCCATCTCCAGGCTCGCCCCCGGCAGCCCCTGCAGCACTGCCCCCTCCTACAGCCCAGGCCATCGGTCACTGCTGTGGGCCCTCTCTGACCCCCTGTGTCTTCATCAGGACCACCCTAGGGTGCTAGTTGTACGTGTGCTGATTGTTTTCCACCCGGACTCCCGTTACCCCCTGACTGCCGTGCAGAGCCAGAGCAGAAAGCCCACTCCAAACGCATGGACTTCTCCTGTTCCTCATGTTACCCAGCCACCACTGGGTGGCCTCCTGAGTGTCCGCCATCCTGGGGTCCACCCTGGTGGCAGAGCGAACAGGAGTTAGTGGCATGCAGGGCAGAGCCCCCAGCACGTGTCCACAGGTGGGCGTGGACCAGCAACCCCCACGAGGGGTGGGGTGGGCGGGAGGGGTGAGCACAGAGGCTGATGGTCTCTTTGCAGATGGTTAGGAGGAGCCGATTTGCTCCAAACACCAAGCTTTGGTGGAGGAAGAGATGTTCCTGGTCGGAGACTTGGATCCTGTGACCCCCAGGCCATGGGGCACTTCCAAATGAGCTGCTCAATCCTTATGAGCAACTTCAACTCGCAAACCCGTGGGATTCAGGGTGCGCAAGTCCATGCAATGAGCAGGGAACTGCACTGGTCCCCACACCAGAGGTCTCAGCTGGGTGAGATGTCACCCTGTGTGGGACCATGGGTGCTGGCCAGCAAGGGTAAGCCACCCAGCCAAGCAGCACAGCCTGCCCAGGCCTGGGGTTGGTTCCCAGTAGCCAGAGTCACGAGCCTGGTCACACGCATAGTGTCCCTAGGGACAGCCCAGCAAAGGAGCTGGCCTTGCTAAAGAGAGCAGGGGTGGCACCTGGCACGCAGGTGTCACCCCAGTTGGTGGCTGCTCAGCCAACATGCACGTGGGGGACAGGGGAGTCCCCTAGAGATGCTTCGCCGACTCCATCACAGTGCCACCCATCAGCCTCTTAATGCTGGGTGAGAGGAACGTCGGCCACCCCTCACACAGACGGAGGCCCACTGTGCCCGTCCACCCTGAGCTCTGGAAAGGTCACTGTGACATTCACGGCCAGCCCACTCTCCACGCTGCACTTCTGCCTGGACTGTGGCTCTCCTGGGCCCTTCCTCCGCATCTGGGGTCCAGGCCTGCTCCTTGCCGGCCACACCATGTGTCCAGGCTGATAGTGGCCTCTACGAGGCTGCAGGACTCCAGGGTCTTCAGTCCTGCCCTTGAGCTGTTCATCCAAGCCATGAGCTGCTTGTTCCATTGTCGGCCCCAAACCGTTGCCAGCGCCCTCCAGCTGCCTCACCGAGTATATAAGACCCCACACTGGGATCTGCCCCCCCAGGGAGGAGCCGGGAAGCCCTAGAAGTGCCCACCCCTTGCCACCGTGCTCTGCCTTGGACAGAGGCATTCGGAATCCTTGTCCCGCTTCTGAAACTTTACCAAATGTCAGCAAGTCCCTCAGCCCACAGGAATTTGTTCCTTGTGAACTGTTTTCAAATGTTTTTTTTGTACCAGGAATTGAACCCGGGGTCACTCATCCATTGAGCCACACCCCAGCCGTTTTTTATTGTTTTTTGTTGTAGTTGTTGGGTTTTTGTTTGTTGGTTTGTTTAGAGACGGGGTCTCACTGAGTGGCTTAGCCTTGCTGAGTTGCTGAGGCCGGCTTTGAACTCGTGAGCCTCCTGTCTCAGCCTCCAGAGCCTCTGGGATTGTAGGCGTGGCCACTGCGCCCGGCTCCTTCCAGTCTTCCACAGCGTTCGTGTGCCGACCCGTGGAGGCTGCAGGTCATGTCCAATTAGCCCGGGCTGCTGCATGGGGCCATTCTGGGACCTTTAAAGCAGGCGTGTGGCTGTTTCCAGTTCATGGCGGAAGCTCTGGAAGTCGTGCAGGAAAAATAAAAACATTTCTCTTGGCCCAACCCGGGTTTTCCAAATCCTTCAGCCACTCGGGTGCTCTCAGTCATGGCACCCCGACCTCCAGGGCTGTCTTAGAGGCACCCCACGCTGGGAATGACCGTCCCCAGGTGGCCTGAGCCTGCAAAGGGCAGAGAGGACCAGTGTCCAGCAGCTCTGGCCTGCCACCTCCCCGTGGCGGGAGCCTGCGCCCACCATCCCGAAGAGCCTAGGGGGACTGCTTTCCTCCTAACCGCCACAGCGTCCCCCTCCCCCTGGGGGCTCATTTGCATAGCTGTCTCCTGAGTGACAAGGCCATCGCACCTCTCACCTGTGCCCTCTGTCCCTGAATGTCGAGGCCAGGCTGACGACGCCCCTGTATGGGGAGGACATCCAGGGGCACAAGGACAGGATGGCGGCAGGAGGATAGGGAACAGGGAACCTGGTAGACCCCAGGGCAGCCCGCAGCTGGCGGATGACGCGGGGACCCCCCGGCTCAGCTCCCAACACAGAGGGTCTCCACGGGGCAGAGGTGTCCTGTGGCCAGTGGCCAGGGCCGGTGGCGCCTCCCACTCGGCAGGTCTTGGCAGAGCACAGAGCACAGCCCCCCAGGCTGGAGGCTCTTCAACCAGGGCAGAATCTCCACCACAAAGACCTAGGAACTTCAAAGTCGTCCTTTCCTCGGGGAAAGAAGGGCCACTTAGGAAGTGCTTCAGGACAGTAGCTGCCTCCTTAGGGGAAAGTTAGACCCCTGCTGCAACCACAGACAGGCCTCAAACTGGATTTCCTAGTTTTAAAACTTCAAAAATGAAATTATGAAGTATCAGAACAAAAGGGAGAATATTTTGTAAGCAAGGGGTGGGAACAGACTTTCTAAGCCAGATGAAGCCTGAGCCTCAAAAATAACAGCCGCTTTAGAAGGAATCTGCACAGTGAGCAGCACAGTAGCCAAGACCGGCCGGGAGGGAGGAGTGGGCAGCATGTATATGAACAGTGGGAAATCGAGAGAGAGAGAGAGAGAGAGAGAGAAAGAGAGAGAGAGAGAGAGAGAAGGAGGGAGAAGGGAATAAATGGGCAGAGCTATGAGCAGGTTATTTGTAAAAGATCAATTAATAGGGTCTTCTTTTTGTCTGCTAGCTCTTTTATTTAGAGGTTATTATTTAGAGACAGGTCTCACTGAGTTGCTTAGGGCCTTGCTAAGTTGCTGAGGCTGGCCTCAGACTTATCCTCCTGCCTTAGACTCTGGAGCTGCTGGGATTACAGGTCTGCACTATGGCGCCTGCCTAGGATCCTTGATTTTAGGATCACTCTCTCTGGAGGCTGCATGTGCTCTGGCACATCCTTTTCAATGCATAGCTACAGCGTTGTTAAACTTGTGCCGTGAACTTCAGCGGGCAGCAGGGGGGTGGCGGGGCAGGGGGGTGTTCTAAACACAGCCCCAGAGGCAGAGCTCGCGTTCAGTCAGGACCACCTGTGTGACTGCTGAGTCAGGTGGCCATGGACACGGAGGCCAAGGCAGGACTTCGACTGTGTGGTGATAAATTGCCAGGGGGTTAACGGCGTGGGAGACGGTGACGCCGCTGTCAAAGGCGCACAGAGGCCGAGGACTGGGGGCCTGGCTGGCAGCACCACTTGTCCCTGGTGCTAGAAAGATCTGAAGGGGTTTCTCCTAAACCCTGAGCTGGCAGGAGACAGCAGGGCCCCTTCTCCGTACTGGGCCATGATACTTGGGGTCCCTGTGCCCATGGGTGTCTGTCCCCTGGTCCTTCTCAGCTGTCACCTTAGAGCAGCCTGGCCAGACTTGCCAAGTGGGCAGGGATGGCAGGACCTCCGGGCCCAGCGGAGGCTGCCTGGGCACCGTCTGGACACTCCAGTTCTGAGTCTCAGTCACCGCCCAACTTTGAAGTCACGGTTTCACTCTCCTGACACACACTCATAGCTGAAGGTGACCCCGCGACGAGAATAACTTTCCATGAACAACCTGGAGCGGCGACTTGACTGTAAAGCCCGGGGTTTTATAAGAAATGCCTGTGTTTGTGTGCGGTTAGCTCTCGTGTGACTGATCTGCGGGCTTCTCGGGGTGGCAATGGCTCGTTTTTGTCATTTCCAAAACCTGACACTCTTTCACTATAATGTGGCACGTTCTCGGTTCTTTAAACTATTTTTCTCTTCGGGTTCTCATGAACTGAGGGTTCCTGTTTTTCTGAACTTTTGGTAGAACCCTGTTTCTGCCACGCTCACCCAGCACCCTTGTTCCATAACTAGGAAATGAGGCCAAGAGGCCCCACATTAGAAGTGACATTTGGCCTCTGTCCCCTCTCTGTCACTTGTCACTTGAGGTGATGCTGGAGAGCACCAGAGAAAGGCATAGGAAAAGGAAAACTACAGTTCGGGTGAAAGTCTCCGCTGCGGCCGAGACTCTGGGTGTGCGATTCACCTGAGCTGGGAGCCACCAGTCTGGGGGACCCCGTGGTCCCTGCATGGGACACATCCACAGCCCACTGGAGTGTGGGTCACGTCACTGGTAAGGATGAAACACGTCTTGCCTTTGTCTTAGCAAATGGAAAGACCAAATTCCACGTCTGAACCTCTGATTCTCTGCCGCCCGCGGAAAGTTCAAAGACAGCAGGAACATTGGTGCACGTCAGTAAGAAAGCATCCTGATCTCCTGCTCCCGGGTCGCCAGTGCGCCCCGTCCCGCAGACAGACAGCCCTGGAGTAGCCGCAGACCTGGGGTAGCCACAGACCTGGGGCTCCGGGGCCTGCTCGGAGGAGCCACCTGGAAGGACACACTGTACCCTGAGTCCACTCCATATCCGTTTGTGAAGGCTGCCATCTACACACCACCAAGCAAGTGGCTCTCACAGGGGACGTTTGTTGCTCACACGCTGAAGGCCTGGTCAGAGATCAGAGGTCAGCTGTGCCCCTCTGAAGGGAGGGTCCATTCCAGGCCTCTCTCTGAGCTTCTGCTGTTCCTGGTTTGCTACGGGGTGACTCCAGAGTCCCGTGACATTCTCTGTGTGTGTGTCGGCTGCTACATGTCCTCTTCTTGTAAGGACACCAGTCACACTGGACTAGGGGCCCACCCTGCTCCAGGACTCTGTTGCCAAACAAGGTCAGCTTCTGAGCTGCGGGGAGTACTGGACCCCGGAGCCCCAGTCAACCCCCACACAGGCCCTGAGCAGAGACTCCGGCGTCGGTCCGTCCCCCTCTTGTGGTTCCCTGGGCCGTCCTCCCCCTGAGTTCGCGCCCCGAAGGCCTCCGGTAAGCATCTGCTCTCTTGTCCACGTCTCTGCTAAGGTGTCGATCACGGGTACCCAAGGCCAGGAGCTCAGGGCAGCTCAAACTCCTGCCCCTGTTAGAGGTGCTCCCCAGGGGCCTCCACTGCGGCCTGGCCTCTGTAAGGAACAGGGCTGGCCAGACGGGGCCGCACTCCCCGAGCCCCAGCCTCTCGGCTTTCATGCCACCTGCTGGCTCTAATGTCGTGGGCACCCTGAGGCTGCTGCTGCAAGGACAGCGTCCCCTGCTCTCAGGACGGTGGCTGTGTGCACAGGAGCTGCTGGGACAGGTGGAGAGCCGGTGGCCTTCCTTTGGCTCCCCTACCTGTTCGCTGGGTGACCTCAGCTCTGCCTCCTCCCTAGGAAACGGGGATAATCTCTGACAGTCACTATGGGGGCCAAAGTGTGTGACCCCTTAGAACAGCTCAGGCCCAGAGAGGGGGCCGTGAAAACCCACCCAGGCTGGTGCCTTCAGCCCCCCACCCTGCTGTCCCCAGGAGAGGTTTGGTGCCCACACTCCGACCTCCTTCCAAGACCCGCTTCCTAGCCCTTCTGCTTTGCAAATACAATTTGGTGTCAGGGTGACTCTGGGAACCCTCCTGAAGCATGTGGTGTCCAAGTCTCAGCTCTCACTGAGGACTGTCACCTGGGGAGTGAAGTCCCAGTCCCCTGAGAGCACACCTCAAAACCACCACCGATCCTACTGACGGCAACTTACCACTCCGGCCCTTGGGGCTTCACTGGGGACAGAGAACATACAGGGTGGCTCCCCTCTGGCAAGGGCCTCCTGTCCATAAGTCCCAACCTCCCCAGGGGATGCCTGGAAGAGCCCAGGACCCCAAGGACTCACAAGGGAAGCTGCCCATCCTGCACCAGAGGCGGCCAGTGGAGCTCAGGACACAGAGCTCCGTCTCAGGTGCTGACTATGAAAGGGCGGCTGGGGGCCGGGGGACACTGGGGCAGGGGGCGCTGGGGGCCAGGGCGCTGGGGGTTGGGGCAGCTCAGAGGCTCAGCACTTGCCCCGCATGCGCGAAGCCCTGGGTTCCAGCTCTAGCACCAGAGAACAAAAGCAAAAAGAGAGAGAGAAAGAGAAAAAGAAAGAAAAGGCTCTTTGTGATAGTTTTTGTGAGAAATAAGAAGATAAAGGTCCCATTGCTGAGGATGTTTATACAGTTCCACTTTCAGCTCCTTCACAAAATGAATTAAAGCTGGACAACCACGTCCTTCCTTGGCCTCCTTCGCAGGTGGCAGGAGACATCCCATCTGCTCTTCTCAAGAGCTCCTGGAAGCTTCCGCAGAAGGTCAGCCCACCAGCCGGAGCCCTGTCCAGGTGAGCGCCAGCCCCGGGTGCTGCTCAGGACTCACTGGGCCCTGGAACAGCTGCTGGGGATGAGTCACACAGACGTTGCCACTTGTCCAGCCCCGAGGGCTGCATTCCTTTAGGGCTGGACAGGCAGCCGTTGTCCACCCCTGAGTGACAGGTCCTGTGGTGTCCAGGTGCCCCACGATAGGCTCAGCCTGTGATGGCAGAGGCCCGTGGTCACAGAGGCAGGTGAGGCCGGGACTCATTTCCTCTCAGAACCTCCTGCCTTGCAGTCACCTCCTGAACTGCTGGGTGGCAGTCTCCACCCACCCCGTGTCCCCGGCTCCCCTCTGCGAGCAGGACCATGAGAGACGCTTCTGGGGACTTCAAAGAGACCACTGCACGGAGACGGGCAGCCAGCACCTGTCAGGCTGGGCTCAGGGGCACCAGCTTCAAAGGCGGATTGGTCGCCTCCAGCCCACAGACCCCAGGGCGGCCACACAGAAGTGGCTAAAGCCAGGACACCTGAGCCTCAGGACGGGGACAGAGCCCTGCAGAGAAGGCTGAGCGCCCAGCTCCGCCCGCTCAACCTGTGACATGTTCCCAGGGCCCTGGGGCCATCCTATGCAGCAAGAGGGGCAGCCTGCACCCAGGAGATGCCTGCTGGGACACTGGCACCTGGAGCCAGCCTGGGGCAGAGCTCTCGGTCCCTACTGACCTGCAGTCTCCCGAGGGTACAGAAGAGTGGCCCCCTGCTCCTACCTCCCGCAAAAGAGCGCGAGCCTCATCAGGGCTGCAGCAGGACGACGTCAAGTCTGATTGAAGTTTAAAAAAAATCAAAAGCAAGAAAATGGCCAACTCAGACCCAGAACAGAGAGGGGTGGCCAGTGGCGCGTCCCCGAGTCAGCAGCTATTAGGACTCTGTGGGTCCAACAGATGCACGTGGTTGCCAACAGCCTCAGCCTGAGTCCAGGGCAGGGAGGTCCCTGTGCTCAGAGGAGGAGGGTCAGTGCTGGCCGAACGCCCAGGAGGGCAGCAGGACCCGGATGCTGACACCGTGTCCCTGGGGACTTCCCAGGAGAGGAGGGAGAGTGGACGTGGAGTCCTTTCTGGTGCAGTGGTGCCCGGCAAGCCAGGGCCCAGGAACAGTGACCTGACCCTCTTTAGAATCACAGGGCCATCGAGTGGCTCCAGAGGATGGAGCCAGGAACAAACACGGCATGCACAGGGATGCCTGGGGAAGGGGACGGGCTCCTGGGTGACTGCGGGGACTCTCAGAGGGACTGCTATGGCCGCAACTGCCCTGGCACCCAGTGAACCCAGAGTCTCGGTAATGAAAGTGGCCCCAGGCTGGTGGGTGAGTGTCCAGAGAAAGGCACCATGGTCAGGAACAAACAGCAAAAAGACAAAAAATCCCCTGCGCACAGCCGTCACCATGGAGCCGTCACCACAGAGCACCTGTCGGGCGCAGCGCCTTCCAGAGGATTGTGCCCTGTGGTAGCTGCTCCTGAACACCCATTCTGCAGATCAGGAAACTGAGGCCAGGCACAGAATACGGGCTGTGCGTGCAGCAGGTGACTAGCTGAGCTGGCGTTTGGCCCAGGCAGGGGCATGACCAGGGTGCTTCACGGCCTCCCCAGGGAAGGACAGTCCACAAAGCTAGAGCTGAGGCACTGTGTGTGGTGGACAAGCTGTTTGCAACCTCTTGGAACTTGATGGGTGGCTCAGGGGAGGGACAGCCCAGGTCTCAGCCCATTGTGTCTGCACCAGGTTTAATGCTTCTCTCTTAAAAAGCCACCCAAAGCCAGCTTCGGGTACTTGGTAGGACCCTGATCTGAGGTTTGCTTATGCTAATCTAGTCAGTCCCTGAGGTGAAACACAGGAGAGTACAGTAGCCCCCCCTTTTCCACAGAGGAGACGATCCAAGACCCCTGAGGATGCCCGAAACCTTAGATGGCACCAAATGCTGCAGAGCTTATTTTTTTCTTATACATTCTCACCTAGGGTAAAGTTTGCAAGTTAGGCACATGAGAGAGTTAACAATAGTAACTAACCATAGAATAGAACAACTGTAACAATATCTATGATAAAATCGCCGGCATCACTGTGGCTTCTCTGTGTTGAACGGGAAGGTAGCAGATACAGTGTGGATACACTGCACCAAGGGCTGATTCGCGTCCCCGGCAGGAGGGAGCAGGATGGTGAGGGATTCCATCATGCGGCTCAGCAAGCAATTTAAAAGTCCCAGATCGATTATTTCTGGAATGTAATGCTTTGTGGACCTTACTTGATCACGTGTAACTGGAACTAGGAAAGGAAAGCTGTGGACAGTGGCGGGGTGGGGTGGGGACTATTGCAAGGATGTCCGACCTCAGACAGGAAAGTTCACCTGCCAACCTGCAGCGGCTACCACAGGTGGCTGTGGGCATAAATCCACTGACGTTAAATAAAACTTCCGGGTCAGTTCTCATCACACTGGCCACCTTCCCATTGCTCAGGAGCCACGTGGGGCTGGTGGTCACTGCGGGCCTGGCAGAAAGACCATCCCCGTCACGGCGAAAGCTGCTGCTGGATGGTGCTGTTGAGAGGCCGTGGAAGGCACTGTGTGACCCCCAGGCCCCCTAAAGCTGTCCCTTTCTGTTCCTCTGCTATCGCTGTGCTCATCACCTGTGGTCAGGGACCAGGCCACCGCCACCGTGCAGGTCCTGCAGCCAGGCACACCAAGTCCCCAGGTGTCAAAGCGCCCTGGTGGCTGCCGGCCCCCACAGACCCTGCCCCTGATTTCTGGCATCACGTAGGCCAAGATGAGGACAGATGAGGACACAGTGGTAAGAGAGAGAGAGAGAGAGAATTTTAATATTTATTTTTTAGTTTTTGGCGGACACAACATCTTTGTTTGTATGTGGTGCTGAGGATCGAACCCGGGTCGCACTCATGCCAGGCGAGCGCGCTACCGCCTGAGCCACATCCCCAGCCCCGAGGGCCATCACTTTCTGGTACCTTCTGTAGGAGACTGAAATTCATACGCACTGAAGACTCAGTCAGGCAAGTAGAGGAGATTCCACAGGAGAGGATGGGGGACGACGGAATAAAAACAGGCAGAGGACAGAAGAGCCGGCGCCCAACGTCCACACCACCATTTCCAAGGCCAGTGAACCAGCAACCAAAGCTGTCTGCCGAGCTCGGGCGAGTGAAGCCCCCGCTCCCCAGTGCTGCTGTCCACCCTCTGCCCCTCAGGAGCTGCCCCTCGGGAGCCCAGCCTCCTAGCTCTCCAGCCAGGCCCTTCCCTGGCCCTTCTCTGCCCTCTAGGGCCTACTTCTCCACCGGGCATAAAGGGTCCAGTACACAGGGTCATGCTACTTTCAGGAGCCCACAAAAATGTTTTAATGTATTTTGAAATCAAAGGGAAAAATGAATCTAATAGAAATAGATTTATAGTAATACACCCAGCCTGGATGCTGGCGATCTTTAAGCCAAGGAAGTCATAATGTGTGTATGTGTGTGTGTGTGTGTGTGTTTAATGAGGAAGTGGCCAACAAGGCTGCTAGAGCTCTAGCCATCACCTCTGCACTCCAGACAGGAGACAGAAGGGAAGTGGTAGGCAAAAGGTTAGATGCAGGCTCCTGTAAAGAGTCTTCCCAGAATCCCCTGTGAAGCTTTTGGGTCTAATCTTTCACTGGCCACTCTATCTGGAAAGGGCCTGAGAAATGCAGTTTCTAAGTTGGAAACGTTGTCGCCCCGACAACCTGCCAGTTGTTGCCCCACAGGGAGCAGAAGAGGACGGCTTCAGGAGGGACTGCTCTGTCTTTATGCCATCCCCTGGGAGTGGACGCTGGGCAATGGCTCCACTCCTCTGCGACTTTCTCCCTCCAGAAGCTGCAGTAGGGGCCTCAGAGACGGGGCGTCGGGGGCCTTGAGCCGCTGGCCGTGGCGGTCAGACCGCAGACCCTGCTTGCTGAAGCCTGCAAGGCCACCACGGCTCTCGCCACCACGCTCTCAGCAGCCTCATGCTGTCCCTGAAGACACAGGGACAATCCTCACACCCTGTGTCTGGGTTCTCTGAACAGGGGCCCCTCTCTGTCCCTGGTCCACGCAGGAGGGAGGCATGAGGCCGGGCAGCACCATCACTCACGGAGGCCGGGCTCAGTGGACAGCCTGGCTGGGACCCTGGACCTCCCTGGAGAGAAGCCACCAGGGAGGTTGCTGTGGCTGCCCAGGTGACTGACAAAGAGGGTCACCTCCCCCAGCTGGGCCCTGCCGGGGCAGGAAGCATCAGAGCCAGGAATCTGTGTACCCCGTGCCTCCTGCCGGCTCTCTCTGTTGGGACCATGCTCTGCGTCCCCGCCCCCAAGGGCTGCAGAGAGGACCTCAGACCCGGCTCCAAGCCCAGGCTGCTTCCCACAGAGCCAATGGCTCCTGTTTGGAGTGTTTAGAAACGGTCTGCTTCACTCCTGCAGCCCCTTACAGGTAGGCTGGCAAGTGAGAGGCGCAGGCCCACGGGGGTCCTAGAAAGCCCTTTAAGGAGGCTGACACAGGAGTCTCAACCTTTTGTCCACCACTTTCTTCCTGCCTCCTAAATGCATAGGTGTTGGCCGGAGCTCCAGCAACCTTCTTGGAATTCTCAGACAAGCTGGAGGAAGGCTGAGAGAGCAGGGGATGGATGGACAGTCTGTCCGTTGGCCTTGCCCTAAGCGTCTCCCTTCCTGTCAGAGAACAGCACATGACGGGGACAGAATCCTTTTTCTGTGTGGGAGATAATAAGTCAGAGTCCTCTGGGGGCCACTGCTGTTTCATAAAGTTTTCTTGTGTCCAGCTGAATGGTTAGAAACCTGTGCATCCTTCTCATGCTCTGTGAACCGTCTGTGCAAGGAGAAGAGCCGAAATAATATGTTTTCTGCCATAGTTTAAAAATTCCTATGAAGTTTTTAAAAGCACAGGGTGGAGAGGGGCCAAAGCCTGGCTTTGCAGATTCCTCCATCTCAAAGCCAAAGAGCAGCAGAGAACCGTGTGGAGAAGACCAGCGTCCCCGGCTGGGCCATCACGCGCACGACAGTAACAGCTAAGTTTTCTGAGTCAGAAGGAATCCTCGGCAGCCAGCACCCCACCCACTCCTGCTTCCTGGGGCCCAACTTCCTTCTGATCTGTGGTCGGCGCCTGCAGGGCCCTGTCCCTGCCCCTGACCCACCCTAGACAGGCTGCCGGCCCCGCCCACGGGCAGGGGAGTCCAGGCTGGCTCCAGCGCCTCTTGCAGGGACCCCCACCACACCCACCATCAGCACCCCCTGCACCCCACCCTCAGGCTGCCTGGAAGCCCAGCTCTCAGAGGGGACACAGCACAGAAGCTGCTGGAAGGGCCTGTGCTACCTTTCGCGGACCCTGGCAGGTGGGGCGTGAGGATCTGGCTTCTGGCCCCTGTGTGGTCCCGAGAGTGGGGTGGATGAGGAAGGCCACAGCCGTGCCCCTGGCTTGGTTTGTCTTCTTCATACCTTTCAGTCCGTCTCCCCGTGACCAGTAAACAGACTGGACGGCCAAGCCAAGCTGGTGCTGCTGGGGACACGGAGCACAGTCCCGCTCTGCCCTGCCCTCGGGCAGGCCCCAGGCCAGCCGTCCAGTCTGCACTGGTCACCCTGGAGCCCCACACGGAGAGGGTGCCAGGGGACCCCGCCCCAGAGCATCTCCAAGGAGCTGGGGAACACCCATGTCCCCAGTGCAGGGTAGGGCTGCTCACCCGTCCCCTGCCCCACTCTGGACTCCCCCATGACCTGGCCCTGCCCCCCAAAGTAATTCCCCCATGACCTGGCTCCGCTAAACCCCATGAAACCCAGACTCTCACCAAGGCCCCCGCGATGTGCCCCGCGATGTGCCCCGCGATGTGCCCTACGGAGCTGAATAGAGCCTCGCTGCCCAGAATGCGTCCCTCCTCCGTCTCCTGTTCCTCCTGGATTCCCTTCCGCAGGCACCAGCATGTGGTTGACCTGGACGAACGGGGAGTTGTTCTTTGAACTCTGATGTTGACCACAGTGACAATGACAATCCCAAGGTTGTGATGACATCGGGGACCCAGGCTGCCCTGGCGAGGACCAGGAGCATTTCCCACTTACCTAAAAATATCCATTCCCAGCCAGGCCTTGTGGCGCACGCCTGTAACAGCGGCTCGGGAGGCTGAGGCAGGAGGACCAAGTTCAGGGCCAGCCTCAGCAACTAGCGAGGCCCTAAGCAGCTCAGAGAAACCCTGTCTCTAAATAATATAGATAGACAGACAGGCTGGGGGCAGGGTCAGTGTTAAATGCCCTGTCCAATCCCTGCTCCCCCACCTCAAAAAAACGTATATATAGTTGCCCTGAGAGCAGAGGTCACGCCGGGCAAGGAGGCCACCAGAGGGACTCAGCCCAGAATCCTTCCTTGGTGGACGCCCACAGGCAGGCGTGCCCAGGTAGCCCCGGTGTCTGGATGCTTCTCTAAGTGAATGGACGTGGCTCTGAGGGTCATGGAGCCCTCTGGCCCCTTCACAGGAGCGCACGAGCCTGGGGCCATCTTCACACTCATTGAGGAACCAGCCTGACACAGGGTGCACCGGGCGGGACACAGGGCGGGACAGCAGAAGCCCCTGGGCTGGAGGCACAAAGAGGCCCCTGTATGGGGAGGGTGGAGAAGGGGCGGCGGGGGTCAGGTAGAGGGCTCTGTGCCCACCCCCAGGCACTTCCCGATGGCACTGATCTGTGGGCATTTCCTTTTTGAGATCATGTCCTTCTAAAACACAGGCTCCATTTCTACCATGGAAGTTCCCCTCTTTGTCCTGCCTGCAACCACACTTGGAGTGAACTTTTGGTAGCTGGATCCCCCCCCGCCCCCCCCCAGCCCCATGCCACCTCGTGAGCAACCCGTGTGCCCTGTGTCTGCGGCATAGCAAGTGACGCTGCCTACTCACAGGAGTGGGAATGTCGG
The DNA here is from genome assembly GCF_001458135.2 of Marmota marmota marmota. Classification (NCBI taxonomy): domain Eukaryota; kingdom Metazoa; phylum Chordata; class Mammalia; order Rodentia; family Sciuridae; genus Marmota; species Marmota marmota. The sequence goes on from NW_026000020.1 coordinate 8,211,300, forward strand.
TCACCCCAGGCTGGATCCTGCTGGGTCAGAGGTGGCCCACCTGCATAGTCCCCATCACTGCCAACCACCTGGAGCCCTGGCCCAGCCCTGCTCACGGGGGACTCAGAGATGCACGGGGTCAGAGTGTGGGACCCGCGATGGCTTGGGGCAGCTGCCTCCTGGGTCCCTGCCTGCGCCCACGGCACCTTCCCACACCTTCCCTGGAAGTGCCTCAGGTCCAGGGTGGACCAATCACCAGGACAGACCGACAGACAGACAGGGCCTCCCTGCTGGCCCAGTCCTCAGCCTTGGACAGGCCCTGCCGGCCTGGGCACCGCAGGGCCATTCTTCTCCACGGCTGGGAGCTCAGGCCAGCCCAGGGCCCGAGGCCAGCTCAGCCAGGGCAGCAGGGTTGGGCCATCAGCCTCAGAGCTGCCCTCCAGGGCTCTTGCCAAGCGGCAGCCTCAGGGTGTGGCAGGGCCTGTGACCCAGAGCTGGGACCCCACCCAGCCTTATCTGCCCTCAGAAAACCACCTGGGCCACCAAACAGAACCCAGGGCTGCTCCCCAGGGCTGTGTGCCCCAGGGCTGCTGTGTCCCAGGACTGTCATGTCCCAGGGCTGCTGTGCCCCAAGGCTGCCCGTGCAAAGCCCAGCCCACACCAGGGAAGCCTCCCTCCTGGACCGTGGCCCTCTGACTTGAGGCCCACCTCACCTCCCTCCTACTTGTCACCCATCCAGCTTCGAGGTTCCGGGCCTCACCGACCCTCCTGCCCCACCCCTCAGTTTGTGTGACCCACAGACAGCCAGTGGCCAGGACGCGGGCGCAGCCTGAGGGCTCATTCATCACTGTTGCTCAGCCACATCCTCAAGGGGGGCCTAGAAGTCACCAGCTCTGGCCACAGGAGGCCACGTCCCCACCTCCACCACCAGACCCCAAGCTGGCGCCTTGCAGCGGAGCCCAGGGCCCCCGAGAGCCCCGGGCCCCCAGCAGCCGTGGCAGCAGTGTCAACCAGGGCCCAGCAGCTGAGCCCTAGAAGCACCCCCAGGTTCAGAAAGTCACTGCTGAGTCACTGTCAACCCAGGAAGCTGCCACTCAGAGCCCGAGGTGGCTCTGAAAAAGCTCCCCGTCATGCCTGCTGGCCCCGGGGCTGCCTCTTAGGCAAATTCGAAAAGTGTTTATCACAAGGTATTTATGACATTTCAACCGTCCCAGTTACAGTAACGGGGTGACATTAAAAGAAGGCTTCCTGGTGTCACTTGGCAGTAAAGCCAGCCGAAGAGGGGCTGCTCGCTGTCAGGCCACTCGGCCCCCAGCCCTCCAGGACCCTCATCCACCCCCGCCCTGGCCCTTCAGCTTCTTTCCTTCCTGATTTTACCACTTTGTGACTCTCAGCATCCAAGGGAAGGAAAGGACATAAAGTAAGCCCCTGGACTCATTCATCGGGTCCAGGGAAGGAAGGACAACCTCCACCCTCTTCCTGTGGACACTTCACCGAAGCCGGGCAGCTCTGCCGGGGCTGCAGGGACCAGAGGCCACAGTTTGCTCCAGGGTTCTTTCCTCCAAGCCTGAGAAGCGGAAGCCAACGGCCCAGCTCTGGGGCTTGCACAAAATCCAGACACCTCCACCTCCGAACCTCTGTGCCCTGGGAGCAGCCTGACCGCTCCTCTCCAGCCAAGCACCTCCTCTCCAGTCTCCCTCCAAGACAGCAAGATGCTGTCACAGTGAGCCACCAAACACCTCCTCCAAGAGCCCAGCCCAAACCCAGCAGCCCCAGGCTGGGGGGCAGAGAGCCGCTTCTCCAGACGCACCAACCCTCAACGTCTCCCAAAACCCACGTCCACTCCAGGACGCACCATGAGCAATGAGGATAAATGACAGGCACATACTCACCAGGGAGAAGCTGAGGGCTGTTCCTTCCCGGGGACCAAAGTCATGCTCAGGCCCAGCCTGCCCGCACGGAGCGCTGCTTTAAAACTGACCGAGCGGTACAGTCACCACCAGCTCCCTCCATTCCCAGTGATGTCCACGCAATCAAGACCAAAAAAAAAAAAAGGCGCACACCTCGGCCCTCATTCTCATTGGGACGATGACTCATGCTGACTCTCAGCCGCCACTTCCTCCCCCTGCATTCTCTTCATACTTGCGAGCTGGGCTGGTCCAGTTCCCAGGGTCTCTGCCGCCCTTCCGGAAAGAGCAGCCTTCCTGACCCAGGCAGAGAGGTCCCAGGGCTGCTCCCACGGTCCTAACCCCCCGGGATCGCCTACCCTGGGAAATGCTTTATTTAGGCGACTTGGGAACCACCGAGAAATGAGATGCATGATCGTACATGCATTTGAATGTCAAGTACAGGCTGAAATTGTGCAGGGCGCTGCGAAAGTTCCGGGGAAGGGAAAAGAATGAGAAATGGGCTCGTTACTCTTTAAGGCGCTTGGGTTTGCTGTGCCCTGCTAACACCCATTTCCGGGCTGCTTTCTTCCTCCCCGTCCCCTGATATCACAAGTCCCAGCGTCCGACACCAGCACCTCTGCAGAGCTGCTGACCAGGGCTGCTATGCGGTCCTCGACTCTGGAGACCTGTCTCTTGTCTGCATCCGACAGATTTCCAAGACTGAGCTGGACTAGCTCAGCCCAGTCCCCGGGGTGAGACACTCTGGCTTGGCACTCGCGCTTCTGAAACGGTTGACACGTGTTTCTGTGCAGGCGCGGAGGTGGCCGCCTGCCTCCAGTTTTCTTTTGAATGATGCGGAGGGCGGGGCAGTCTCCCCACTGGGCATTTTTTGAATTATGAAAAGCAGTGGGGAGAGCAGACTCCATGTGTCACCCAGCAGGTCTGTGGAGCCTCCCAGGGCAGAGCCACATCTGTGTGGCCGACTGGGCCTGGAGGGCCCCCGCCCCCGCCCCACCGAGAGTGGGACGGATCTCAGGGGGAGTCCTGCTTCCCTATTCTCTATCTCAGATCTTTCACCAGCGAAATCAGGGCATCTTCCCGTTGGGCAATACCAAGTGTTTGCTTTCCCTATAAAAGTCGGCCACTTGGCCAAACCTGAGTCCTTGCAGTTTCGTTTTGGGGTTATTTTTTTCCCAGGAAGGCGCAAAGCCTGCTGCTTTGCTGGAGTGTAGGAACAACTTTGTCTGCAGTGTGTTTTGGATTTTTTTTTTTTTAATTGTTTGTCGTGGTTCTGGGACTGAACCCAGGGGGCTTAACAGCTGACCTGCATCCCCAGGCTTTTTATTTTTTATTTTGAGACAGGGTCTCCCTAAGTTTCTTAGGGCCTCACAAAGTTGCTGAGGCTAGCTCTGAACTTGAGATCCTCCTGCCTCAGGCTCCAGAGCCGCTGGGATGACAGGTGTGCACCACGGTGCCCGGCTGCAGTGTGTATTGTTTGGGGCGAGAGACAGCGTCTCACCTCTGTCCTCCACGGGGACAGATCTCAGGCGGCGGAAGTGCAGTGACCCCCAGAAATCTTCATGCCGTCCTGTCTGTCCTGTGTGGGGAAGGCCAGCCTTGACCTTGTGCATGAAGTCGCTCCTTGGCCAACTCAAGAGTCCCTGTGAGAACAGAAATAAACAAACAAATAAATATGAAAAGCAACAGCGGGAAGGAATGCAAGAAACCAAAGTCATTTAGAAACACGGCCATGCCCCCTTTGCTGCTCTGGAGTGGTTCCCTCCACGGCAATGTGTTACCATGGGGCTTCTGGAAGGTTCCAGGGCAGGGCCTCAGCCTCATACCCAGGCTTTCTCCCAGAGGGAATTTGGTGGTGAGGAGGAAGGGGTGAGGCCAGACAGCTTGAGGAGAGCACTTGGCTTTGACGAGGGAGCGTGCAGGTGGGTTTTCCTCCAAAGCCTCCAAGAGCGAGCCCCGGCCTCCATACCTCCACTTTGGTCTGCGAGACCCTGAGCCGACAGCCTGCTTTCTGACTGATGGAACTGAGAGCCTACAGATGAAGGCTGTCTAAGTCACTCTGTCACACAGCATGAGAAGAACACACTTGGCTGGGCGCAGTGGCACACACCTGTCATCCCAGCAGTTAGAGAGGCTGAGGCAGGAGGATCTTGAGTTCAAGGCCAGCCTCAGCAACTTAGTGAGGTTCTAAGCAACTCAGGGAGACCCTGCCTGTAAATAAAAATATAAAAAGGGATGGGATGTGGCTCAGTGGTTAAGTGCCCAAGATTCAAGACTTTAACGGCCTTGAAAGGAATTCACTCCTGCCGTGGCCACAGGGGGCTGTGGAATCCCCTCAGGCGGGAGCCTGACAGACTACGTTAATCTCTAGCGACCCTTCATGGGAACCGCGGGTTCAGTGTGTAAGAGGCCTCTGGCCAAGGGCCCGAGAGGAAGTCTCCAGGCTGGCGCTCGGCCCTGCACGGTCCCCCTCTGCCCACCCAGCCTCCCCAGTGAGGCCACCTCCTCTGCGTTCCTCAAAGGATGTGCCCACCCCCGCCCCACCCCCCTCCCCAGCTCGGCCACCAGCTCTGAGTGCCCCCCACACACACACTTGGGTGAGGACACACAGCCTCGGATCTGATGACCCACTCCAGCTGTCACATCCGCAGGGCGACTTGGGTCCGGGCAGGATTTAAGGGTTCGTCCTGGGGTCATGAGGAAGGGCCTGAGCCTCCGCTTCCCAGGCAGAGGGGGTCCCCAGCACAGCACGGGTGGGGGGTGGATAAGCTGGGGAGGGGGCTGGGCCCCGCAGGCCACGCCCGACACTGTGGTCATCTTGTCTCCTGTCCAGGAACAGTGCACATGGCCACCTGCCATACGCCAGGGTTCTCAGTTAAGAAAGGGGAGGCGGGATACCAGGCAGAACAGGCAGCTCCTCAGGGCCCGACGGCCAGGCCTGGCCACCTGTGATCTTCCATGGGATTGGACGCTGGGAAAGGGAAGACCCCCGTTCCTTGTGGGCACAGGTGGAGGGACACCGCCCTCCACAGGGAGGACACAATCAGCACGCAGGGCAGACGGAGCCAGCAGAGGGACAGCTCCAGGAGGGGGGGCGTCGTCACCAGGGGAACCAGGCGCCCTCGGCTGAGGCTGTGGGGCGTGGGTGGGGGGTGACTGCCATAAATACCGCAGTCTGTAGTGATGGATGGCCAGCTTCTGTCATTACCAGTCCGCGGGTGACATCGGGGACCCCTCTGGTGGATCCTGCCTCCTCACAGAGCCCCCGCAACCCCTCCATCCAGGCTGACCCTTGTATGGTCTCAGACGGAAAACACTGGTCATGTCCTCGTGCCCACACCTGGTCCCCTGTCACCTCTTGGGGGCCTTCCTCAGCCCCCCTCCCCCTGTGCTCTGTGAGCTCCTTGCCATCCCTCTGCAATCCACCACCCCTCCCACCAGACTGAAAGGACCTGGGGGGAAAATCCCCTCCCACCCACATACCCTCCCACATGTGACCTTTCACGTTTGTCCCTGGATGGAAGAACCAACAACCAGCAGCCGGAGCTTCGGTGTGTGGCAAACGTCATCCAAACAGGTGTCTTCTGAACCCCCTCCATCTGCACCGCCCCCGAGAGAAGGAGAGAGGCTAGAGGTACTCCTAGAGTACCAACTGCCATTGCGGACACACAGCAAGACCTCACGACCAGCACTGGCCACTCAAGTTGGATGGTTTTTCGCTGCACAGTGACCCTGAGAGGCACGTCCCTGCCAGCTCCTGGCCCGTGTGGTGTGGCATGTTGGGTGGGTGTGGTTTTTCTTGGTGGCACTGTTCTTCTGTGACCAGTGCTACTCGGAAGTCGACGGACTTGTAATTGGTTCTGAAATTCAGGGCCTCATGAAGTCAGAAAAGTGGCCCAGGTGTGAATCCCAAACAGCAAGGGGCGTCCGAGTGGCTCAGACAGAGACCCACGGCGAGGCCAGGCCCGTGCTGTGTTCCAGCAGGGATCGAGGTGGCCACCGTCCAGTCCCACGGGAGCAAGTCAAGGGCCACAGTGGAGGGCGGGGCCAAGCAGGCCTGAGCAGGGCAGCGCGTGGGGCTGATGGGAAGCTGCGGGTTGAACCAGGTGTCAGAGGCCATGAGCTCAGAAAGGCGGGATTTGATCCAGACCCAGGAGAGGCGCAGCCTTCATCCCCGCTGGGCGGAGCTGGGCCCCGGAGCTGGGCCTGGGGAGAGCAGGGGACCTGGAGGACTGCTGGGCTTGACCACCCTCCTCCTCCATGTGCTCCTCCTCCTCCACGTGCTCCTCCAAAGGGGCCGGTCAGGGTGGAGGGACAGCAGCCGGGTTGCCCGTGCTGGGGAGGCCAGAGGGAGCCCCTCCTGATGGACGCGTGTTTCCTTTGGGGCAATGGAAGGTCTTAGAGCCACACAGAGGTCGTGGTTTTACGCTGTGGTCACATAAATGCCGTGGAATTGCTCATTTCCACGTGGCCAAGTGCCTGCCGCGTGGACTCCACCTCGGTCTTTAAAGACATGGGATGGTTTAGCAGTGGGCGCCCACCCCCGGCCTTCCCGCCCAAAAGAGCTTGCAGCTCCCTGGTGGGCCTGCGTCACCAACAGACAATGGCCCTGGTGTTGTCCCCAGGGGGTCTCGGCAGGCACCAGCCAAGGCCCGGGACGTCTGGGGCTCCCTGCTGGTCAGGGCTTGAGGGTCCCGGCTTCCCCTCTGGGAGGGGCCGCTGTCCCCGCCTGTCCCTGCCCCACAGCAGGGTCTTGGCTGTGCAGAAGCCAATGCATCCTGCTCTGCTACCTGCTGATGGGCCTCCAGGTCCAAGAAGGCCACACAGGACCCTGCTGAGACTGCCCCGGGCCCCACGAAGACCAGAGCACCCCACAGAAGGCTGGTTGCCTAACCCACATCTCTGGTCCCCTTTGTCCCTAATAATTGAGCCCCTGGTTTGGGGGCCAGACAGAATGAGCCTTCCTAGAGCAATCACCCTGCTGATTCCTCGCAGCTGGACATGGCCACCCGCCAAAGGAACCGGCTGAGGGAACGCTGGCTGCTGCCCGCTAGTCCTGTCCCCCGCCCCTGGTTCCCTGCACCCGGAGGGTTAAAGGTCTTGGGCTGGGCTTTGTGGTCACGGGTTTCTGTTCAAGGCAACCAGCCCTGGAGGTCACTGGTGTATTGACTCCTTCCTAGTCAACCCCAGGTCCCAGACTGAGAAGCCACCATGCGGTCTGGGGTTGGGTGGATGCCCTTGTCCTCTCAGATCTCTCAGGATTGATTAGGACATGAACCGTCTCTAGCAGAACAATCCCACGTGTTCCCGCAGGAAAACTTGCCGAGTGCCAGGGGAAGGATTGCCATGAGCCTGCAGGCCACCCCTCCTGGCCTGTGCAGCCTCTGGGCGGACTGTTGAGAGCCACAGCCAAAGGGGCCCCAGCAAACTTCCAGCTGCCAGCAAACTTCCAGCTGCCGGCTGATGATTGGCTCACAGCGGCCCCAGCAACATCTAGCTGATTGGCTCCTCNACTCGTGCTCCTCCTCCTCTCCATGCTCCTCCTCCTCCCCATGCTCCTCCTCCTCCACGTGCTCCTCCTCCTCCTACTCGTGCTCCTCCTCCTCCTACTCATGCTCCTCCTCCTCCACATGCTCCTCCTCCTCCCTGTGCTCCTCCTCCTCCTACTCGTGCTCCTCCTCCTCTCCATGCTCCTCCTCCTCCCCATGCTCCTCCTCCTCCACGTGCTCCTCCTCCTCCTACTCGTGCTCCTCCTCCTCCTACTCATGCTCCTCCTCCTCCACATGCTCCTCCTCCTCCCTGTGCTCCTCCTCCTCCTACTCGTGCTCCTCCTCCTCTCCATGCTCCTCCTCCTCCCCATGCTCCTCCTCCTCCACGTGCTCCTCCTCCTCCTACTCGTGCTCCTCCTCCTCCTACTCATGCTCCTCCTCCTCCACATGCTCCTCCTCCTCCCTGTGCTCCTCCTCCTCCTACTCGTGCTCCTCCTCCTCTCCATGCTCCTCCTCCTCCCCATGCTCCTCCTCCTCCACGTGCTCCTCCTCCTCCTACTCGTGCTCCTCCTCCTCCTACTCATGCTCCTCCTCCTCCACATGCTCCTCCTCCTCCCTGTGCTCCTCCTCCTCCTACTCGTGCTCCTCCTCCTCTCCATGCTCCTCCTCCTCCCCATGCTCCTCCTCCTCCACGTGCTCCTCCTCCTCCTACTCGTGCTCCTCCTCCTCCTACTCATGCTCCTCCTCCTCCACATGCTCCTCCTCCTCCCTGTGCTCCTCCTCCTCCTACTCGTGCTCCTCCTCCTCTCCATGCTCCTCCTCCTCCCCATGCTCCTCCTCCTCCACGTGCTCCTCCTCCTCCTACTCGTGCTCCTCCTCCTCCTACTCATGCTCCTCCTCCTCCACATGCTCCTCCTCCTCCCTGTGCTCCTCCTCCTCCTACTCGTGCTCCTCCTCCTCTCCATGCTCCTCCTCCTCCCCATGCTCCTCCTCCTCCACGTGCTCCTCCTCCTCCTACTCGTGCTCCTCCTCCTCCTACTCATGCTCCTCCTCCTCCACATGCTCCTCCTCCTCCCTGTGCTCCTCCTCCTCCTACTCGTGCTCCTCCTCCTCTCCATGCTCCTCCTCCTCCCCATGCTCCTCCTCCTCCACGTGCTCCTCCTCCTCCTACTCGTGCTCCTCCTCCTCCTACTCATGCTCCTCCTCCTCCACATGCTCCTCCTCCTCCCTGTGCTCCTCCTCCTCCTACTCGTGCTCCTCCTCCTCTCCATGCTCCTCCTCCTCCCCATGCTCCTCCTCCTCCACGTGCTCCTCCTCCTCCTACTCGTGCTCCTCCTCCTCCTACTCATGCTCCTCCTCCTCCACATGCTCCTCCTCCTCCCTGTGCTCCTCCTCCTCCTACTCGTGCTCCTCCTCCTCTCCATGCTCCTCCTCCTCCCCATGCTCCTCCTCCTCCACGTGCTCCTCCTCCTCCTACTCGTGCTCCTCCTCCTCCTACTCATGCTCCTCCTCCTCCACATGCTCCTCCTCCTCCCTGTGCTCCTCCTCCTCCTACTCGTGCTCCTCCTCCTCTCCATGCTCCTCCTCCTCCCCATGCTCCTCCTCCTCCACGTGCTCCTCCTCCTCCTACTCGTGCTCCTCCTCCTCCTACTCATGCTCCTCCTCCTCCACATGCTCCTCCTCCTCCCTGTGCTCCTCCTCCTCCTACTCGTGCTCCTCCTCCTCTCCATGCTCCTCCTCCTCCCCATGCTCCTCCTCCTCCACGTGCTCCTCCTCCTCCTACTCGTGCTCCTCCTCCTCCTACTCATGCTCCTCCTCCTCCACATGCTCCTCCTCCTCCCTGTGCTCCTCCTCCTCCTACTCGTGCTCCTCCTCCTCTCCATGCTCCTCCTCCTCCCCATGCTCCTCCTCCTCCACGTGCTCCTCCTCCTCCTACTCGTGCTCCTCCTCCTCCTACTCATGCTCCTCCTCCTCCACATGCTCCTCCTCCTCCCTGTGCTCCTCCTCCTCCTACTCGTGCTCCTCCTCCTCTCCATGCTCCTCCTCCTCCCCATGCTCCTCCTCCTCCACGTGCTCCTCCTCCTCCTACTCGTGCTCCTCCTCCTCCTACTCATGCTCCTCCTCCTCCACATGCTCCTCCTCCTCCCTGTGCTCCTCCTCCTCCTACTCGTGCTCCTCCTCCTCTCCATGCTCCTCCTCCTCCCCATGCTCCTCCTCCTCCACGTGCTCCTCCTCCTCCTACTCGTGCTCCTCCTCCTCCTACTCATGCTCCTCCTCCTCCACATGCTCCTCCTCCTCCCTGTGCTCCTCCTCCTCCTACTCGTGCTCCTCCTCCTCTCCATGCTCCTCCTCCTCCCCATGCTCCTCCTCCTCCACGTGCTCCTCCTCCTCCTACTCGTGCTCCTCCTCCTCCTACTCATGCTCCTCCTCCTCCACATGCTCCTCCTCCTCCCTGTGCTCCTCCTCCTCCTACTCGTGCTCCTCCTCCTCTCCATGCTCCTCCTCCTCCCCATGCTCCTCCTCCTCCACGTGCTCCTCCTCCTCCTACTCGTGCTCCTCCTCCTCCTACTCATGCTCCTCCTCCTCCACATGCTCCTCCTCCTCCCTGTGCTCCTCCTCCTCCTACTCGTGCTCCTCCTCCTCTCCATGCTCCTCCTCCTCCCCATGCTCCTCCTCCTCCACGTGCTCCTCCTCCTCCTACTCGTGCTCCTCCTCCTCCTACTCATGCTCCTCCTCCTCCACATGCTCCTCCTCCTCCCTGTGCTCCTCCTCCTCCTACTCGTGCTCCTCCTCCTCTCCATGCTCCTCCTCCTCCCCATGCTCCTCCTCCTCCACGTGCTCCTCCTCCTCCTACTCGTGCTCCTCCTCCTCCTACTCATGCTCCTCCTCCTCCACATGCTCCTCCTCCTCCCTGTGCTCCTCCTCCTCCTACTCGTGCTCCTCCTCCTCTCCATGCTCCTCCTCCTCCCCATGCTCCTCCTCCTCCACGTGCTCCTCCTCCTCCTACTCGTGCTCCTCCTCCTCCTACTCATGCTCCTCCTCCTCCACATGCTCCTCCTCCTCCCTGTGCTCCTCCTCCTCCTACTCGTGCTCCTCCTCCTCTCCATGCTCCTCCTCCTCCCCATGCTCCTCCTCCTCCACGTGCTCCTCCTCCTCCTACTCGTGCTCCTCCTCCTCCTACTCATGCTCCTCCTCCTCCACATGCTCCTCCTCCTCCCTGTGCTCCTCCTCCTCCTACTCGTGCTCCTCCTCCTCTCCATGCTCCTCCTCCTCCCCATGCTCCTCCTCCTCCACGTGCTCCTCCTCCTCCTACTCGTGCTCCTCCTCCTCCTACTCATGCTCCTCCTCCTCCACATGCTCCTCCTCCTCCCTGTGCTCCTCCTCCTCCTACTCGTGCTCCTCCTCCTCTCCATGCTCCTCCTCCTCCCCATGCTCCTCCTCCTCCACGTGCTCCTCCTCCTCCTACTCGTGCTCCTCCTCCTCCTACTCATGCTCCTCCTCCTCCACATGCTCCTCCTCCTCCCTGTGCTCCTCCTCCTCCTACTCGTGCTCCTCCTCCTCTCCATGCTCCTCCTCCTCCCCATGCTCCTCCTCCTCCACGTGCTCCTCCTCCTCCTACTCGTGCTCCTCCTCCTCCTACTCATGCTCCTCCTCCTCCACATGCTCCTCCTCCTCCCTGTGCTCCTCCTCCTCCTACTCGTGCTCCTCCTCCTCTCCATGCTCCTCCTCCTCCCCATGCTCCTCCTCCTCCACGTGCTCCTCCTCCTCCTACTCGTGCTCCTCCTCCTCCTACTCATGCTCCTCCTCCTCCACATGCTCCTCCTCCTCCCTGTGCTCCTCCTCCTCCTACTCGTGCTCCTCCTCCTCTCCATGCTCCTCCTCCTCCCCATGCTCCTCCTCCTCCACGTGCTCCTCCTCCTCCTACTCGTGCTCCTCCTCCTCCTACTCATGCTCCTCCTCCTCCACATGCTCCTCCTCCTCCCTGTGCTCCTCCTCCTCCTACTCGTGCTCCTCCTCCTCTCCATGCTCCTCCTCCTCCCCATGCTCCTCCTCCTCCACGTGCTCCTCCTCCTCCTACTCGTGCTCCTCCTCCTCCTACTCATGCTCCTCCTCCTCCACATGCTCCTCCTCCTCCCTGTGCTCCTCCTCCTCCTACTCGTGCTCCTCCTCCTCTCCATGCTCCTCCTCCTCCCCATGCTCCTCCTCCTCCACGTGCTCCTCCTCCTCCTACTCGTGCTCCTCCTCCTCCTACTCATGCTCCTCCTCCTCCACATGCTCCTCCTCCTCCCTGTGCTCCTCCTCCTCCTACTCGTGCTCCTCCTCCTCTCCATGCTCCTCCTCCTCCCCGTGCTCCTCCTCCTCCACGTGCTCCTCCTCCTCCTACTCGTGCTCCTCCTCCTCCTACTCATGCTCCTCCTCCTCCACATGCTCCTCCTCCTCCCTGTGCTCCTCCTCCTCCTACTCGTGCTCCTCCTCCTCTCCATGCTCCTCCTCCTCCCCGTGCTCCTCCTCCTCCACGTGCTCCTCCTCCTCCTACTCGTGCTCCTCCTCCTCCTACTCATGCTCCTCCTCCTCCACATGCTCCTCCTCCTCCCTGTGCTCCTCCTCCTCCTACTCGTGCTCCTCCTCCTCTCCATGCTCCTCCTCCTCCCCGTGCTCCTCCTCCTCCACGTGCTCCTCCTCCTCCTACTCGTGCTCCTCCTCCTCCTACTCATGCTCCTCCTCCTCCACATGCTCCTCCTCCTCCCTGTGCTCCTCCTCCTCCTACTCGTGCTCCTCCTCCTCTCCATGCTCCTCCTCCTCCCCATGCTCCTCCTCCTCCACGTGCTCCTCCTCCTCCTACTCGTGCTCCTCCTCCTCCTACTCATGCTCCTCCTCCTCCCCATGCTCCTCCTCCTCGACGTGCTCCTCCTCCTACTACTCGTGCTCCTCCTCCTCCACATGCTCCTCCTCCTCCATGTGCTCCTCCTCCTCCACATGCTCCTCCTCCTCCATGTGCTCCTCCTCCTCCCCTCCTGTCTCTCTCCCTCCTTTCCCACTCCTGTGTCCACACTGTTCACATGATGGTCCCTGCTTTATTTCACTTATAAGCATTACTAAAACCCCAGGGCCTGGCACGAGGTCTGCTTTTACTGGTGGGCTTCAGACGATCCTCCGTGGGATCCTCCTATGAAGCCTCACCCAGGCTTCATAGGCAAAGGCAAGTTAGAAGGGCCTCCAGGACGTCCCTCCAAAGTCAGGGGCTGCTCCCCGTCCGCGGAGCAGGCAGCAGAACCCAGGCCGTGGAGGGAAGGACGCGGCGACCCCCCCAGCTGCCTGCTCATGCCCAGGGCCCAGTTCCTGCCTGCCAGGAGCCCAGCCAGCCCAGAAGCTCTTTCCTGCAAAAGCACAGGTCAGTTTTGCACCCAGGAGGTAGGCCCCAGCAGGGGACGCCCCAGACACGGAAAGGGAGCGAGGCCAGGGGAGTGACAGGCAGGGACAGCTCAGGGCTGCTGGCTTCACCTCAGAACGGCGAGCAGTCGGTCCAAATGTGTGCATTTGAAGTCACCTGGGGGCCCAGGACAAGGAGGGCAGGCCTGGCAGTCTGAGCAGCCCTGGACATGGACTCAAAATGGACCGGCCCAGGCTCCTGGGGTCCCATTTGGTCTCTTAAAGAAAACTGTCTTTTCTGCAGAGACAATGACACAGGGCAGGGCCCCGCCCACTTGCTCACTCCTGTGTCCCCAACATCTGGACGGTGCCTGACGCACACTGCAGCATTCAGAATCCTGGATGGACAGTGACTCTTCACCAGGCCCCTTACGCATTGAAACCCAACCCAGTCCGGGCTCACGAGAACATTCCAGTGCAGCAGAGCCGATCACCAGGCTCCAAAGGTGCTCTTCAGTGCCTGACGGGCCGCGTCCCGGGAAATCCACCGGGAAACTGCACAAGCGCTTCACACAGGTGACGTCCCAAACCTGCTCGGCATCGCAGTGCCCCAGGAGGGGCCGCAACACACGGTCCACCCAGGACAGAGAGGAGTGCCCTGCTGCCGGCCTTTCCAGAAATGACCGCATCTCTAGCCCAGGAAAGGTTCAGACCCACGGTGGGCAGTGGCCCTGTCCTGGATGAGTGTCTCTTGGGGCCACACTGAAGAAGCAGGAGTGACAGGCTCAGCAGCGGCTCTGCCCCCTCACTGCCCCGATCCCCAGGGTAAGGCAGACGTGGCTTCAGAGAAAGAAGGGCAGAGGGACCTGGGGGACATGCCCTGGGGGGCAGACAGACTCTCCTGGCCTCGGTATGGTCACCTTCCTCAAATCTCTTGTCCTTCCGCTTCTCATTCTTTTACGTCCCCCCCAGTACCAGGCAAGAACATGGAGTAGCACTACGGATGCTGAAGGTCAGTGGCCCACAGGGCTGGCGGCGTCCTCAGTGAGCTGTCCGGAGCAGGGTAATGTCATTCTGCCTCCAGGAAGATGCAGCAGCAGGTGGAAACTTGAAAGAATACTTTGGGGCAGGATGTGGTGGCGCATGCCTAGAATCCCAGCAGCTTGGGAGGCTGAGGCAGGAGGATGGCAAGTTCAAGACCAGCCTCAGCATCTTAGCAGCGAGGCCCTGAGCAATTTAGTGAGACCCTGTCTCTAAATAAAAATTTAAAAGGGCTGGGTATGTGGCTCAGTGGTTAAGCACCCCTGGATTCAATCCCCAGTACCAAAAAATAAGTAAATGAATTAATAAGAACATTTTGGAAAATGAAGAAGAGTATCTGAGGCCACGTGGAAGCTGAAAAGCCGGGCATTGCTTGTCTGAAGAACCGCAGGGAGACTTGTCCTGCCACCTCCCTGCCCTGGGAGACAGGGCCGAGGAGTCCTGCAGCACCGAAGGGTTTTGTCTGCTCCATGAGGCAGTGAGGCCCAGAGAGGTTCAGCAGTTCACCCAAGGACACACAGCAGTGGCGAGCAGTGACCCACACTTAGACCATCTCTCTGGGACTGGACCTCTGATCACTAGCCATGGTAGGAAGATGGAGGTAAGCAGATGAGACCCCAGGTCTCTAATGGAGAGCGACTTTGTCCCAAGCCACTGACAGCAAAGCAGGGCAGGACTGGGCCTCTGAGGGCTGCCTGGATGCTGTCACTTACTCTCCACCGTGTCCCCAGGCAGGCCACACACTGAGACACTGGAAGACAGCTGCTGGGTGGAGCAGCCCGGCCTTCTGCAGGGCGTGCACCAGGAACGCCCCAGCCCCGCCCGGCTAGCCCAGGCGGGTGGCCCTGATTTCCAGCTCAGACTTGGGCGACAGTTAGCCAAGGCGTCGTTGACTTGGGGGCCTCGGGGGGCACACACGGGGCAGAGAGGGGCACTGAGGTGTCTTCAGCCATGTAGGGCAGAGGCGCTGCAGGCCGTGAGGACATTCGGATCCGGGTGGACCTGTGTTCACTTCCAAGGCCCCGACCAGAACAGCCGTAAAGGAGGGAAAGTTATTTAAGGGCTCAGTGTTCAGAGGTCCTAGTCCATGGAAGGCTGCTTCATTTCTTGGGGCTCAAGGTGAGGCTGAACGTCATACGGCTGAGTGTGTGCTGGAGGGAAGCAGCTCACGAGGTGATCCAGAAGCAGAGAGAGACCCCGCTACCTGGTGCAAGTACATACCCCAGAGCCAGCCCCATGCCCACCTGCCCAGCCACACCCACCACCTCAGCTGCCATCAGCTCATCCCACCCGGGGCTGATCACTGACCCCTGCCATTTCTCCTCTGAACCTTCTTGTCTCTCAGCTGAGCTCCTGGGGGCCACCTCACACCCATATCCTGGGTTGTTCACCACCCACAGCACCAGCACTGAAGGGAGCTCGTGGGTAAAGCCCAGGAAACACCAAAGTGCATCTCACCAGCCAATTGTGACTAGATCATCCTCAATTTACTGAGGTTGGCACTTCTGTCCTGGTTCCGGGATGTGGTCAAGGCAAATCCCTCTGCAGAGGCCCTGTTAAATTAAAAGGGTTCCAGATACGCACAGTGGGCACACCTGTGATCCCAGCCGCTCCGGGAACTGAGGCAGGAGGATCATAAGCAACTCAGCGAGACCCTGTCTCTAAATAACATATGTGGCTCCGTGGGAAAGCACCCCTGGGTTCGATCCCCAATACCAAAAATAAAGAGGCTTCCCGAGCACCCCACGTTGACCTCTGGTGTAATGACACACCAAGGTGGACCGCGAAGGCCAGAAGCCGCGAGTCAGGCCCGATTTCAGAATCGGCTCCAAGGGTCTGGGAACAAGGGTGCCCTATTTGGGAGGCGACAAGGGTCACTCCTTCCCG
Source organism: Marmota marmota marmota (assembly GCF_001458135.2). Taxonomy (NCBI): domain Eukaryota; kingdom Metazoa; phylum Chordata; class Mammalia; order Rodentia; family Sciuridae; genus Marmota; species Marmota marmota. The sequence goes on from NW_026000020.1 coordinate 8,226,973, forward strand.
TCACACAGACAGGACTCTCATTCCAACCCATGCAGCTTTTCCTTATCCGAGACATTTAGGTGGTAGCCCCAGGCAAGCTGATCCTAAAACCCACATCGTGCCCTGATCCAAAGCAGGTCTGTTTCAAAGCCTTGGCCCACAAGCCACCTTTGCCAAATCCGAGTTCTGTGTTGGAGGGGACAGGATTTCGCAAAACAGAGATAGGAAGTATTGGCTGGAGGGGTGACCATGGGGAGGGGGAGGGGGAGGGACAGGAAGAAGGAGAGGGGGGAAGTGACCGTGCCTGGCCGGCCCAGACTGCCCGCCCCCCACCCCCCGGGGGGGGGGACAGAAGGACATGCTCAATGTCTGGGCATTTGCATACACCCAGGTCTGCATGATGTCATCCCCATGATGAGGAAAAATATTTTAAAATATCTTCTCTATAACTCCAGTTTTAAATTCAGGGTAAAACCTGTTGGGGCTTCCTGCACGATTCACTCCGATGCATTTGGCAGATGAATGGTTGGTCCTGCGTCTTATAGAGAGCTCAGGGAACATTCTACCCGCCCAGGAGCCCAGGAGCATTCCCCGGTTTTTATTTTCCCAGCACTTCCCTTCCCTCTGTCCCCCAGGGCCCCTCATTGCCATCGAGCCTGCAACCTCTGCCCCAGGACACACCCTGATGGTCTGCAGAGCAGACCCCCAAGTCCTTCCAAAGGTGACATCTCCTGGATTCCTTAGAAAGAAATAGTGGTAGCAACTTCCTGAAATGTCACTGGACTCTACCAATGGCCCCAAAGGACAGGACAGTTCCCCAAACTACTCAAGGAAATGGCCGATGTTGGGCAGAGTCTTGCTGTGGTCCTTTCCATCCCTGTTTCTTTGGGTCCTACCTACCAGAAGGACCGTCCTTCCCCCAGTCTTCAGGTCGCTTTACGTGAGCCGGCACAAGGGAAGCCTGGCCCACGCCCCACGCACCCAGGTACTCCTCCTGGAAGCCCAGCGCTCCTTCAGAAGGGGCTCATCGGTTCTCACAGCTCCTAAGCCAAGACACTGGGCCTGGGGACAGCCAGGCCACTCCATCAGGGAGGCCGTGCAATGCCTGTGTGAGAACAGCCAGGAAATAATAATAATAATAATAATCAGGTGACCTCCTCAGTCTTCAAAGGAGAATATCGGCCCAAGCAGTTTCCATGATTGGCCCCACATGGAAAGTTTATTTCATTTGTTAGAACTTTTTTGGTGGACTGGAGGACAGAGCTCTGGCTGGGTCCTGGTACCTGAGGGAGAAGAGCATTTAGGCTCTTAAACACTGCAGTGTGGCTGGGCATTGTCACCCACGCCTGTAATCCCAGCAGCTCCAGAGGCTGAGGCAGGAGGATCACAAGTTCAAAGCCAGCCTCAGCAACATCGAGGCCCTAAGCAACTCAGTGAGCCCCTGTCTCTAAATAAAATACAAAATAGGGCTGGGATGTGGCTCAGGGGTCGAGTGCCCCTGAGTTCAATCCCCAGGAACCCCCACCAAAAAAAAAAAAAACAACCCTGCAGTGTCTGAACATCGATCACAAGGCCAGATCCTTCTTGGATCCCCGGGATTGAAGGGACTGGACGACAGGGCTTGGAAGGAAATAGGACGTCTCCAGTTACCAAACTGATACCCAGAGCTACGCACAAAATGTATGAATCATGTCTCCCTCAACCTCCGTGGGAACATGGCAGCCGCTAGCTTAGGACACTGTGGTCCCAACATAAGTCTGAAACAGATCCTGATCCTGTTTAATAAAGAGAAAAAAAGCACAGGATTGTGAGTTTTGTCGCTGGAAGTCACCAGCCCCTCACTGGTGTCCAGGGAGGTCGCTCTCCAGGCAGGGGCTGGGTCTCCTGCTTCAAAGGGTCAGAGGGACTCCGCATGCCCACAGGCCTCTTTCTGTCCTTCCGAATACCAGCCCCTCCCATTTCCTCCTCCTGACCCTGAGAGAAGTGCTCCCGCGAAGCCCCCACCCCAGTGCTCCTGAGGCTGCCTCCACTTGCGTTCATGGCCTGGGGACAGAGGGTGCTGCGGATCTATACAACAGGGCGCCCACCACCGTCGCCATCCACGGGCCATGTCCCCATCTATGGGCTTCTGCTGGACTCTCCGCACAGGGCCAGGGCTGGCAGGGAGCTGACCGCCTCCCCTCCTTCCCAGAGTTCACCTCCCAAGCCTCCCTTGGTCTCTCCATAAATTCTCTCTTATGTAACCTCAAGTTTTCTCTTTCTTGCTACCAAAGAGCCTGACAGATAGAACATGTGAGTCCCCCACTTTTGTCACTCGACACTAACCAGCACACCCAATCACAGCATCTCATGTAATTGTCACCGCCTCCCCAAGCTGCCCTGAGGGGACAAAGTGGACTCCTTCTCAGGACTGGGCAGGATGGCTGTTAACCCCAGGAACCAGCACCCAGAGGGCCTCCTAAGGTTCTAGAGTCACTCACGTCGGGAAGATTCGTTGGTGTCTCTACAGCTAAAAGCCACCTTGGGGACGTGGGACAGAGCAGACTCACTGGCTTACCTGAGTTGCTAGACTAGGAGTGCCAAGCCCACCATGTGCACACGGATTCTTCTCCTTCATCGGTCTGTGTGGTACCCAGATGGCCACTCCTTCCTCACACCTGGCAGCCCTCACAGGACAACAGCTGGCTGGCTTAGCATGTGTTAGGACCGGGACAAGGGGCATGGGTCACAGAACCTACTGCGACTCCAAGACAGGTGAGGTGTGGCAAGCAGCAGCACGAACAGGCCAGACGGAGAGGGGCAGTCCTCCCTGTCAAGACCCCCCCGTGCAGACCCAGGGCAGAGTCCAGGAGAGACGCAGAACCCCGTCCATGTCGTTGCCACCTCCTGGAGGTGGGGACTTGTCTAAAAAGAAAACCACGGAAAGAGCCCGATGTCTCCGATGTCTCCGCTGAAGCCGTGTGCAGAGGAGAGGCTCCAGGATTCACGCGGGGGGTGAAGATGGGGTGGCGGGGCTGTGGAGGGTCACAAGAGCCCCGGAGAGCAAGGCTAAGGGGACAGCCAGACACACAGACCCCCGCAGTGGGCAATCCAGGGACCAGAACTGGGGGTGGGAGGGGACCGCAGGACCCTGAGGATGGGGCAGAGGATTTATTCCAAGACACTCGGAGCTGGGGTCCTTAGCAAGACCCTTGCCAAGAGAGAAGGAAGGGCCATTGTAAGAAAGGACCTCTGGGCTTGGTGTGGAGGGGCCAGGAGCCACAGAGGACACTGGGGGCAGGAGCAGGGCAGCAGAAAGGAGGCCATCAGACTCAGAGAGAGAAGCTCAAATGGCACACCAAGCGTCCCCTGGCACCCAAGAAGTCAAGACAGACCAGACAGGAGTGGGAGAGCAGGAAGGGACGCCTGGGGGTCAGCCATGTGGGGAGCCCCCACATCTCCAGCCCAGGCAGCTCTGCAAAGCGGGGGATTCTGCTCATTTACAGATGAGCAATGGAGGCCCGAGCCCAGATGCTCTTGGGGAGCAGAGCTGGGCAATTCCCAAGCTGTGGGATCCTAAGGCTGGGCTTTTCCTTGTAGGCACCTATGTCTCCGGGCAGAAGCTGTGTCCCCCCCAGACACTGAGCACCTGCACTCAGAACAAAGGAGATGGGGTTGGGTCTTCTCACGAGCTCGGTACATCTGTGCTTTGAGGTTGCAGAACAGGACTGTCTCCGGGTTCCGCTGTAGTGATAAAATCCAGGGACTTCCTAGCAGTACACAGTCAGAAGCTCTGGCACCCACAGAGGCCAGACCCAGACCCAAGATAGAGCCTGGCAGGTGCTCAAGCTGAGGCCAGGACTCCAGGTCCAATCCTGTCTCCAAATGCCGGGCCGCAAAGCTGCTCCTGGGCAGCTCAGTCCAGGCTGTCTTTTGCCCTCTTAAAACTTGCCTTCGAGACCATAGTGACACTGGAGGCAGGCTTTGCAGAGCACAGCCCGTCCCGGGGTCTTTGGTCCTACTCTGGAGCCTGCCCAATGCAAGGACTAATTCCCCCTCCATGAAGACCCAGTCAGTCACTCAGGCTCCAGAGTTTGACACCTCAGAGGAGACCGCTATCAGCCGGTGCAGAAGCACCTATGGCGTGATGGAAATGGCCTCCATGACCAAAATGCAGTGCACTGTCTTCTCATGGTGGAGTTGAGGCCACCCTCAGCAAGCCAGCTCCCCACGGAAGGCTGCTGCCCTGGGACTAGTGTCCCAGTGGGCAGTGAGGGAAGTGACGCGAGCCACACCTGGACCAAGGCTTCAGAGACACAGGTTTCTCCATTCTTCGCCTGTCTGCTGGCTTGGTGCAGAGGTGTCCGAGGTCCCAGGGAACCGAGGGGAGCCACGAGACAGAAGGCACCGGGCCTCCCAGAAGCAAGGGGACCCTGCTGGGTTGTCAGGGAGCAGTAAGTCACCTGCATGCTGGGCGGTATCTGCACAGCTGCTGGTGTCACTCTGTCCCATGGATCTTTTAGTGTAAAAATGCACTGACATCTACGTAGGGCGCGTGCATTGCTTCTGAGAGCCAAATGCAGACGTTGGCTCAGTTAGCTGCATTTGGGGGGGGGGGGCCTCATTGCACGAGCTGTTCACTTAGAGAACCTCTCTGCAAAGGCAGCCCCCGCCCCTGCAATAGAAAACTTGTTCCACGTGCAAAAAGGTGACTTCTACACAGCTTGCGACATGCTGCCCACGAGTGTGTGTGCTGGTCCACACAGGGGACAGGGTGGGCTCAGGATCACGCTGGAATTCCTGGAGTCCCTCTGTCCCCTGCCTCCCAGTGGACAAGGCTGAGCATCTTTCCTCCCCGGGGACTCATGTCCTGTAACACAGTATGACCTGAACCTCTGGGGCCCCTGTGAGTCCCCCTCTGGGGCTCTCTACTGCTGGACGCTCTTACCAGCAGCACATAAAATCTGCAGAGCCTGGATTTGGGCTGTAGTGGGCTCAGGTTTTGGTGTGGTAACAGTGGAGTTGAGGTTTCTAGGATTTTTCTTCCAGGACAGGAGAGGGAGGGCCAAGAAGAGCATCTGGGCCCAACGGATCTGTCCCCATGGGGGCGTGGCCTCACCTCAGTTAGCCTTGGTCCACGTGGGCACCCACCCCCCAGTCACGAGGCTCCATCCACCATTGATGGATGGAGAGTCTGGACTCAAGACTGAGAGAAAGCAGAGAGCCTGTGAGAGGGGCCAGGCGGCCACAGGGCAGATGGGAAGAGGGAAGGTGTGAGTGGCTGTGAACTCACACTAAGCTGCCAAGAGCAGGCTTTAAGAAAACCCCAGGGGATCCAGCTGAGAACAGGAGGTAAATCCAAGAAGTATAATGGATCCTAAAACCCACCTGGCCTCTAAATCCATTAGTCACCAAGATAAAAAGTCAAGGTGACCTTGTTACCGCCTAGGGGTGCTGGCTTCACTGTCTCCTAGTTCAGCAAAGAATTGAAGAACAGAGCATAGAAGTAGCAGTAGCAAGCAGCAGATTTATTTCAAAAGAGAAGGACACGTTGAGGTGGACTTCTCCAAGAGAAGGGCCAAACGGAGCAGGCAATCCCACAGGGGAGTTTTGGCCTGTTCTTTTATAATTTCTGTTATTTCCTCCTTTCCTCATCTCCGCCCCCTCCATGCTCTCCTCATCCTGACATGATTTTATTTATTGTTTTAATTTTGATTTGTTTTATGTGACAACAGAATGCATTACAATTCCTATTGCACACCCAGAGCACAATTTTTCCACATCTCTGGTTGTACACAAAGTAGAGTCACATCCTTGGTGTCTTCTTACATGTACTGAGGGTAACGATGACTGTCGCATTCCACCGTCTTTCCTACCCCCATGACCCCTCCCTCCCTCTCCCCCTTTCCTCTCTGCCCTATCTAGAGTTCATTTAATCTTCCCATCCCCACCCCACACAAGATACTATGGATCAGCATCCTTAAATCAGAGAAATCAACCAAATGCTGACATGATTTTAAAATATTTTTCATCCAGATTTTTTTGGGGGAAATTTGCTCGTCTTATCAGACAGAATATGTTTGCAAGCTTGCTACCACTGGAATTGAAGGTACAATTATAGTTCAGTTCCAAATATTCTGCTAAAATTCCCTGTTAGAGATGAGGACAGACTGGACAGGGCCATCTTGTGCCCAGAGAGAATTCTCAGAGGCCTACGGACTCCGCCTCACATATGGCTGGATCTAGCAAGCTTTCTCTGCTTCTCAGCTGCTGAAATCCAATCCATCTGAAATTTTCCTTCTTTCCAAAGGAGATCTTAGTAAACAAAGTGGTAAGGCCACCAACCAAGGACGCCAGGCCATAGAAGCAGCACCCAGGGTCCAGGGTGTGGCTCGGTGGAAGAGTGACTGCCCAGCATGCATGGGCCCAGGTACTGAAGAAAGAAAGAAAGCAAAAAGATAGCACAGAGACCATGCCAAACTAACCTCAGAAGTCCAAGAAGTCTTAAAGTACTCAGCCCTGGCCACGTTTATCACTAAGTCACCCAAGTGATGTGGGAAGCCACAGACAGGTGCCACCCAGGGAATGGAAGAGGACATCATCCCTGCCCAGGCCCGAAAACAGCATGGGGCTCCTGAGTGCCCATGGGCAGCCAGATCCCCAGCCTCTTGGACAAATGCAGGTTCCGTGGTAGGCCTGGGTCAAGCCTGGGATTCAGCATCTTCAACACACTTCCTGGGGATGCCCTGTTGCTGGCCCAAGGACCACACATGGAGGAGCAGGCCTCTGGGTTCAGGGGCTAGGGGAGCTACAGGTATTGGAGGCACAGCCTCTGATCAGAGGCTGGGGTCGGCACAGCCATGCTGCATCCACAGGACTTTGCTCACACACCTGAGACTGTCAAGGTTTGAACACACACACAGGTGAGCTCACTTACATGAAAGGAATTACTCAGAATTTATACCGCTCAGAAAGACAAATACTGTAAGACCCCACTCACATGTGGAAGCTGGAAAAGTCAATCTCGGGGGAGCAGAGAGTAGAGCAGTAGTTATCAGATGCCGAGGAGAGTGGGGGAGGGGAGGGGATAGGGAGGATGCTTAACAGGTATGGGGTGCAGGTGGCCAGGAGGAATAACTTCTTTTTTTTTTTTTTTTTTGGTACAAGGGATTAAATCCTGAGATGCTTAACCACTGAGCCACACCCAAAGCTCTTTTTTATTCTTTGAGACAGGGTCTCACTAAATTTCGTAGGGCCTCACTAAGTAGCTGAGGCTGACTTTGAACTTGCAATCTTCCTGCCTCAGCTTCCCAAACTGCTGGGATTACAGGCATGTGCCACTGTGCCTGGCAGGAGGAATACCTTCTAATGTTCTGAAGCACAGTAGGGTAACTATGGTTAAAAACATAATTCAAAAGAGCTAGTGGAGAGGACTTTGAATGTTCCCAACTCAAAGAAATGATACATATTTGAGATGACAGATATGCTGATTACCCCGATCTGATCATTACACATTGTATACATGTATTGAAATATCACACTCTACCCCATAAATACACATGCAATTATTATGTGCCAGTTTTAAAAATCGTGCTATAGATTTTTCTCCATAGCCTACATCCCATGGGTGATACATTCATTCTGGAAGTTTCTTTTTGAGTCCCAGTCACAGGGGTAACTTCTCAAAGTAAGTGTCTAAAATACATCCAGATAACCAAGCAAGCATTTACACCTGACTCTTTGAATGTCACCTCAGCAGATGAGTGTTGGATTTTTAATTGATATTAACATGCTCAAGTGCTCGTAGCCTGAGACCCCAAAATGAGTGTGATTCTGTCATTCTTCACACATCTGACAGCTCCTGACTGGAGGCGACAAGAACGTCCGAGGCACTGGAGGAGGGGGATGTCGAGGATATTGGGTCTCAGCCGGGTCCCAGGGTGCCTTTCTCTGATGGCTCAACAGGGAACTGACACCCTCACTGACCTTGAACTTGAAGAGGGGGGTCTATTCTCCTTCTCTGTCCTCCAGTTGAATCAAGGCTCTTCAAACCGAATGGAACCCGCTAGAAACATGGTTTGCAGGGAGGAAAACAAACGAATGGAGTGGGTTTTGTTCAGAATTATGTTAAAATGGTTGGTCCAGGCTCCGAATTCAACAAAACAGATCACGTGGCCGCTCGGGAGCCCTCACCCAGGAAAGGCAGGGAAGGGGCCCACAGGAACTCAGGCGGGGCGTGGTCAAGGGCATGGTAGGGGCGAGGCCTGAGGCCTGCATCCAGAGCACAACTGGGGCCCTGCAGGTCCACAGGCTCACGACCCCCCACCATTGGACCGGGGCCTGGTTTGGGGCAAATCACCGAACCTCACTCGGCCTCAGTTTCCTTGTATCTACTTCTGGGTCCTGTCCAGATGGAATGCGGTGTTCCGGGGGGGCAAGAGTCCCACATGGCGACCCCTCCCTAGGGGACAGTGGGTGAAGGGGGAGCCCTGGCGGTGACCATGGGCTCCCTACCTCCGGGAGCGAGCTGGCAGTGACCTGGCCTCTGAGGCCTGTCCCTCCAACACGGGGAAACATGCTGCCCTGTTGGTTTCTGTTCTGGTTTTTCACTCGGATGGAGGAATAAACATGGACCAAATCTTAGTTCAGTGGCTTCTTTCCTGGGTCCAGTTTCCGCGATCATGAAGTTATCCAATGTTTTCTTCTAAAAAAAAAAAAAAACCTTTCCCATTGAAGCCTGCCATTCATCTGCAAGAAACTTCTTTGGCAACATTACTTTAAAAATTAATCTGGTATTTAAACATTATTTAGATTTTGATTGGCGGGAAGTGCTGGAGAGGCATACTGGCCACATTATATCGTCATATCGTGTGCACGTACAAATATGTGACAACAAACCCCACCGCCATGCACGAGCATGATGCACCTATGAAAAACGTGGAAAAAATTATTGCCCTGGTTTAGATGTGAGGTGTCCCCCCAAACGCTCAAGTGTGGGAAAATGCAAGAGAGCTTGGAGGTGAAATGGCTGGGTTATGAGTCTTCACCCAAGGGTGTGTTAATGCCCTGATAGGGATTAAAAATGTAAGCAGGCAGGTGTGGCCAGAGGGAGGGAGTTCGGGGGGGATGGCTAGCCTTTGGGGTTCACTTTGTCTTGGTTTAGCTGAGCTCTCTGCTTCCTGGTGCCAGGGCCACAGCTGCTTTCCTGAGTCACACGCTTCAGCCATGTCTCTGGAGCCCAGGGAATGGAGCCGGCCACCTATGGACAGGGACCTCTGAATCTGTGAGCCCCCAAATAAACTTTTCCCTCTCTAATTGTTCTTGCCAGGTCTTTTGCTATCCACAGCAAAAAGAAACTGACAAAAGCAAATATTAATTCAGTAGTCTTTGCCCTGATTTTTTTGTCTTTCTTGTTTTTCAATGAGAAACCAGAAATTTTGAAAGTACTAATCGGGGGTTTACTTTTTGGAAAAAAAAATACATATGCCCTAAAATTATAACATTGTTCTGCTTTAACCTGAGAATGGTCAAAATGCCAGAAAATAATTTCTCATTTCACGAGGCTAAGTGAAAATCCACTTGCCACTGGTAGTCATTCTACATCATTGTATGTCACTGTAGACATGGAGAGTGCTTGTGCTAGGTAGCCAGTCAAAAGGCCACTGAAGACATTGGGCTGTTCAAAGATGTGTGCAAGGCTCTGGGCTCCATCCCCAGCACCAGGAAAGAGAAAAAGAAAGATTCATTCATTCACCAACACCATATTGACATTTGTGTTATAAATATATGTCCACAAAATACAAAGGCACACTCAGTCATAGTTATCTTATTTATCTGTGCACATCTGGGTGCTCGTTAACACTCCTGGTGTGAAACACACTGATCACTGTGTGTTGTGAAGTCGTGGGAAACCAGGGAGATTGCTGCATCGATCAGCAGAGCCACAGAGGAGACTCAGCGAGGCCACCCTTTGGTGTGTGACAATCAGCCACCTTCATCCCTTGTCTCTGAGCCCCGTCCTTATTTTACAGCAGTGTCTTTAGGGCACAGCGCGACTCATGTGCACCAGAAGAGATGCTCGTCTCAGTTGAGTGAGAGACCCTGGCAGGCACCGCGCAGCCACGGCCACATCCTGAGTCAGACCGGAACACAGAGACTCATTCTAGACCTACTGTATGTGGCAAGGCACAATTTCTCTTGCTGGGAATTGACTTCAGATTCTGGGTTTTCAGGTGACCAAGCCACGAAGCAAAGAGAGCAGTTTATTTATATCCATCCTTCCAAAAAATGATAGCGAGAAAAAGGCAAGGGTAGGTAAATGACATTGTGAAGCAACCTGAAAACCTTAGATCAAAAGTTTCATCTTGTTCTATTTATAGCATCACAAACTGCTGTTTATCCCAACCTGGGGATGCCGCTCTCAAGAGGATCTTGGCATCGTCACAGTCATCCAAGCGGGAATTAGGTCCCTGTGTTCTGAGGAGAGGCAGCGCCAAGGAACCTGACCTCTGTTTCCTATTGAGCCTGAACTCTGGCCCCGGGTTCTTGAGACAGGCAGAGCTGGGGACACTCTGAAAATGTTCAAAGACTGCTTTATTCTTGCCCAGAAAAAGACTGACTTAACAGAGGGGCCATATTTTCTCAAAATCCCTTTGACCAAAGCCCCTGGGGAAGACTCAGGACCCAGAGGGCTGGCCCACATGCTGGTCTTGAACAGGGTGACCTGGAGGGCTGGAATTCCACCCCCCAACAGAACAGGGCGTGCAGGCTGCGTGTCCCTGGAAAGGTCTGCGTCACTGGGGCCAAAAAGCAGCATTTATCCTACTGTCTAGGTCAATTTTGAAAACATCTGCTAAAAACCCAGCTTTCCCTTGATTATAAGGAATCCCAAGCCTTTCTGCCTGAGAGTAAGGTACCTATGTGGTTTGCTGCTTTTAAATCCAAGCTAAGAGCAATGAAGCAGACTTTGGCTCAGGCAGGATGGGCACTTCCTGTGCAAGCTGTCCAACGCCGGGTGCCCCAAGTTGCCAATCATGAGCCAAAAAGAGTTGGCCCACGCCCCTGACACGTGGCCCTTCAGCTCCCAGGCCACCCTTCCCTGCCACCCTTCCCTGCCGCCCTGTAGAAGCCGTGGCCCAGACACCGCCAGCCACGCCAGAGGGGTTCACCCAGGACAGCACAGAGCGGCTGCGGAGGAAGCTCCTCGTCCTCAACTGGTTCCGATGAAATTAAACAGAGGGTAGAATCCCACCTGCGCTTTCTGCTGGTGTCTGTGGAAAGACCTCCTTCTACCACGCAAGTCACTCTTTTTATTTTCCTTTTATAACCCTGAGATTGAGCCCGGGGCGGGGCACTCTCCTATGAACCACACCCCCAGCCCTTTTCATTTTTTATTTGAATCATGGTCTCCTCCTGCCCCGGCCTCCCATGTCACTGAGATGGCAGGCTGCACCGCCAGGTCCTTCTAGGCACCTGCTGCTCATCAAACCCATTGCCGCCTGTATCTTCTCTCAACAAACACTTAAAAGCAGGCGATTTCCTAGTTAAAATTCTAGGGATGCTACACTTTGAAACCTAGTGATTCCCCATACAAATTCCTTTCCACCCAGCTGGGTCCATTGTCAGTGTGGTTCCGTGAATCCCCCCAGCTCCAAACTCCATCCCATGCTTTGATTAAAGAAAGGCAAGTAAAAAAGGTTTAGCAAAGAAGACGAAATCTGCCATGACTGATACTGTGGTCAAACCCTTCCAAACCTGGTGGCAATGTGGATTTGATTTCTTGGATGGCTGGGAAGGAACAATACTTTGGAAACGAGAGAATGGAAGAGTCAGAATATTTCCTTCCAATGCGTGTTCCAGAACTTCACCTTATCACTTCAGCAATGCAAATGGCCTGAGGCAAGTCCCCAGCATCACACCTGCCCATGAGGTAAGAGCCTGGTCACTGACCACAGAGGGCAGGCACACATGAAGGGAGCAGGGGTCTCATTCCCTGTCCACTAAGTTTCTCCATAGCCAGGCCACACAGAGGCCGAGCCTCTGACTGCCTCACTCAGTCTTTGGGTCCTTTCTCAATTACAGCGCACTTTGGCATGGAAAAGAATGGGAGACCCATCAGCAAGCCGTTTTCCAAATGTCAATCATCTGCTTTAATTCCGGTTGTGCTGATTTTATTGCTCTTGGCAAAATCTTGTCCTCCCTGCAGTGTAGCTGAAAACACTAGGTTATATCAACCTCCACTGAAAACACAGCCCGTTACACATCAGACACAAAGGAAATAAAAATTGCTGACACCCTGTTTTGCAAGGACAAATTAATTTGCCCCAGAAGTAGCCTGTTTGCCACGGAGCTCATTAAAAGGACCGTGAGATTATCAGGAAAAATTAGTACAAGCTGTTGGTTATCAGCCACATCATATTGGCTCACAAGGCAGGCCCTGCTTGTCAGCTTGCTGCTGGGGGCAAGGACAGGCGTTAACGAAGAAAGTCACATTCAATTAGAAACCGTCACCCGGGCTGGCATTTGCGGTTACTCTGCACTGGATCAGCTTGAAGAATAATCACACTGCTTCTTTGGGGTTTGAACTTGAAAGTAAGGGCATTTGGGCAGCCAGGGAAATCAAGTGCTTCTCGAACGTGCTGACGAGAAGACAGGGCAGTTTGCTTTAAAGATGTGGGAAGGGAAGCCACGTGGTGCTGGGCCTGCTCAGGAAACCCCGGCTTGGGCAGTGGACAGCGTGCTTTGGAAAGACGCATTTGCTGAGCCTGCAAGGTATCAATGAGGCCCCCTCAATACCTGTCCCCAGGTGACTACCCCACGATCTCCCATGTGCAGGACTGCCCGGGGACACCGTGGATAGCACCACACGGACAGCCTGCATGTGCCTAGTGAAGTATCCATGCACTAGCTGTCATCAGGGCGTCCCTGTGAGCTCTGGGAATGGGAGAGCAAAAACACCAGAGGAGAAGTCACCTGTGGAATTGCTCAACAAATTCCAACTTTCAGAGACCGGTCACCTGGGTTGTGGTGTCCCCTGGGTGAAGCTCATCAGACAGTCCCCAGGAACAGCCCATGGTTCCTGCTGATCTGCACAGGTGGCTCTCCCTGCTCCCCCCAGGCCAGCACAGAACACCAGGCAGTTCGGCGGTCTGTGCTGCAGGTGCCCACGTGTTAAATGACTTAGCCCTGGTCAGTCAGGGCCCGCCTCTCCCTCTGGACCATCATATCCTGTGGGGGAGGGAGGATGTCATTTGTCATATCGTGTCCACCACAGCATTCTGCATACAGCCTCACAACAATAAATGCCCCCCAGGTGTCACTGGACCGTGCTGACAGTGGGACTGTTTGACATTCCACAGACTCAGGACCAGGGGCTGGTGCCTCCTCGTGGTGCACCGAGGCCGGGGGAGGACCTGTGTCTGGGAAGGAGACCCGGGAGCCGGGTACCTAAGTGACCCCAGATGTACCTTTTCCAGAAGCGAGTGCTGCTCCAGCCACCCGCTTCCCACGGCCATCTGCTCCTGGTCCTGGAGCCTGGCTGGTCACTGCCATGCTGCTGGCCCTGGGCTCTGGCCCTCACCTGGTGCTGACTGGTGCATCCCAGGCTCCACTCAGGGAGCCCAGGCCATTTCCCCTAAATGTGTCTGTGAGTGGCTGGTGGCCCTCCCCACAGAGCCGTCCCTCCTCAGGTGAGGCCCTGGCCACTGCAGCATCAGAGGGCGAGGGCCTGGGTCCATTTCCTGGGCAGAGCAGTCTTGGGGCTCCTGGGCCTCACCTAAGACAGCATCCCAGCATCACCACTTTGAGCTTCCAGCTCATTCTGTGTCCCACAGAGTGACAGAGCAGGGCTCTCTGCTCAGCTCTGCAGGCCTCAAGGTCCCTGTGAGTTCCCACAGGCGTGAGTGGCCAGGAGCCAGGAGGGCGGCCCAGGTGCCTGTAAGCGGCCACACCCATGGCTTCTCTCTACAGTCCAGGAAGGAATTGGAGATGGTCCTGGTCCTGCCCCTGGGCTCGGTCTCGGAGACCGGGCCTCCCGTCAGGGACAGAGCAGCTCCTTCATGTGCTCCAGGGACGTCCATGAGCCAGAGGTTGTGGAAGTTCTTGGGGGTCTTTTGTGAGTGTGTACTGACCCTGGGTCAAGGCCCCACCTGCAGAGGTGGAGTGAAGCCCAGAGAGCCTGTCCCAAAGACACCCACATTCCCACGCAGTGGGGCCTCAGAGGGTGTGAAGGAGCCCATGGAGTGAGGGCAGAGGTCATGGACCAGGGTCTGTCCCTGGTGTCCTTGAAAAGCAAGAGATGGAAACAAGTGTGACAGCCTTTTCAGAGGCCAGCACCACTTCTCTGCTGTGGAGGCCAGCGGCGAGGGCAGGTGGCACTGCCCACGGATGGCACCCAAGAGATCCGTGTGGCTGGCCCTGAAGGGCAAACCGGGCAAGTCCTACAACACCCAGACGGCGTGGGAGCCTCCGATGCCTCTGGTCGGAAGAACCACACTAATAACTCACTCGGAGGAGGGAACATCTTTTCTCGGCCTTCCTGGAGAAAGTGCCCCCCGCCAGGGACAAAGGCCAGGCCGGGCCAGCGCTGCTGTCTGACCACGACTCACTAACCACCCTTTACATATTAGTCCCTATTTTCCTTTTCCCTTCATTCAACCTCCTCTGACCACTCAGTCCAGCTCAGACCTGAGAAGGCCGAGGTGGCCACATCCCCACGGGGCATTTCCCACGGTGCTCACCCTCATGGCCGGCCCTGTGCAGAGGGACTGGGCCGGGGCCAAGGGCCGTCGGGCAGCTCGCTGTGTTTTTCTCAGCAGGCCCATTTTAGGCTCCTGTGGCAGTAAACCCTTCTGCCAGTAAGTAGAAAAGGCAACTTTTGTCAAAACAGAAACAACCTGCAGACAGAGCAGGTATTTCAGAAATGACTCAGAACCGTGTTTTGCTAGAAGAATGCTAATGAAATACAGGGCGCCAAACCCACGGCGCTCCCTCAGGAGGAGAACCACTCGGTCAGGCTTTTGAACCTGAGCAAAACACTCCCGGGGGTGACAGCCAGCGGGTCCTGTCCCGCTGCAGACTTCGGCTTCAGTGGACATCAAGCAGGGGCACGACTCTGGGGGAGACTACTACAGGGGACCTTTCTGAGCCTCTCAGACAGTCACCTCTGAATCTGACCTTGAGCCTCCAGGCAGAAGCTGCTCAGAGATACCTGACCCCATGGGCCTCCCTTGGCCTCCATCACAGGCCCATTGATGATGGCACTCACGGTGGCCTCTGTGGCTCCAGGAACAGCATACAGTCATCCCACATTCCATCACCCACGAAAACCCAACTAGCTGTGGAGCCGGGTGTGCCCAGCAGAGGGCTACCTGGCTTCTCTTACACACTCACTGAGTCAGGGTGTGTCTGTGGTTTGTGTCAACTACCTGGGGCATCTCTGTGGCCAGCCAAGAGCCATCTGGGAAGCAGCCATCCCATACAGTCTGGATGTCTGGGGTGCCTGGTGCTTTGACAGCTCTTTATTTCTCTTTGAAAGAGACCCTGTCAGCAGACACTTGTCCTTGGACTGGCTGCTGTCTTGGATGGTGGCTCTGTTCTGAGTCCCGCCTTCACTGCCCTTGAGGATCTTCTGCCGCCACTCAGGGGACAGTGCCCATGTCGGAAGCCAGAGGGCGGGTGCACTCACAGCCACACCCAGGCGCTCTCCATAGCGGGCAGGCTCACCTCTTCCAGAGCCAGAGGCTCCAGTCTAGATGGCTCACCTAGGGGGGGCACCTCGAAAGCATCTAGGAGCTACTTCTGGAAGGGTCAGAAGTGGACTGCAAAGCAGCCTTCGAACAACATGAAGAGTCATTGAAAACCAAGGGTGACAAGAAGGGTGTGATGGAGGGGATCGTGCTTAACCTCATGAATCGGATTTTGTTCCCCTTAAAAATCACAGCCCGTGCGCTTACACCTAAGAAAAATAGAGTTCTTATATTTTACAGATACATACTGAAATATTTACAGACAAAACCATATGAGGCTTAGGCTCTGCTTTTGAAAACTTTGCAGACCACAGCGAGGTGGTTGTCCCTGAGCAGGTCATCGCTGAAGCCCAGGGGCAGAGAAGGGGGAGCTCATGGTCATGATTGGTGTCAGCATATTATCTGAGAGGTTCTTCGACAACAAGTTTTAATTAAATATGATAAAACATACGAACGTCTTTCTTGGGGATATCTCCTAATTTTGAAATTCAGTTTCCTTTTAACTCTAAAGATTTCTTTGCATATACCTCAGTCGTATGGGTTTTGTCTTGCAGAAGGGAAACCACGGCGTTCAACCCAGACCACCTTCTTACCTTCTCTGTTTTGCTTTCCACCCAGGGAGTCCAAGCAACAGGCCCCAGACTCACCATCCAGCGCCCCCACCCCTGCCACTCAGCACGGGCTGCTCAGGGGTTCTGAGGTCCCATTGCCTCATGAGGAGCAGGACCTGGCTCTGAAGAGACCCTTTAGAGGGACACTTGCCAACCTTCACTTTTGAGAAATCTTTTACTCAGTTTCTTGAATGAGGAGGAAAGAAACAGGGTGCTGCTGAGAGGCCCACAGGATTGGGGTGTCTCTGCACCTCCATCCCCACAGGACCACGGGGTCTGAGCACCTCAGCGCAGCCCACTGAGCTTTGGGGATTCTCAGGGGGACTCTCTGTTCTCAGGGTCCTTCAGTCCTTCCCAGAGGCCAGGGCAGCTCCCTGAGAGAAACAGGCCCTGCTGTGAGGCACCCTTAAGTGATTCAGGAAGCCACCACCTATAGCATTCCCGGAAGATCAGACTGCAGAAAGAAGCCCCCATCTGCCGGAGACAAGGACGTGCGTGACGTGACAAGGTTGCTTGTCCCCATTGGAGCAGTCTTGAAGGAAGAGACTGGAGGGGGACTCTGGCTGCCCCTGAGTGACAGGAGGGAAGGGTGGCTGGCTGGGAAAGAGGGCCAAGGGTGAGACCAGTGGCGTGGAAGCAGGGGTGGCCGGGGTCCACGCACCAGGCCTGCAGCCGCGTCCAGCGTGTACTCTCCACACAGCTGCGTGGTTCCCGCTGCTGGCGTCCGAGGAGGTTAGGAGTCCTGGGAGATCTGAACTTCTGGTAGAATGAGTGTGGGGATGTCTGGGAGTGCCCTCGGGACCCCCAGAGTCTGTGGGGTCCTGCAGGGCCTCAGCCAGCTACTTGACTTCTTCACCTGTCACTTCCCCACATGTGACACAGGGAGGGTGGCAGGCAGTGCCCACCACACCTGCCTCAGAGGGTCAACCAGAGTGTCTCAGAAGGGCTGGTTCTAGTGACGGTGACATTTGAGGGACATGGTGTACATGCCCTTTCAGGCTTTGTCAGGCTGACACTGTGGCCACTTCCAATCAAGGGCCTGTGTCCTTCCCCTGCCCAGTGTCACCAGCTGCCTCGCAAAGTAGCAACCAATAGCACTGACATGGAGTTGCTGCATGTCACCTGCCCTGGGAGGGCCCTGCTCTGAAGCCACCAGGCCCTTCAGTCCCCAGCATGGCCAAAAGTCCTGCCTAGAAGTCCTCCGGAGCATGTGAATGAAGCAGAGGCCCTGGAAACAGCTGCCCAGGCTCACCTGGAGGGCCTGGGGGTCACCGGTGACCAGTGGTGCCTGTGTGGCTCACGCTGTAGGCGTGACCAGTGCACATGGGACTCAGGGTACGTGCGTGGCTCACGGGCTGCTCACTGAGGAGGCCTCACCACCAGCTCGATACAGCCACCTTGCCCAGAGCTCCTTCAGAGCTGGCAGGAGGCACAACATGATGGGATGTCACTCTAGTCTGGGACCAAAGGCATTTCCCTGGGGTCCTTCCCTTCCATTTACAGAAAGCTGTGGAAGCCGAGGCCTCTCCTGACTGGATCCAGGGAGAACCGGTCACTCTGCATTTTCTGCTTATCCGACCCAGGCCATGCCAGGTAAGGGTATCTGTGCCCAGGAGAGGAGCAGCACCCATTCCTCTGGGAGCAGCAGGCCCACACCACACAGGGCCACACCAGCACAGGCCCACACCAGCACAGGGCCACACCAGCACAGGGCCACACCAGCACAGGGCCACACCAGCACAGGCCCACACCAGCACAGGGTCACACCAGCACAGGGCCACACCAGCACAGGGTCACACCAGCACAGGGCCACACCAGCACAGGGCCACACCAGCACAGGGTCATACCAGCACAAGCCGAGGTGCCCGGCGTCCTCCTCTTGTGGGCTGCGGGTTGTCACTCAGACACTGGTGGGTATGGGGGTTCTGGTGAGAGGACAGGTTGCGTGGAAACTGTTTGAGGGGACCCCAGGGCAGCATTGGCATGTACCCTTCCCCCTGTGGTTCTGTGAATGCCTGGTGCATGTGGCTTCCATGGTGGTAGGACAGGGAGAGGGTAAGCAGCCCAGGACCCTGCAGCCCAGGGTCCTGGGACACACAGGTACACATGGGGACTGCACATCTCCAGCTGCCATGTCCCAATTCCTGCCTGGCCTGGCTGGCACCCGGCATGCTGAGGCAGAGAAGCAAAGACATTCCTTTGAAGATGACCCCCCTGCATAGCTGCCCTGCACCGCCCCCACACAGACACAACGAGGCTTCTGTGAGGGCTTCCTGTGGATCCCAGGCTGCTGGAGTTAAAAGACCCCCCTTGAGAGCAGATAGCAGGCAAGGCCAGCTGGCCAGGAGGACCCACCAAACCCCGCAGAAATAGTCCCTCTCTCTAGAACTCCAAGGAGAGATCACTGGAATGCCCCCTCGCTAATTGTCCTGGACTCCAGGGAAATCGGGTAGAAAAGGCGTGATATGAAGTGCGCCATTACACCTGTCCACTTCTTGCAGCCTCAACAAAGGTGAGAGGTCAGGAAATAGACCGGGGGGCCACCCTGTTGGGTTCAAGTCCTGCCTTGGCCTCATATCAGCTCTGCAACTCCAAGCAGCTTAATTCACGGGGCTCATTTAATGAATACTGGTCATGGAGGCGCCAGAATACTCTGCTCCTGGGAACGGCCCCATTACTGGACATCTGTGGCAGACGGGAGCGTACACAGACCCAGGGATAAGACAAGGGCACGTATCTAAGCAGCCCAAGACCCGAGCAGCTGAGGGCCCCCATGAAGCATGAAGCTGATCTGGTTCCATTCCTTCTTGAACACCAGGGAATTGGTTCAGATAACTTCTCCAGTGAAGGATCTCGCAGGGGTCTGCAGGGTGGAACTGGAGGCTGATCTCTGAGCAGCAGTGACCTGTGCGGTGGCTAAGCAGGGACGGACGGCTGCTGAGGACAGATGTGGCCTCCATTCGTTCCTGTCCTCTAAGGGAGGAGGAGAAGGGGATGCTTGTCCCCTCCCACACAGCTGCCCCCCCACCGAGCAGAGAGTGGGCAGGAGGACATGTTCTGTCCCTCTGCAGTCTTAGTCATAACCCAGAAGCCAACCACTCCCGTGGGGAACAAGGACAACATGTGGAGGACATTTGCATATCAAAAGTGACCTTTTAAGGGGCCCTGGAGAAACAGGCCCTGAAAGTCAGGCTTTGCTGAGAAAGGACATACAATATTCCAGGTCTCAAAACCCCCTTCGCCGACAAAGAGCTGGGCCTGGCCAGCCTAGGAATCAAAAGAAGGCCGAGGAATAAGGTTAGGGAAGACCCACCCACAGGGAAGGGAAGCAGGTGCCCTGTGCCAGGTGAGTGGCCGACAGGTGTGCAGAGAGAAGAGGAGTTGAGAGAAGTGGACACCGAGCCACTGTCCAAGAACATCCACCCCAGGGACGGAAGCCTGGCCTGCCTCTCCATCCACTTCATCAAGGCCTGAAAAGGGCCCCAGTGTCCTGTGTGTTCCTGGAGCGTGTGTGTCAGCCTGTCGGCAGGTTACCACTGCAAGGCCTGGGCACAGACCACAGGCACGGCTGGGGGTTAGAGGGTCTGCAGGAGCAGGAAGGTCTGAGCAGTAGAGACCCCGAGGTTCCAGGGCCAGCCAGAGCCAGGGGCCCAGAGCTGGAGGCTGGAGGCTTATGGCTGAAGTCCAGCCCAGGCCCCCCCCAAGCCCACCAGTCCTGCTCAGAGGCCCCCACACATTTCATGAGAGCCTGGGGCCTCTCCCTCCTCCAGCTGCCAACCAGGGACAGAGGAGGGTGAAAAGGCACCCTTTGAGAGGGAAATCTGAATTTTAAGTTGTGTATTTACCCAAAAGAAAGTGAATTAGACCCAGAGAGTCCACGCTGCTTTCTGTGGGTAATTTGAAGGCTTGTCTTCCTCCCCTTCCTCCTACAGGAAACGATGTGATCAGTGTCGAGAATTTTTAAATGAGATGCATGACTATTTTCTGCACCTCTGAGTTGCAGTGCGTAGCTTTTTCCTCTGTTGGAAGCGTGTGCAGGTGGGAATCCTGGGACTCAGCAGGAGGGGCGCTCAGGCTGCTGGTCTCGGGCACCAGAGATCTCTGCTCACAGGAAGACACCCTTGGCAGATGTTTATGCCACACAGAGCAAGACTGGGGATTAAGAGGAAGGACGCTCATCTTCCAGCCCAGGAACCCAAGTTTTCCAGGTCTAGCCCAGACACTGAGCCTCCGTGGGACCCCAGAGGAATCATGAAATGGATCTGAGCTCCCTCTTCTTTAGCATGAGGCAATTGGTTGCAGCAATTTCTAGAAGTCTTGTTTCACTAAGGAGGGATGGGCCCGGCAGCTACGGCGCGAACCAGCTGCCAACCGCTGCAGCTTCTCTGTTTGCATAACCCTAGTTCATCCTTAAAATAATCTTACAAAGGAAGTAAAACTGTTATGGTCTGCATGAGACATAATTGCTCATATAGAAAACTCCCCCAAATCTACAAATGTCTAGTGAAATAATAAAATTGGATGAAGATATAAAAATGTGCTATAATTTGGACCTGGAATGTCTCCCAGGAGGCCCCGTGTTAAAGGCGGGTCTCCAGCGTGGCACCATCGGGAGATAAGGCCAGGCCTCATGGGAGGTCACTGGGGGCATGCCCTCGAAGAGGATTGTGGGACTCTGGTCTCTTCCTCTTCCTCCTTTTCACACACCAGCCATAAGTAAGTGTCTGCTCCACTACACGCTCCTGCCATGAGGCACTACCTCACCACAGGCCCAAAGCAACAGAGCCCATCCCACATGGACTGGTACCTCCACAACTGGGAGACCAAACAAACCTTTTCGCTGTATAAGTTGATTATCCAGACATCTGTTACAGTAACAGAAAGGTAATACAGATTTGCATGCATCCAATAGCTAGGAAGTTCAATTGAAGACCTGATACTATTTGCAACAGTACTAGAAAATGCTAGAAAAACGTCAACTTCCTGAGAATAAATCTAACAATAGATGTCCAAAGCTTCTAAAAAGAGAGCGTAAGACTTTACTAACAGATATTAAAGAAGGCCTAAACAAATGGAGAGAGATATCATGCTCAAGGACAAAATGACTAAATATTATAATTTGATCCACACATTCAGGGCAATTCCTACCAAATTCTTGTGTATGTGTGGGGTATGTGTGTGTGTGCACGCACGTGTGTGAGTGCGCGGGCCTGGGGATTGCTGGGGGTACTTGCATGCTGGGCAAGCACTCTGCCACCAAGCTACACCTCCAGCCCCATTTATTTGAAAAAGTAAAGGGCAAATAATAGCCAGGATATTTCTGAAGAAGAAGTGATCAGCAACTTGCCTTACTAGCTAGTGGGACTTCTATGATGCTGGAGTAATTAAAATCCTACAGAACTGGTCCGTGGGCAGGAAAAAATGACCATGGAATACGAATGAGATCCCAGAAAAAGGCCATGCGTAGAATGAGGTTTAGTATATGATAGAGAATAAACAAGCCTGGAAATACCATGTATTCAAGGACCAATAAATGGAACTGAAGAAAATGGTCACCCTGTGAGGAAAAGAAACGGAGGCCTCTCCCAAGAGTGTCTGAAAAGCAGTGCCAAAGAAATTAAGGCAGTAAGTGACAAAAACAAACTTTAAAATCTATAGTAGATAATACCATGTATTCATAGTAGACAATCTTCTATAGGATAAAAAGATTAGGATCGCTGCAGACTTCCTTAAGCACAAAAATTGTTGACTATAAAATGATACATTTAACTTGTATCAAAACCAAGAACTGCCATCCACCTGGCAATGTCTCTGAAAAGAGAGTAGATAAAGGGGAACCTAGAACAGGATGTTCATAATGTCAGCCTCAGAGGTTTGGTATTAAAAGTGTGCATAGAACTGCCAGGCACAGTGGCCCATGCCTGTACTCCCAGCAGCTTGGGAGGCTGAGGCAGGAGGATCTCAAGTTCAAAGCCAGCCTCAGCAACTTTGCAAGACCCTGTCTTTAAATAAAAAATAAAAAAGGGCTGGGGATGTGGCTCAGTGGTTAAGTACCCCTGGGTTTAATCCCTGGTACAAAAAAAAAACTTCAAATCAAGATCACAGGGAAATAGCATGGTCCCCCCATTCAGTGAGCAAGAGGTGCGGGATGAAGCCCGGGGGCTACAGATCTGTGCAGTCTCTTAAGGCAACAGCACATTGGATGAAGCTTCTCAAGTTGAACTTTCCCGTGTTCTCTGACATGATCTCCTTTGAGGTCCATGCCCACTTAGGCTTCCACAGGATGAGCACAAGGAAGATTCTTACAGCACTGGACTAACTAGCAAGTTCCCTCCTCCCCTCTCAGGGACCTTAGGTGGCAGCCTGGACAGAGACCACACCTCAATGCACTCAGACAACATCACCCACCATAGGGACATAGTTCAGTGGATGGCCCTAGTGCCTAGCATTGATAGGACACAGGAAACCCCCAAAAGTTTCACACAGTGTGCCATTTTTATAACGTTCAAAACCATCAGGATAAAACTACACACACTTTCTAGGAACCCTACAGAAGTGTCAAGATGGACAAGAAGGAGCCGGGATGTCAGAACACAGGACCCGGGGTGGTGGTGCACACCTGGGCCCTCCATGCTGACTCTGGGGCCTCCATGGTGAGATGGAGGCTGTGGCCCCAGACCTAGCTTTGGTTTTGGGAGGTGGATTCCTGGGTGCTTATTATATTATTGAAAGTAACCGATTACATAACCAAAACTAACCCAGAGAGCCACTCATAAGCCTGTTATGACCAGGGATTGGGATTACTCTGAATCTTGAACTCAGAGGAATCAGGGACGAGGTCAGTCCGCATCCCACGGAGTGTTGTTGATACCCACAGTCCAGGAAAGAGATGGGGCTGAGGCTGGCCCAGCAACTAGCCCAACACGCAGCCAGCACTGAGGACAGCCGAGACCCCACGCCAAGTCCTCAGACACAGCGGGGAAGCAGAGGCCATGCACTGAGCAGCCCAGGGGTCTGGAGTGGGGGTGTCGTAGCCTAGACGGCATCTTCCCACGGCAACTCCGGGGTTTATCCTCTAATCATCATCACCTGAGGCCTTGGGACACTCCCCTCCCACGAGCCGGTCCTCTCCCCACCCGTATCACACATGCACAGAGTATTTTCTGGCACCTTTTCAAATCATTTTCATATTCTTTTTGAGCAGTTTCATTTTCTAGACCTGTGAGTTCAGAACTCATTCATAGGAAACCTATGAAAGAAATTCTGCTCGGCATTGACTAAGCAGATGAGTAAGTTTTTATTTTAATAGCACCATGTAGGAGGTTTCTTTATAAATGAAGGCGGGAGGGGTGGTGGTGCAAGGGGGGGTGTGGGGGGTGCTTTGCAAACTGCTCCCGGATGGGAGCTAAAACCTTCCAGAGCATGGTAACACAGAATCACTTCTCTCGGTTTCAGGGTGAGTTCTGTTTTGCGATATCTTTTGCAAAAAGAAAAAAGAAAAAAAAAAGGGGGAATGAATAATCCTTTTTTTTTTTTTTTAAACGTGCAGCTCTTAAATAAGTGATTGCTGACAGATAAGTGGAAATGTGTGGACCCCTTATACAGATGGCCGGTTTCCCAGGATCACATCTGTCCTGGGAAAGCTCGTGCAGAGGAGGTGCTGGATGGGGTGGGGGACAGAGGAGGCTGGCAGGTCCAAGCTGAGGCCCTGGTGCTTTGCACAGCTCTGAGATGCTCACTTCCACATTCAAGATCACTTCCGAGAGACGGCACAAGCATTGGTCTGATGACCGACTGTATGTATCCCACTGAGTGGGGAAGTGCTCTCTGTCCCCAGAGAACACATGGTCTTGTCACTGTCACTGAGGAAACATGGCATCTAGAGGGTAGCACCCAGCAGAGCCGAGCCCATGGCCCGGAGGCTCCGATGGCATGGGACAGTATGGAGCCTCTGGGGACAGGCTGGGGTAGCTGTGCTGGCCTTGGGCTAACTCTCTCCCCTCCCCATCCAAACAAGCACTCCCTGGGCCTTAGGACATGTGCCCCAGTCCCTGTCCCCCAAGATGGTGTGCCTGGGCTTCTTGCAATGATGGGACAGGGTCTGCACTCCACTGGCTCCTCACTGGGTCATGTCCAGCAAGTGGCTGCGGTCACCTTTTCTGGTTGAGGACTGATCCTCCCGGCCAAGCCACATTGCGATAACCTCAGCATCCACCTCTCTCTTGGGCTCCTGGGTCCAGGGCACAGGCCCTACTCCCAGCTGACAGCCACCTCCCAGTCTGTGGCCCAGTGGCCAGGCTGGCCCTGAGCTCTCTGGGGGAGTTTCCTCAGAATGGAGCAGGAAGGCCCAACCCCACCCTCTGCCTTCCTCCTTTAGACCCGGGCTGTCCTTTCTGCCTGACACTTCTGGGGCCACAATGGGGTGGCAGCTGTTGCAGGGGCAGTGACGTGGGGAGCACACAGAGCCCAGAGCAGCCTCCTGCAGAGGGATTTACCTAAAGAGCCTTTACCACGTTGGAAGGTCCTGAGCCCTGCTGTGCTGGGATGGACTGAGTGTTTGGGTCTCCCCAATATTAGTATGTTGCAGTCCTAAGCCCCAGTGGGAGCCCTGGCCAACTTTGGGCGATAATTAGGTTTACAAGAGGTTACAGGGTGGGGCTCTCCGGATGGGATAGTGCCCTTGTAAGAAGTGGCAGAGAGGGGCTAGGGTTGTGGCTCAATGGTAGAGCGCTCGTCTCCTACGTGCGAGACCCTGGGTTCAATCCCCAGCACCACACACACACACACACACACACACACACACAAAGGAAGAGACCAGTTCTCCCATCTCTGCCATCTGCAGACACAAGAGAAGGTGGCCATCAGAAGGTGTGGAAGAGGGTCTCCCCAGACACCACCTCTGCCAGTACCCCATCTTAGACCTCAGCCTCCAAACCATGAGAAACAGGCGTCTGTTGACTAAGCCCCTCATTTACATCCCCCCACCCCGGAGGTGCTGTGAGCTCAGGGCAGGAAAACAGAAGGGGATGCTGTGCCCTCTTCGATGGTCACTGCCACACTGCACCAGGACAGCTGGGACAGGGATTGAGGACCTGTTCCCCAGTCCCTGGCCCCCAGGATGGTGTGCCTGGGCACCTCTTTTCTTGCTTTCTAAATAAGGCCCAGTTTTCGGAACAGAGACGTCCTGGGAAAACAGTCGGGGCCTAGAAGCACCCACAGTCTGCAGGTGAGGATGTCACCTCCAGGTCCTGCTCCATGCACATTCAAGGATGCAGTCGCAGCCCGCAGCCAGAGGCACGGGAATGGGTCTGTCCAGACTGCCCGCCCCTCTCCTGACAGAGCTGATGTGGTGCATCTTGGGGGTGACGTCCTACATGGTGTTGATCCAGCCTCTGCTGCCGGGGAAGCTCCACCCTGGGAGCTCCTACTCTGAAGATTCAGGGTAGAATGTTCTAGATGAGACCTGCACTGCTGAAGCCCTCAGGTCAGGGCTGATTCTCCCTGGGGTCAACTGAAAAGAAAGAAGGTCAGGCCACTTTTGGATCTTTAACACTCTGCTTTTCTCAGCAGCACCACCGATATTTCTTAGGAGTGCTTGTCCTACTACCAGCAGGCTGGCAGGTCCCACGTCTTCAGACCTTCATGACAGTCCACCTCCCCCAACTGTCCGCCAAAGCTGCCAATGATGGTGTGCTCTTCGCCTCTGAGCTAGCACCCGAGTGGCAGCCGGATGCTCTGCTTGTGTTGAAGATTACAACTCAGCATGAGGGTTCAAATGATCACAGGACGATCGCCAAAAACCTGACTCAGGAAGCACATCAACAGCAGGTCACTCCAGCTGGACAAAGGACAGTGACACTTCTGTCACTTGCTCACTCTCTGAAACGAGCACGCTTCATGCCCCCTACCTCACCCCCTTACACAGCTTTGAAATTCTATGCATTTTTGTTGGAGGTGGTTTTCTACTAAGGAAATTTTTGCATTATGTCAAGTTTCAAATCCCCATTATTCTGATTTATGTAAAATCCACCTGCCCTCATTGGGTGGGAGGGCGGCCTCTCTCCTCTGGCCAAGGTCACCATCAGATGGTGAGGGGCTGCTCCTGAGCACTGTCAGCTCTGAGCGCTTCCTGTCTGCAGTTGCAAAACCCTGTGAATCTGAAGGCCCGACACACCTTCCCTGTCTGTCCAGTGTGTCAGGTGCCTGCCGCCTCCTGATTGCTCATGCACCAGCCTGACTTAGCTGTGGGCGCCAGGGTCAGTTAGTGTAGAGACCTCCTTCCTCCTTCCTCTGCCCCAGGTCCCACAGTTGTCCTAGCTGTCCCCAGATCCAGTCTTTACCTGCCGGACAAAAGCTTGAGGCTGGCCCTGCCTGCAGCACCCCCACCCTGGACTCTCCAACAACATCCTCCAATTTGAGACCCTTGAAATGGGAACCTCCACTGGACGGGGCTGAATGTGTCTCCTTGTTCAATTTTCTCATCTTCATTTGCATCTTACCACTAAAGCTCTCTGCAAATCACTGCAGTTAAACCATTAGAAATTCTGTGGTGCAAATGGCACCTGCCATTCGGGAGGTGGCTTTCCATGCTTCACCAAGCCAGACTCACTGGGAACAAGAGTCGCTGGAGACTTGAGCACCTGGCAGCAGCCCTCGGGGGCTCCATCCTGTATGGGGCTCTGGAACTTCACGAACCCCTGAGCTGAGCATTGACAGCTCCAGATGGGCAGACAGCTGGAAGAACCGACAAAGTAGTTTGGAATGCAGGAACCTGGAGTCAGGTGGAGGGGTGAGGGCAGGCGGGAGGTGGCGCATTCAGTGGGGGTGGGCAGGGAGGAGTACCTGGGGGTAGGGAGGAGGAAGGAATGTACAGGCAGAAACCCAAGTCCAGGGTGGGGCTTTCCGAAGAACGCACTTGGGAACTAGAGCCTGCAGAGTGTCCAGGGATCAGTTGGCAAGGCGGACACTGGGCACCAGCCACTGCACAGCTGCTCTGAGCCTTGGAAAGGCTATGCACATCCTGCCATTCAACCCTGGAGGCAGGCAAGAAAGCAGAGCCAGCAGGACAAGTGACCTGTCACCCTGGCTGTTCGAACTTAAACCCCAGCAGCCTGAACGTGCCGTGTTGTAATGATTTGGACAGAAGTGGCTCTCACCATGGTGTCAGCATGGTGGGGTGGGGGAGCGGCATGGCTAATGTGGTACAGGTAAACATATCACCACCCACCCCCTGACTTGCAAGACCTACCCTGTTCTCTGCCATATTATATTTCACAGTGTCACACAGATCGTTCAGCACTGATGAATGGGTGGCAAGAAATACCATAAATCAGCACCTCCTTTAAAAGCAATGTTACAGGACCTTAAAGATGTAGTTGCAGATGATCACTTCATTCAGAAGGACTGGATCATCCTGATCCCAGGGAGAAACACCCCTGTGGGAGACCAACCTTACACGTGACTGAGTCACACTCCCCGGCTGGGTGCTGAGGCGCTCAGTCGCAGAAATATGACAGAGCTTTTCCCACCCTTCTTGGGTCCGAGGGTCGGTGTCTCATGCGTGGGTGTGTCTTGCTACATCCCCATGGGTGAAGCTACGCTCACCTGTTCCTTTGTAATATAACCCCTTGCCCTGTTTAGGATAGAATTTTCCATGGAAGTGCCTTGTGTGTTCCCTTCTCTTACTGTGCCCTTGGGTGTGGCCTACCCAGGTGTCAGTCAACCTGCTGACAGTGGACATCATGAAGATAGATTCAGCCCCCTGAAACCTGACCCCCTGCCTCATTTGAATAGCTTCTTCTCAATAAAAGGGGTCAGCACTTGCTCTCTCTCTCTCTCTTTCTGCAGACCCTTAAGGTCAGAGGAGCTGTCACAGCAACCCCAAAGAAAAAGATATTTGTGTCTCTTGTGTGGTTATTTTGTGCAGCCCAGTTAGCCCAGTTTAACTGGAGTGACCCCTGAGCCTTTTAGTCGTGAGAACAGAAACCTGCCCCCCACCCAGGAAACACCCCCAGCCTGTGGTGTGCAGCTGGAGGGACCCACATAAAAGGAAGAACTGACCAGGGCCTGGGGGCTGGCACCTCCCAAGGACATTCAACTTCCTGCCTGGGAAAGTACCCTGAGCAGAACAGAATAAAATACTCCTAGGCTAGGAGAAAATGGCCAGGGGCTGGCCAGGGAAAGAGGGGGCTAAGGGAGGGTGTGAGGGAGAAGCTTCAGAGGAGGGAGAACAGTGGCAAGGGATCTGCCCACGGCAGCCGGTCTCCAGTCCCCTCCAGGTGGCCAGCAGTGGGGAAGACCCAAAGAGATGCCGGGCCCCACCACTGCAGCCCTCAGGCCTGGCTCAGGGGTGATTGCTCTTATATTCCTATTGCCACGTTATATGCCATCGTGATTGCTCACTGATTGTCCCCTATAGAATCTAAGTTCCATGAGGACAGAGCCCGAACACTCACACAGATGAACGCCCCGCACAGCAGGTGTTAGGAATTGCCACCAACATCGCCATCTTCATGGAAACCAAGGCAGCGCTGGGGACCAGCGCCATCACCCCACCCTAGTGCTCATCTGACCCCCAAGCCCCTGTGCCCTGGGTGACTTTTGCCCCATGCTACACCCCACACAGCCCAGAGGCTCCTGCAGCCAGGAAGAGGCTGAGTGGGACTCAGGCCCAGCTTTTAACAGGCGATGTAGCTCTGCTTGAGGATTCTGGGGGTGCGGCAGAGTAGGCAGGGTGCCCCCAGAGCTGCACAGAGACCCGCACGAGGTACCACTACTCTCCCTTCAAGATGCCTGTTGGCCACTCTGGCCTCTCTGCCCTGCCCCCACGTGCCCCCTGCACCCTGACCTTCCAGTGGAAGCTCCACTCAGCACCCCCACCCCACTTCCTGCCGCACAGTAGGAAAAGCACGAGAAAGACGAAGACATGGACGAGGACACATAACCCTGTCTCCCTCCTGCTCCCAACTGTCCTGGTGCACAGTGAGAGATGCATTTAAGAGGCACCAGGAGCTGACATGGGTTCAGCACCTGCCATGGGTCGGTCACTGTGCTGGGGAGATTTTTGTCTATGACCTCAGCATGTCCTCAAGGACTTTGGGTATTCAAGGTCATTGGAGGAGGCGTGGAGAGAAGCCCAGGGCAGCCTCTGAGCCAGACAGCGCTTCTTTTTTTTTTGGTACCAGGGACTGAACCCAGGGGCACTTAACCACTGAGCCACCGCCCAGCCCTCTTTAGTTAGAGACAGGGTCTCACTACAGTGCTTAGGGCCCTACTAACAATGTCATCTCACCCTGTCCCTCCCAAAGGCTCCACCTCTGAACCTAGAGTTGGATCAATCTCCATCCTCTCACTACCTCCCAGTGGTAAACTTCAGCCCATCCACCCTTAGAGGACACTCAACTCTGTCCAAACCCATGTTGGGGTGAAGTCCCTTCTCCCCCAACCCTACTCAGAGTCCCAAGGCACAGCCACAAAATCCTCAAGATCTCACACATGGCTTGAGGTCATCTGGAGAGTTCTCTCCCATCCCTAAAATGCAACCCTGTCCCCTGTGCTGGTTTCTCGTCGGGGTATCAGGACTCCGCGGGACCTGCACAGGGAGGAGGGGGTATCTGCACAAGGAGGGGTGGGGGGGGGTCACTTTTATAGGGAGGGGTGGGACTCCAGAGTGGTGCAGGCGCGGGTGTCACTGTGCAGAGTGAACAGGTGCCCTGCGCGGAGACATGGCACCGTCTCCAAGGGCGGTTTTGGTAGCGGTGCTGTGAGCTCCTCCTGGAAAGTTCAGATGAGCTTATTTAAAACGTGGCCGGGGAATTTGGGGGTGAGGAATCAGGACAACAGGAGGGAGCTCTGTGGGGCCCCAGCTGTGGTGAGAAAAGCTGAGGCGCTTAGGTGAGGGCACAGGAGGCGGCAGAGGAGCACTGGGGGGCAGTGACAGGGAGAGGGACAGACCTGCCCAGCTGAGTGGAGGTGCCGGGGCCCACAGCAGTGGAGGACCGCAAGGGGGAGGTGCTGGGCTGGCATCACATGCCCCGCTAGAAAAAGGTGGCCCGGGGTTTGTCTCTAGATCAGAAGGACCGCCTGGACAGTGCTGTGCTAGGAAACGTAACAGCCGGTTCTCCAGGTCCTAACCGGTCGCTGGCTGTTTCCCTGGGTAAACCTCCCACTGGCCTAGCTCCTGAAGGGATGGGGGGGGGGGGGGCATGCATCTCATGAACCCCACAGACAGGGCACAGGAAGTAGTAAAATGTGCTAAAATAGGAAATGATGCGTGTTGAGTGTCCTTTACCTTCGTTTTTTATTTGTCTACCAGAGGTTCTGTCATTTTAAATAATGGCTGTGTTTAACAAGGAGTTTGCAAAAATTCCTAGAGATCTTGGAGTCATGTCTGGCAGGCCAGTGCTGGCCCTCATAGTCCCTCGGCACTGGGGTGTCCGCAGGAGGGAGGAGGCCCCGCCCCCGCCCAGGACTGCGGCCACGCCCACAACCCTAACACCGTGGCCACGCCCACAACGTAGGCACGGCGGTCACGCCCACAGCAGCACGTGGGCGCCATGTGCTCGTGCTGAGAGCCGAGCTCCCGACCTGAAGCGGGAGCAGCGGGAGCGGAGCGGAACGTCTGGGAAACGCTGTGTACTGCGGCTCCCAGCAGCGGGCTCCCGTTCCCACGTGCACTTGAGGAAAGGAAGCGCTGGCCGGAGGGGCCCATGGGACCTGGGGGTGCTGCTACAGGAGGCCCTGAGAGAATCTGGGTGTGGGAAACGCGCAGGAGAGGGAGCAGCCAGACCGCCTGGAGGGCCAGACGGAGGCAACCAGGGCGCCCCCTGCCTTCTCAGCCCGAGCAGGGGAATGACTGTGACCTCTGAGGCTGAAAGAGCTGGGTTGCGGCTGGAGGGCAAGGGGAGAGGGCTCCCGCTCCCCACAGCATAGCTGTAGGTGTCCCCCCTAACAGGCCTATGAGGCGGGACACTGAGTGGCGGCCCGGGAGACCCCAAGCCCTCATCTGTGTAAGAGCCTGCTTGTCTCCCTTCCTCGCAAGCCCAGCTTTTCATCTGCGCGGATCTGGGGCAGTGACAACCGGAAGGGACAGAGTTGTCAGGGTCTGGGAAAGAGGGCCTGAGCAGGACCAGGGTGGACTCCGGCCTGCCGGGCCTTGCCCGTGGCCCCCAGGACATCGGAGGGCATAGGGTTCTGTTATCTCTGCACACCTCACACCCTCACCTAGCCACAGTCAGCAAAGAAGGTGACAGCAGAGGCTGGGACAGCCAGTGATAGCACTGAGACCCGGGAGGGCCACCAGGAGAAGCAGGGGTACCCAGGTGAGTTTGAATTCTTGATAAACAACAATAATGCATAGTACAAACATGTCCCCAATATTACATGGGATGTTTTTATTTAGTACTGGGGATTAACCCCAAGGTGCTTTACCACTGAGCTTTATCCCCAACCCTTTTTATTTTGACAGAATCTCACCTAAGTTGCCCAGGCTGGCCTCGACTTGCAGTCCTCCTGCCTCAGCCTCTCAAACTGCTGGGATTATAGGTATGTACCACTGAACCAAGGCAGGTTGTATTTATACTAAAAATCATTATTCATTGTTTATCTTATATCAAATTCCTATATACCTTCCCACTAGTGCCCCCATTGTTAACATTCTATGTTAATATAGTACAGTTATAGTAATTAATGAGCCAATATTGATACACTATTCTTAGCAAAAGCCTATATTTGTTCACTATGTACATACTACATACACAGTGGTGTGGACATTCACTACATCTACACTGCAGGGCTACTGGGGATCTGCACTCATGCCTTGAAGGTGTGGTAACTATATAAACTACGTGGAATTCTTCATTAGGGAGATTTGTCTCTTTGCCCCACTTATTTATTTACCAGATGATTTATCTGGATATTTACTTTATACTATAGGGGTAAAGAGTTCCTCACTTCCCTCTCTCAAGTTCGCACCTCTGTCTGCTGAAATAAAGCCACGAGATGGAGGAGAGGAAAGTACCAGGCCTGGTCCCAGGGGCCTGGCTGGAGGCGGGGCACCAAGACACCAGTGAGATTCCGAAGCTTCTCTGCCCCTTCTCCAAGGGGAGAGGGACGGGGACTGTAGGCAGTTTTAGAGGAAGAGGGTCGCGAATGGCCTGAAGGACAGACAGTGCCTGCAGCACACTTCCTGGCCCATGTGTGCTAGGATTTTCCGTCTTCTTCTGTGATGGGGTGTCTCCTCTTCCTCAGTTAATGACAGTCCGTAGGAAGACGGAAGGCCATAGTGTTCTCCTTTGGTGGACCTGGCCTTTCAACAGACAGGGCAACCTCAGGGAAGGGTCTGCTGTCTCCTGGTGACAGTAACATAGCTAGCATACCAAGGCGCTACAGTGTAGGGTATCCTGTTTTGAGCCCCCAAGGTACTTTGGGTCATAATCCAATACTACTTTATTTTCTTGCTGAAATTATTCTAGCTTTGGGCATGAGTGCTCTTCTTGTTGGCTGCACACACACGCACACACATGCCCACACGCACACTCCTTATATCCCGGCACTCTGAGATGTTCAGCCCATCCTGCCTGTCTCCTGCCCCAGCCCTGGAGTCAGCCATCTCTCTAAGAGGAGGTGCTCCTGTGTTCTACTGAGGGTGGTGTCAGAGGCCATCATCTGTGTGCTATGTGTGCTTGTTGCTGTGAGGTGTTACTATCCCTGGCCCTCCCAGGTGACCGAGCAAGGACGTCTGTGTATGTGCACTTGTGTATACACGCGGCTGTTGCACATCTCTGCATGGTTTTCATTGGTTGCTGCTCCATGATCCACCACATCCAGTGTCTCGTGGCCAACTGTGTCAGCACTTCTGTCCTCCGGCGTGGAACACTTGCTGTTCGGCTTTGGATATGAGGTGTTCCCAACCAGTAAGTCAATCTCCTGGTGGGATTAACTGATGCCTCAAGGCGAGTGGAGTCTCTGCACCCTCTGATCGTCATACAAGCTGCCTTC
This sequence comes from Marmota marmota marmota, assembly GCF_001458135.2. Classification (NCBI taxonomy): domain Eukaryota; kingdom Metazoa; phylum Chordata; class Mammalia; order Rodentia; family Sciuridae; genus Marmota; species Marmota marmota. The sequence goes on from NW_026000020.1 coordinate 8,260,286, forward strand.
CTGTGCACACCTTCTGCCATGATGTTTTGCCTCACCTGGAGCCTTGAGGAGTGCAGCCAGCCATCCATGGACTGAGACCTCTGAAACTGCGAGCCCCAAATAAGTTGATCCTCCTCTACAATTGTTCTGGTCATTAGTCACAGCAGGGAAAAAGCTGACTGAAACACTTACTGTCATTGGGCTTTTTCCTCGCCCTCCTTCTTAAACGTTAAGTGTGCTAAATTATTTCCAGCGCCCACACTCAGCCCACCGGAGATGTCCTCTTCACCTGCTGCTTTACCCCGACTGCAAGCTCATGGGAAGCACACCGTCCATCCTCTTGGAGCCACTTTCACTGGGCACCTCAGGGGGAATACTGGCTTCTTGGTCTACTTCCTGTTGCTCTAACAAAACACCTAAGGCCAGGTTATTTATAAAGCAATCAAGGTTATTCAGCTCACAGTTCTGGAGACAGAACAGCGCACGGCATGGCACAGGCACCTGTTCTGCCCCTGCGGGGGGCCTCATGCTGAATGGTAACATGGCGGAGGACAGCACATGGTGGGTCAGAGCAGGCACGCCAGCTCAGATCTCTTCTTACAAGGCCACTGACCCCAGAATGCGAGCCCCACCCTCTCAGCCTCATGGGACCCTGGTGACCTCCAGAACACCCCACTCCCAGGCCATTAACTTATGAATTGAGGGACCAGGTTTCCAGTCCATAAACCTTTATGGGACACACTCCATGGCACTAGGCAAGGTATTTGCTTGGATTCTTGGTTTTGCTAATAGGACAGAACTGCAGAGAGTTGGAATCAAGGCCATTTATCTGTGGTTTCTTTTCTGGAGAAAGCACGATACTTGCTTTTTGTTTAATGTTCAGGTTGAAATTAGAAACTTGCATCAGTATCTGCAGTTTTCTGTGTTTTCACTGACGATGACTTCATATCAGAACTATCAGGAATGCTCCTGCACGCACAAGAGGAGTGAGCAAGGGCAGGCTTGGGGCAGATTTTGCCTACGCCATGTTTCAGCTGGAGGCAGGTGTAGTACCCACTGGAGGCCGTGGGCTTGCTGGAGTGACATGTGCTTTTGCTTGGCTCCTCATTGCTTCCAGAGGCTGAAGGTCTGGCTCTGTCTCCTATACCACTCCGTCTCCTTGAGTTCCTCTGAGACGCTGTCTTTCCCAGTAACACTCAGAAAAGATCCAACACCAGATTTTATTCTGTTTGTTCAGATATGATCTTTTATTTTTGGTACCACTGAGCCACATGCCCAGCCCTATTTTGTATTTTATTTAGAGACAAGAGTCTCACTGAGACCCTGCTTAGTGCCTTGCCATCTCTGAGGCTGGCTTTGAACTCTCCATCCTCCTGCCTCAGCCTTAGCTGCTGGGGTTACAGGGGTGTGCCACCGTGCCTGGCCAGATACGATCCTTCTTAGTCCACAAAGTGAGGTGGCCGTCTGTGACAGCTAGCTCCTGGTGTTGCCAGATTGGAAGAACAGTTTAAAGTCTGCCTGCTCTACGGGCAACACCAGCAATCCCTTTTGTTCATTTCTTTCAATGGGGTTGGATGGGATTCTGCCATCTTGATTGCCATTGTTGGATTTCTTGGTGGAAGATGAGCTTGCTTTGGACACTAGGTAGCTTATCCACACCATAAAAGCATGGTGCCCCCGAGAACCGGCTCCCAGCATGGCGCATCACCTCTGGATTCTCCCTCCCCCAAAGGTGTCCGAGTGTCCAACCACGGCCCCTACAAGGGCCTGGCTTCAGTACACACGGCCCTTGTGGTTGTCACCCCCCAAACATCAGGAGCACCCGGTGCACCTGGGATGAGGTACAGGGCGACACAGCTGATTCTGGACTTGGCACAGGAGAAATTTGGCCCCAGGTTTGTGCCACTTTTTCTTCCCTTGGGCTTGACATCAGATAACTGTGTCTTATCTGAGAAGTTTTCAACTCTCCCTCCAGAGCTTTCCCGTCCTTTGGGGGTTTTCAGATATAGTAGAGCCAGAGAGGAGCCCTGCCTACCCCTGAGGGCTAGTTTCTGTGTTTTCCGCCCATTCCACACATTTCAGAGGTGGTGGCTTTTTTTGGAGCAGGGCTCTAAGACACCTCAAGAAATGCCCTCTTCTGTGGGTGCTAATGGCTCCCAGAGTCAGGGCAGCTGTCAGGGCTCCTGCTGGTGCAGAGAGGATGCCCTGCACCATGCCCTGGAGACGCCGCTGCTCGGGCACCTTGGCCTCGTTTCTGCCCCTGAAACACAGGGACTCTGCCACCAACCCAGGGCCTTTGCCACTTACCTGTGTCTACTAGGAATCTCTTCCCCAACTCTCCACAGGGCAGCTGTCCACCACCCTCAGGCCGTAGCCCCTGCCTGACACACACGGACACGCACACGCACACCCATCAGGCAAAGCCCATTACTCCGCTGTCTCTTTTGTGGTCACAGTGGTTGTTCTTATCCAAATGAACTTACCCTACACGTTTCCTGGCCAGGTACTCAGTGTCCTGCTAAAGCTGGACTCAGCAAAGGGAGTCTCGTCCCTTCCACACGCACTGTGGTGCTCATGCCCTTGGCTGACCAGCACTGGAGGACCAGCCACCAGCCGCCTTCCAGGAGGCAGAGAATTGGGGGGCATGGTGCTCCTGCCTTTAAGACCTTCCCAGCAGAGGCAGAAGCAAGCACCTGGGGTCACCTTGATCACCCCAGAGATCAAGCCGTGCATGGGCACTGGGTGGGCAGCCAGAGTGCCACCGGTGGGTCAGCAGGTAACCTCGGGAGGAAGGTAGAGGGCAGAGTCAGAGCAGGGCCAGAAGTATAGGCTAGCAGCAGTCGGGAGCAGACCAGGACGCCAGCATCCAGATGGGTGGGTGGCCTGCCCAAGTGCCAGGTGACTCTTGGCCCCAGCAGGAGCCGGCCAATGCCCCTGGTGGTGGTGGAGGTGTGAATAAGAATGGTCACCGTTTTCCAGTTGCTGTGGTGGCGTGTCCCGCACCTGGTCTCATCTAACCCATCGCGACAGCCTGAAGGCATGGAGAGCCTCTCCTCACCCCTTTGGCAAAGTCGGGGGGTTTCGACAGCTGGTTGACTTTTCCGAGGTCACGAAGCTGTACGTGGTCGTGGGGGCCGAGCTTGGGGGTCCCCTCTGGAAGCTTAGAGCCCACAGGTCCCCAGGAGGCCTCCCACATGGCCCTGCCTCTGTGCCCAGCCTCGACTTCCTGACTGTGCCAAGTCTGGACTCGTTTCCCATGAGGACAGCACCCGTAGGAAGATGGGGACAGGAGGGCACAAGGGGGGACAAAGCTGAGCCCCTGCCACCTCACACCAGTGTCCGAGACTCGAAACCCCAGATGAGTGCCACAAAAATACTGAGTCCCAATTGAAAAGGGTTATTTTGTTTGTTTTTGCTTTGGTAGGTTTTATCTTGTTCTTAAAACCACTCATCTGTGGTGATCCTGTGACACTGGAACCATTTTCTTGCTCTCCAATCTCAAATGAGCACCCAAAATAGTCCACACACTGACTTTCATCACGCAGCTCTTGGCCTCCAGACAAGACCTTCCCTAGATAAGGCACAGGAGCCATCGTGCTTGGACGGTCTTCCCTGCAAACTCCAGACCGGACGGAGAGGCACCGGAGGTCGCAGAGGAGCTGGCCAGGCACGGAGCAGGGAGGAAGGGCAGGGCCTCCTCCCACTCCGCACACCTCTGGATCCTCCTGGAGAGGTCTGGGGTGTGAGCGTCCCAAGTCCTGGTCTGAAAAGAGTGTCTCAAAAAGACAGTCGAGGAGGGGCCCAGTGACAAGAGCCACCAGAGAAAGGTAAATACAACAGGAAGCGTTTCAACAGCGTGAGGGCGCGCTGCCCCTTCCAGATCGTTAGGGCACGCATGGATCCCCTTGGCCCAGCGGTGCTGGTGCAGGTGGCCAGACTCACTCCTGACCACAGTGGTTCCTGGAGGCTGCAGCGGACTCCCCTCTTCCAGAGCCCCTCAAGGATGGCTGGCCCTACACCCACGTGTGTGATTGGGGGGTGACTTTGCTAAAGTCCCAGAGACAGGTGAGGGGCGTGGACAGGTGTCTCTCCTAACCCTGGCCACCCCTTGCAGAAAGAGCTCAACGGGCAGTCGGCCCTGAGATCCCAAGGGCAAGGAGACCACCAGGTGGTAAAGCCCACCCCCGAAGCCCCGAGAGGTGCTGGCAGAGGCAGCTTGGCGTGGGAGATGTACCTGGAGGGGGAACCTCGGTGAGTTACCAAAACCCTGCCTGGAAACGCTCATTATCAAAAACAACACGGAGACAGCTGAGAGGACACTTCCCAGGGTCACCAGCTGTCCACGTGCCCAGGTTTGACTCACCAAAGAAAATGACGGGCTGGATGGTCTTCAAAAACAGGCCCGTTCACTTTCTTGGCGGGAGGATTGCGAGTGCATTTGATCTACTTTTTTCTTTGGATGTCATGTCCTTCCTAATGGAGAGGAGCAGGAAGAGGGCATTTTAATGGAAAAGGGAGCTCTTTGGGTCCTCTCCCGGCCTTCACTGCACATGGGTTTGCTTTAATCAGTCTCCAATTATGTCAGCTGTGAAACATTGGGTTTCCTCTTGGGCAGGAGACATTTCCTAAGCTGGGCCGGTCCTCCTGAGAACGTCCGGTAGCTAACTGCCAAGCCAGTCCTTCCAGAAGATACGCAGCGAAGCCTGGGCCTCAGCTGCCAAGGCCAGGGTCTGATGCCCGGCGTGTTTTCCCAAACCGTTGCCTGCTCCAGAGTGGGCACACAGCTGTGCTGGCCGGGGACAGCAGAGCTCAGACAGCACCGTCCGCCCTCACCATTCAGCTCAGACACTGGCCTCCAGCCAGCATCTGTCCCCAAGCCCAGGGCCCGCCAGGGCGGCTGGCCAGGAAGCCAGTGGTCACACGGGGGAAGTCCGGAGCAGCCAGCTCACTCAGAGGTCCATTTATTTCTCCCAGCACCTAACAATCCTCTCTCAAGGCAACAGTGCCTCCCCAAATAAAATGAATCATGGTGCAAAAGTGCAAAACAAACCCCTCTCCCTCCTCTGCAGAGGCGGCTCTGGCTGTCTCCCTCAAAGTGACAGGGAGGGAGCAGGGACAGCCAGGGTGGGAGAGCAGCTCCCCTAGTCATTGCAGGGCCTGGCCTACACACAGAGGACTGTGGCCTCCTGTCCAGTGAGGACCCTGTCCCAGGACTGCAAACCACCAGATGTCAAGAGAGTCCAGACCAGGGACCTGGGGTCATTACACACTCTGAGGCTCGTCCCATCTGAAACGCATGCTGGAGTTCCCTCCCTGAGGTACACAGAGGGGACTGTGGTGCTGCCAGCATCTGGCCACCACCAGAGGCTCCCTTGACCTCAGAACCCAGTGCCCACACCAAGCTCTTTTCCCCATGACCCACCAGACTGTGGTGTCCCGCTGTGAGCACCAGGAAGCAGGCTGCAGACAGACCTCCGCCTCCACCTGCTACACCGCTGTCCTGTCCAGCGCAGGCTAGCCGGCCATCTCCCTGGCCTCAGTTTCCTTCTCCATGAGAGGACGGTAACGATAAAATCATCAAGCAGGGTTGAGTGAGGCGGGAACACAGAGCTCGGTCAATATCTGGCCGGTGGACACGCCCTGGGACCTACCAGCCTCTATTTGTGGCCACTGCTATACTCACCACAGGTTTTCCTAATGCAGATGTTGGGAGAATGTCCCAGGGCAACCTGATGTGAGCACAGGCCTGGCACAAATAGTCCCCGCCTCTGTGGCTACGTGTGACGCTGGGCTGACACTCGGCCACCCTGCAATAGACTTCCACAGGATGCACTCCAAGGCCACATCACATGGACCCTATGTGCAGCTTCTCAGGTAACCCTGGAACTATGTGGTACTGAGCAGGAGTTCACACAGGGGAGGGCAAGTGAAAACCTGCCGAGTGTCCACAGCTTTGAAGCTGGTGTTTCAACTCTGTTTCCTTTTATTTTATGTTTTCAGTTGTTCTTTCCAGATGTACATGCAGTAGAGGTGCGTTTTGACATGTTATACATACATGGAGTGGGACTTGTCATCCTCGTGGTTGTACATGACCTGGAGTTACACTGGTGTTGCATTCATACATGAACACAGGAAAGTGACGTCCCATCTATTACTGTCTTTCCTATTACCATCCCCCTCTCTTCCCTCATCACCTTTGACTAATCCACTGAACTTCTATTCTTCCCTCCCCACTTACTGTGAGTCAACATTCACATATCAGAGAGAACATTCGGCCCTTGGCTTTTAGGGATTGGCTTATTTCACTTAGCACGGTGCTCTCTAGTTCCTTCCATTTACTGGCAAATGCCATCCCTTCATTCTTTTTTATGGTTGAGTAATATTCTATTGTGTATATGTACCCCATTTTCTTTATCCATTCATCTGCTGAAGGGCTCCTAGGTTGGTTCCACAGTTTGACTATTGAAAGTTGAGCTGCTATAAACATTGATGTGGCTGAGTCACTATCGTATGCTGATTTTAAGTCCTTTGGATATATTTAAGTCCTGGTACACTCACCACAGGTTTTCCTAATGTAGATGTTGGGGGGAATGAGGCCTCCCAGTCCCAGCGACTCCACCGGCCACGGAGGAGAGGGTAGCTGGGTCAAATGGTGGCTCAATGCCTGGTTTTCCGAGGAATCTCCAGACTGCGTTCCAGTCCAACTCTGTTTCTTGAGCACAAACCACACTAGGACTGTACTTGGAGCCTTGGGCCCTGGGGGCTGATGGAGATGGTGACACAGCACTGAACGCCCCAGAGTCAAATGTCAGTGAAGAAACTCCCGTGCAGGTAGCCGGAGAGATGAGGTGGGTGGCCTCCCGGAGCTCGTGGTCCAGGGCTTGGTAAGTGTGCCACAGCCTCCAGGTGTACTTCCTTCACATGAAGTGCAACAGGCCGTCTTCAGCCGTTGCCTGTCTGCAGGACTTGTGGGTTTCCCACGTGAAACGCCAAACCTGCTTCCTTAGCAGCACACTAGAGGACTATAATGATGATTGAATTCAGGAAATTTAACATGTATACATTGCATTATTTAATATATAGTATGAATTTAAATTTCATCAACTGTCTCAATAATATCTGGGATCATGGGTGGAATTACTTCTCTTTCCTGAAGGGGAAGGAGGACGGACCCAGGGACTGGCAGTCACAGAGGGTCAGCCCTGGGCTGCTCCTCACTCCAGCAGGCCACCCTACCTGCCCCCGTGCTGTGGCCTGGGTGGGGACACTAGCTGCCACTCTACACCGCTGAGGCGGGAAGCTCCTCCTCTCCAGCCACTGCCTCACCTCCTACGCTTGCTCCTCTAGAAAGTCCTCCTGAGGGTGGGGGAACCTCTGGACCCACGACACACACTGGCAGCACTCTGCGTGGCCTCCTGGTGTTTATTTTACTCGTGGCCTTTGCTCCTGGCTCTGATGCGTCTGCCCCTTGTCTTTAAAGGCATATGTGTTTGGTTTGCGCTTTATATTACTGTCACGTGAGGACGCCACGGGCTCTATCATCTACCATGAACACTGGAGTTGGTCCAGAGCTTCACTTTAGCAGCAGTGTGGCAGGAACATCCCTGCACGTATCTGCTCCTACAGGGGCCAGGAAAGGAACCCTTAGTATTGAATAGGTGAGCATTTAACCTTAGGAGGTGAGAAGAGTCCTTTTTCCAAAGAAACTCCCACCTATGACCTCAGTGTGTTCTTAGTATTGCCAAACTGCTTAATTTTGACAATCAAATGGACATAAAGTGGCATTTCTTTCTTTGTTATTGTTTTTTAGTAAAATGGTGTTTCACTGCGGTCCTGATTTGCATGTTCCTGATCAACCAACGGTGGCGATTTTCTGCTCATAGTGGACATGTGTATCTCCTCCCCTATAAAACGTTTATTCATTTCCTTTGCCCAGTTTTCTACGGACTTGTTTTGTGCTTTTCCTATGAATCTGCTGTTCTCTACATATTCTTGATAGGTGCAAAGACTCTTGTTAGGTGAAAACATTTTCCTTCAACCATAACTGGTCTTTACTTTCTTAAAGGCATCTGTAGATAAGCAAAAGCTTTTACGTTTAATATAGCTGAATTTAACCTTTTCTTTTATAACCAATGCTGTTTTAGAAAATTTCTGGATTTTTTTGCATATTTAAGTTTTTAATTCTTTTACAGTTGATTTTTGTTTATAGCATGAGACTTCTCTCAATCATGAAGAACTCAGTACTCTCACAGCTACCAGAACTGCTCCCTGCTCCCAGTTTAAACAACTTGCACAAAACATGAGATACCAGTATTTTCTGACACTGGCCAACCCATGGGTCAGGTCTGTGATCCTGAGAGAAGAGACACATGCCTGCGGAGTCCCGCAGTCCACCCAGCTTGCCAACTGGGGAGAAGCACCCCCTGAGCCCAGGGGTCATCCTTCGATAAGGGAAGAGATTAGGGTCCAGGGCATCTGGAACTTATTGGGAAGGCTAAAAGACAGGAGGTTCGTATATAGAAATCCAGGCCCTGAGATCTGCAGGCAGTTGACCTAAAGCTTTGGCTGAACTCTGATGCTCACGTACTTGAGATAAAATTCTGCTTGGAACTATGAGATATGGGAATAGCCAAGGAATCCTAATCCATAGGAACAATGCAGGGGGCGTCCCAATGCCTCATCTCAAATATGCTACAGGGTCACAGTAATAAATGCACGATATTGCATCAAGACAGACACAAAGAGCAATGGAACAGAGGACACAGAGACAAACCTACACACCTAGAGCCATCCAATACTGACAAAGATGCCAAAAATATAGGTTGGAGATAATGTGGCCTTTTTAACAAATGGTGCTGAGAAAACTGGATAGCCCTATGCAGAAGAAGGAAATTAGACCCCCAATGACACCCTGTACCAATGTCAACCCCAAATGATCAAAGATTAAGAATTGGACCAGTGACCTTGCAGTGCTAGAAGAAAACAGAGGGTCGACCCTCCACCACATTGTGCAGACCCAGCTTCCTCAACAAGACCCCGAAAGCTCAAGGAGTAAAAGCAAGAATCACTAAGTGGGTTGGCCACAAATTAAAAAGCTTCTGCATCACAAAGACAGGAGCAGGAAGAGAGAGCCCAGGAGTGGGAGGAGATCCCTGCCAGCTGCTCCTCTGAGAGGGGACTAAAATCCAGAACATATAAAGAACTCAAAAAACTGAACACAGAAAACACTATAGCCCAATCAATAAATGGGCAAAAGAACGAAACAGACATTTCTTCAAAGAAGAAATGCAAGTGGCCCATAGATACATGAAAAAATGTCCAGCATCTCTAGCAACCAGGGAAGTGCAAATCAAAACCTCAGGATTTCACTTCTCTCCAGTCAGAATGGCAATTAATCAAGAATACAAATAATAAAAAAGGTTGGCGAGGATGTGGGGATAGTACTCTAGTACATCGCTGGTGGGACTGCACGTTCGTACAATCGCTTTGGAAAGCATTTGAAATTCCTCCAAAGACCTGAAATGGAACCCCAGTGTGACCCAGCCACCCCACTCCATGGCATGTGTCCAAAGATCTGAGCTCAGCACCTCCCCTGACACAGCCCGTCAACGTTCACAGCAGCTCGACTCACAAGAGCCAAGTAAGGAACCGCCAAGACTCTGGGCAATAGGTGAATGGACGTAGAAGAGGCGGCGCACACACACAGTGGACATTTACTCAGCCACAAAGAAGAAGGAAATGAGGGTATTGGCTGGAAAATTAAGAGAAATGGGCAAAATCCACTGAGTGAATTAAGCCCGACTCAGAAAATTAAGGGCCAAGTGTTTTCCCTTATATGTAGAAGCCGGGG
>NW_026000020.1:8270139-8301165 GCF_001458135.2 Marmota marmota marmota
GGTGGAGTAGGAGACTGAGGGGCGGGGAGGGCGGGGAGGAGGCCTGGATCTGACCAGTCCTTGCCGTGTGCACATGTCAATAGGCCACAGGGAGCACCAGCGTATGCACACCCACGGGGACCCCCAAGATGAGTAAATAAATGAGTGACGGGGACAGCAGAGGAAGGAGAATGGGGGGGGGGAGACCCAGGGCCAGGTCAGATTCCATGTATGTATGGTTTTGTCAAAATGAACCCGGCTGTTATGTGTGACTATGACGCACTCATTAAAAAGAAGTCTGCGAGACCAGGGACAGAGCCACCAAGTCACGTGCAGCTGACCGTCCCAAGAGCTGAGAGAGGTGGTCGGTGCTGCCCCCAGGCCCAGAAGCCCAGGCTACACAAGCACCGAGAAGTGTTCCCAGAGAGACAGGCCCTGGCTCAGCTCCAGGGCTGCATTAGCCCTGCACTAAATGCCACCCTGTCCCTGCCACAACACACAGGGAGGACTGGAAATGACCCACCGGGTCCCAACTTGACTGTCCCCAGACTCCAGCCAGGAAAGACAGTGCAATCTGACCCTCACAGAGAAACAGCCCCTTCCTCCAGCAGAAATCAACTCAGGAGCCAGAGAGCTGTGACCCGCCTGTATGACTGTGTCATGTTCTGTGCTGACACTGGGTGACAGGGACACAGCTTCTACCTTCTACGTCCACAAATGTTGGAAATTTGAGAGAATTAAGACGAGACCCCTCCTGACCACTTCCTTCTCTCTGCCATGTCCAGTTGTCTGTGGTCACTGTCTCCAGTTCTCCTGGAGCCCTCCCTGCTCGGGCACTCAGGTGACCTTCTCCACATTGCTGAGTCCCTGCGTCCCCTGACCCAGGAGTAGCTGTGACAGCCCGGTCCTGCCTGCAGCATGCCAGGGCTTGGCCCCCCCTCCCCCCATCGCTGGATGCCCTGCGAGCTAAGGACCGTGTCTCCAGGCCAACACTCCCTCTGAGCCCGCACCCAGATGGTCAGCGGCCTGCGGGTGCCCTCGCTGGGCATTTCTCAGAGTAAAGCATCTCCCACTGAGCTCCTGGCCCTCCCCCAACACCACAGTCCCCTGTCCCCTTCTCTGCTCCAGCAAATAGCAACTTCACTGTCCTTGAGGTCAGGGTGGCCTCTTCTGCACACCCCACATCTGACCCCCAAGCAAATACTCTGGTTCCACTTTCAGATCCGAGTCTCAGCAGGACCACTTCCCACCGTGAGGAGTGCCGTCACTCTGGTCCACGTCACCACCTAAATCACACTCTGACTTGTGGCTAAGTCCCTTGCATTTTCCTGTTTCTGTCCTTGTCCATTATCGGTGGTCCTTCAGGAATCCAGAAGGACCCTGTTAAAACACAATCCAGACAATGTGACTCCCCTGTTCCAAACCCTCCCTGATTTCCCATCTCACTCATCATGGCCTACGAGGTCCCCTCGACCTTGTCCCCCATACACCCCCTCTGACCTCATCTCCAATCACTCCCCCTCACTGGCTCACTCAGGTCACCCTGCCCTCTCTGAGTTTCTTAGGTGAGGCACACTGTGGCCACAGGGCCTTTGCAGAGATATTCCATCACCTTCAATATTCACCCCCACCCAAAGGCCATGCTCTTGTTTCCTTCAAGTCTGTCCTCAAATGTCACTTTCTTGTGAACCTTTTTTCAGTCAAATCACTTACTCTTTCAAGCATTCCTGCAACAGTGCCCCCTGCTTCTTCCCTGTTGAATCTTTCTCCATGGCATTTTTCATCTTCTAGAATATTCTACACTGGTTCCCTTTGTTCATCATCTATCTTGTCCATAGCCACCAGCAGGGCAAGAATTTTGACCTGATTTTCTTTACTATTCTACCCTCATCTAGAAAGAATAGAATCTGACACAAACAGGCATATCATAAAGTTTTGTCTTAGTTAGTTGCTTAATTTGTACTTTGTCCTTTGTTTTTGTTTTCATTTTAGTATTGGGGATTGAACCCAGGGGCACTCAACCACTGAGCCACAGCCACAGCCCCTTTTGTGTATTTTATTTAGAGACGGGGTCTCGCTGAGTTGCTTAAGACCTCGATACCTTGCTGAGGCTGGCTTTGAACTTGGAATCCTCCTGGTTCAGCCTCCTGACCTGCTGGAATTACAGGTGTGCACCACTGCACCTGGCTTCTATCCCTTCTTTTGCTAGCTTTCACATTTGAGAGAAAACATTCAACCCTTGTCTGAGTCTGACTTATTTCACCCAGCACGATATTCTCCATTTCCATCCATTTACGAGCAAATGCCATAATTTCATTCTTTTTATGGCTGGGTAATATACTCCATTGTGTTTATACACATATTTTCTTTATTAATTCATCTGTTGATGGGCATGTGGGCTGGCTGTTGTGAATTGCACTGCTATGAACACTGACGTGGCTGTGTCTTTTGGATAAACACCAAGGAGTGCGGCAGCCGGGTCAGATGGTGACTCCCTTCCTAGTTTTCTGAGGAATCTCCATCCTGTGTTTCAGAGAGGTTGTCCCCATTTGCAGCCCCATCCGTGATGCATGAATGTGCCTTTCTCCCTTGTGGGCATATTTTTCAATGTCACGCAGCACTCAGGCCACCAGGCACCAGAGCTCTGCTGCAGAGTCCCACTTACACAGTCGAGACTGGCACCCAGACACGAGTAGGCAGCCCACTGTCTCACCCACGCGCCCAAGGCTGCCTCCACTGCAGGTGGCCCCAGGACTGGGGAACTGGAGGACAAGGGCAGAATCAGAATTGGGAAGACTGGTGCAGGCAGAGAAAGCAGAAGTGAGTGGCCACCTCCTCCCATAAATCAGAAATGCAAAGGCAGCCTCGGGTCTGGTACCGTGGGGCAGGAGCAGGGGTCCTGGTGCCCTGAGGACGGTGGAGGGGGCGGTGAGGGGGGTGATGCTCCAGCCCCAGGGACGCAGTAGACCAAGGGTGTAAGGGGATCACCTTCTCCACCTCCTCCCTGTGCTGAGAGCCGGCTCTCAGGCCTGGACAGAAGCTCCCCAGGTGACAAGCCAGGTGAGTTGGGGGTGAATCTGGGCCACCCCATTTTCTCCAGCCTGCAGCCGAGCAGGCGCAGCTGTTGAACCGGGCAATGCTGCGGGGCAGCCAGGCTGGCCCTTCAGGGAGAGGGTACAGGGGGAGGGACGTGGGGCTGGCCCAGGCACAGTGCAGCCCGGCCTGGAGCCTGCCTGGGAAGTGTGTGGAGGCCTTCAGCACAGGAAATACGAGCTCTTGATTTGAATTCCCTCCAATGAGGAGACATTTTTGTAAACACAATAAATAGTTTTTTTAAAAAATACCCCCTTCTTGAGAGAGCTACACCTGAGAAGTTACCTGCATAAACAGCCTCTGTTAATGGAATCACTAACGCGCTCACCTAAGTGGTGGGACACAGGTTGCTGAGCCTCCGGGGCCGGGGTCCTGGAGCCGGCTGCCCCCGCCAGCGGGCTGCAGCCTGGCAATGAGCTCATCTCCTCCAAGGTCCAGAGGGGATGGGGCGCAGATGGTCCAGCTCACACAGGTCAGGGCATGCACCTCCACACAGTTATGTTGTGCTTGGGACACGGTCTGGGGTTCATCATTCAGAACGTAGTTAGACTGATATCCACTAAGTGAAATTTGGATTATTTTAGTACTTTAATACATAATGCATTGATCTACTGATCACAAAGGTCCGGAGATGGTCCAATGAGAAAACACATGCGGAGTCCCTGACTAGCACTAGCACACATGCGCCTAGCACTCTGTCAGCACCCAGCAAACACCCTTTGTCATTAGGAGTCATCGTTGACCACAGCAACAAAAAGCCTGAAAGAACAGTTGGCATATAAATTGGGAAACAGCAAAATCAGGTTTCTTCAAAAATCCATTTCTTCATAAGCCGGGAAGTTGAGAGTATTATCGTATCTATTTACATATTCTGTCAATGCCAAGCCCAGAGCCTCGCCCTCTGCTGCCCTCTGCCCACTGCAGGCTGCTGCGAAGGACCCAGACCTCACCTCCTCACCTCCACAGGGGTCTTCGCAGGCTCTGGCTGGGCGTGGCCGGGCGGCAGGCATGCAGGTCCACCAGGCGGCCTCTTGGCTCCAGCTGCTGGATGTCAAGGCCCAACGCTGGGCCCAGACCTAACTGCTTGGGCTGCTGCAGAGACTGAGGCCTCACTTCCCCATGGAGAACCAAAGACAGTGGTCAATAGTGAGGCCTGGAGTGAGGACCAGGCGCTGCCCTGGAGCACTGGGCTTGGAGTGAGGACCATCAGGTGGACCTCCGACTCCACCCACTCTCTATCCAGGAAGAGGAAGCAGGGATCCCCACCTGGGGCCACCACAGAGGAAGAAAGAGGGGCAGCCCCTGGCAGACACCATGCCCAGTGAGGTAAGCCAGACACAGAAAGGGGACCACCCTGAGGTGTGAAGACAGAGAGCAGAGGGGAGGTCCCCAGAGGCCGGAGGACTGGGGCAGGCGTGGGAACAGCACTGGTCAGAGGCTGAGAAACTTCAGTTAGAAAAAGGAGAGGCCCACGGAGCAGCAGGTGGCTGAATCACAACGTATGCATTTTGAAAACTGCTGGAGGGTAGCTCAAGGTTAAGTGCCCCCCCAGGCACACAGAGTTCATGGACCAGGTGCAGCGGCACCCACCTAGAGCCCCCGCTACGCAGGAACTGAGGCAGGAGGAGGGAGCTTGAGACCAGCTCGGCAAATGAGCAAGATTCCATCTCAGAGTAAAAAATAAGGAGGGCTGGGGATGTGCTCAGTGGTAAGCACCTGAGCTCAGCTCCCAGTGCTAGAGACAAAGGGGTGTGTGAGGTGCTGCTACGGCGTGAACTCCATTCAGTCCTTCCCCACACACGGGTTTTAAAATGTCATGCTGCACACCAAATACATACCATTTTTATGTTTTGATTTTAATAAAACAAAAGAACTCATTTCTATTCTTTTGGGCTAATTCCATCTGGATTCAATGAAGGGAAAAAAATCAGAATGGAATAAGTCCTGGTGGTCCACATATAACACTTCTCCTTGTGGGGATTTATGTGACACATTAGCATATTAAAAGCTTTGAGAAGTCATGCAGATAAAGCGGTGTAATTGGTTTAAGTTTGTGGAAACCAAGGTTTCACGTTAGCTCTAGAATACTTTCCTTGAGCAACACGTTCTGGGCGACTTTGGAAATCACCACTTGCACACGCCACAATTTGAGAGCTGGTTCTGACTGTCTTTTCATCCGCCTCTGTCCCTAAATCCCTCTCCCTGTGGCTCCGTGACTTCTTTGCACATAGTGGGTCTTCAATAAATATTTGCAGAATGGTGGGCAGGGGGTGGAGGATGGGCCTACGGAGTCTAAATGAATGAGAGATACCCGGGAAAGCTTGGGCTGCGCTGGTGACCGTCACAGTCAGTGGGCAGGCCTGGGTGGCCCCAGGAAGCCGAGGTACAGTGAGGAGGAAGTCGGGAGGGATCTCCCTGGAGCTCAGCCTTCCAGGTCCAGCCCCCGTGTAACCTCACCTGCCTTCAACTGTGGCCAGTGCAGCACCTGAGCAAGGCATCACTGTCACCTGTCACCTGGAGTGGCACACCCTACTTTTTCAAAGGCAGGGGTACAACCCATAGCTTCAGTGCTGACCCCACAAAGCAGCCTGCGCATGGCCAGCTCACATTCACCAACATCGTAACATCCATCTCCCAGGCTCATCTCCAGAGGAGCCCACGGCGGAGAATCTGCTGTCACCAGCACTTTGATCTTGAGCCACGACAGGAGGGGAGCCCTTCCTTTTGTTCTCTGCTCTCTGTTCTTTTGTTCCGTTTGGTTTTTCCTTTGAGAGTAAGTGACTGTATCAGAATAAATCCAGTCTTTTCTGGAGGCCCCAGGATCTCTTTCAGACCAAGCAGACACCCGTGTCGTTGTTTTGGGGGGTGACTGACAATCAGGCTCAGCTACATAATTAGTGGGTCCCAGGGCAGATGGAAAGTGGGGCTCCTTGTTCAAAACCTATCAAGAATAACAGGACAGTGAGCCAGGGCACTGGACCCAGCCGCTCCCCGAGGCCCCCACACCCACGAGGCTGTGCCCGTGTCTGATCACCAGACAGGAGGACGGTGGGCATGGGAAGCTGCCAGGGCACCATCCTGCCCACTGCGGTCTCTGGAGGCCCATGGTTCTCCTGATTCCCAAGGTCTTGGCTTTGCTGACTCTGACAAATATCAGAACCCTAAACCAGGGGCCCAGCGTAGGCTGAGCCATCACAGCCCAAACCGATGGCCAGAAACGCCTCCAACCACCCCTGCATTTTGATTCAATCAAATGCAGAGTCTTGGGCTGAACGCTTCCTCCCCCGCTGGCCTTCTTTAATTTTGCACACGGGTATTTTAATGAAAATACAGTCCTCCCATCTGGGCTTCAGCTTCCCTCCACCAGTCAAAAGGTTTGCCAAGCACCTGGTTCATAAGGAGGCTTTACACTGACAGCAGCCTCGGGGTCCTCGGCCAAAGAGACGAGCTCCATCCAGGAGGAACTCGTGGGAACGGGCCTTCCTGTCTCACCGCTTCAGGCCGTGATGAGGGCCAGCCAGTGCCGCTCCCCAAGTTGGAGCCAAGTGCAGACCATGCTTACGCTCTGATGGACACACTTTGAAGCTACCTTTGAAAGCACACCTGGATCCGGATTGGCCTCCCAGCTGGGCTCTGTGCTCAGTCACACGACAACTCCACTGCGCATGCGACATCTGAACTGCACTGTCAGAGAGATCTCAACCGTGGCCCCGCTCATGCGCACCCTGGACGGCGGCATGTCATTCCCAAGGGTAGCTTTCTGGAAATAGCCTTTTAAGTCCAGTGGGGAACACCAAGGGCACGAGAAATAAGGTGCGTCTCTGGCCTCAGACACCCTGGGTTCTTGCAGGCATTTAGCGAGGGCCTAGACTCCTAGGGAACGTAGGAAGAAAGTTCCAGATCTGTGCTGGGCCCAGCAGTGGGAACTTGATCACAACAAGTCTGCACATCCCAGGGGCGACTCTGAAGATAACAGCATTGGGGTCAGTGATGCATTCTAATGTGCTCAGTCTCCTTGCTGCGTAATAATATCTCCTGTGCATCCCATGATAATGAAGATGGGCTTTGGCCTGCAGGCTGCTGCCTTTTTAAAAAACCTCCTACTGAGAAGCTATAGCTTTCAAATAAGCCACCAGCACAATGGAACTGGAGCAAGAGGACTGGTCTGAGCACATTCACCAGGGGACAGTCCCATGAAGCTCAGACGGGCACATGCAGCGGCCTTCCAAGGAGCCACTTGCTACCAACACTGACGCCATTTCAAGGAGCTGGTGGCTTTCTGTCACAGGCTGTGTTGGCAGGAGAAGTTAAAGCTCTAAAAAAAAAAAAAAAAACAGAGAAGAAAACTAAGAACAGAACTTAGACTAGGAGCCTTGTTTCTTTTTAGAGCAAGTGATCCTCTCACAACAAATGTGGCGATTTCCAAAGTCCCAGGAGCCTCTGTGTCAGGTCTTGCTTCTCGAGACCAGTGCTGGCACCTTACAAAGCCCAGGGCAGCCATGTCTAGCTCTGACACCGTCCCTCAGGGCTTGGGCATCGGGCAGGTGTGGGCGGACTACTAACCACGGCCAAGGCCCACGCTCCAGCCTGCGTTGCAAGCTAGCCTGAAGGCAGTGTGAGAGCACGGAACCAAGGCCTGAGTGACCCTTCCTGTCAGGAGATGACATTTGACGTGAGCCACCTTTGCCTGTGACCCCACCCACCTCATCGACACAAAAGCAATACAGGTCACAGGGGACCCTACGCCCCCCAGACAGCTCTGGAGAGAGGGCCACAGGCAGGGTCAGCACCCCCCGGCACAGCTGCCAGGTGGCCTTGCGGAGAGGGCCAGACTGTGAGTACAGGCAGGGTCCAGGCCAGTGTACTAGTCCACATGACTGGGACAGAAATGAATCACTCAAGTAAAAAGGAATTAGTAGCCAGCAACTGGCTGTGGGCTGCCCCCCATCCCGTCTCACAGTCTCACGTGTCCCCTTCCAGCTTCCCATCCAGGCTACTCTAAGCCAGTTCTGGGTAGAGAGGGAAGGCCTGAGAAGCTCACGGTCAGGGGTAGCCTGAGCAGAGCCCCAAGGGGTCACAGCACCCACTGACCCAAGGGGGCTCCATAGAATGCTCCAGGGGCCGCTTCTGAAGGACACGTTCCTTCCCATCACACACGGTCAACGGCATCTGGCAGACAACGGGGAGGTATCTCAGGAAAGGGATCCCTTTCCCAGTTGGCACAAAGGTGCTCATGGGACTTTGGCCACTGAGGACGAGGCAGCGTCTCCCCATAATAGCAGAGAAACAGCACAGCACCTCAGACAGGGTGGGGCTCGCAGGGGGTGGGGGACACAGTCGTCTCCACGTGAGCCAGGGCAGAGACGTTCCTTAGGAAATCAGTTCAGCCCACAGTAGACGGATCCAAAGCAAAGCTCCAGGCAACTCGCAGGAGAGGAGGTTCACGCCCTCACACATAAGACAGAAAGCAGTGTCCACCACGGTCACAGGGACTGAGACCCATCGTCTTCCGACTCCGCCATCCTCAGCATGTGACCTTGTTCAAGTCCTGTGTCCCACCATCACAACCACATTCCTCGCAGAGGGGAGGAGGGAGGCTAAGGGGACCCATCACCCTGCTAAGCCACATCTCCAGAACCCCACCCACCTCCCCTCACCCTCACCCTCACCATGGCGCCAGCTGCAAGGGCAACTGGGAATGAAGTGGCACCTGTCCCATGGGCCCTCTTGCAGCCCTGGCGCCCGCCCAACGTGTCCCTCCCAGTCCCCTCCAGCCTAAACCTCATCTCCCCGTCCTTGATGCCCAGACTGGCCACAGCCAAATGAGGAGGAGCAGATCTGTAGGCAAAGCACAGCTGGGGACCAGGTCTCCTTTTTTCCATTAGCCAAGCAAAATTTGGGCCTGGGCAATTTAGATGAGACAGAATCAACCAAAAGTAAAACTAAGAAGAGATATTTTACTAATCCAAATGCTTCCATGTGAGCTTAGTTCTTGAAGCAATTACATGCACTCTGCAGGCAGGACCTCAGAGTCTGCTAGAGGGATGCAGGGCTGCCCAGGGTCATACTGGTAGGGTTGGCAGTGAGACCCCCGGGACATCTGGACGTCACAGCCTGTGCCTCATAGTTAAAGTCAAAACTCCATTGCAATAATTAATGAGAACTTATTCCTTCTCCCACGGTGGTATGACCATGGCCATAGCGTCCCAGCACATGGAGCCCCCCGCTGGCACCATCAGAACCCCTTTTGAAGATTTAACTTCTCTGTAGAAAAGTCAGGGCCCACAAGGCCAGTTTCCCTCTCCCTCCTGAGGTCAATTGGTATCTCAATGTCTTGCTGTCAATTTGGCAGCTTAAACGTGAAGGGAATGTTTCCGTGAAGTCCGGGTTGGTTCCCACCTCCGGAGCTACTCGGGGAAAACACTGCCTCCCCCAGGGTTTCCACACAGCCCGGGCTTGGCTTTGAACTTCCAGTACCCCCTTTCCTCTGTAGCCGCCCCCGGCCTCCTTAGCCTGCAGGTGGTAGACCTGGGGAAGGACAGGTTGACAAAGTCCGGCTCCTCCCCAAGGTCCACAGCCAGCAGCCCCTGCCCTCTGGAGTCTGAGTCCTTGTCCTTCCCACCCCACAAAACTGAAGTGACGATGGATTCAACACTCTTGAACTGCAAGCCCCTGCGTGCCAAACCTGCATCCTGAAACCCTCTGTCCACGTGCTCCCTGGGGACTCAGCGTGTCAGGGGCAAGAGCGCTCGTCCTTTCCAGGGCCACAGGGCCCATGGCAGGGCCCTCCTTCCCACCTGCTCAACTCTGGGGCTTTCAACCCACTCGAGGTCTCCTTCCTGTGTCCCCACCTGCCCTCCTGGTGTCCTGCTCCTTGTGGTCAGCCCCTGCCCTGCCCAGTTGCCTCTCGGTGGTGGCGCAGGCCGGGCCCTCCCCCTCCAAGCTCTCACCCCGGTCCTGCCCATCAGGTGCACCCAGGCTCCTGGAGCCACCCGCCTCCCCTTCTCCAGTGGCAAAGGCACCTGTCTCACAGTGGCCTCTCCCAGAGAAACTGGGGAGGACGGGGCTCAGGGGCGAGGCTGGCCCACAACAGAGCTGCCTACTCCGTCAGGAAGCCAGCGCTGGTTCTGTGGGTGAGGCAGAGGTGTCTGCGAGGCTCGCAGGTGGAAGGGCAAGGGAAGGTCTCCCTGGGGAGGGGTCGAGGCTGCAGAACACCTGGAGGGAGGTGCTACTGGAGGACAGCCAGCCCCTCACACCCATAAGTCAGGCTCCCCCAGAAACAGTCAACAGACTCCATGGATCAGAAGGGATTTATTATGGGAACTGGCCCACACGGTTATGGGGACAGAGATGTCACCAGCTGTAGTCTGCGAGCTGAGACCAGGAAGGCTGGTGATGTGACTCGTGTCAAGCCCCGAGGCCTTTGGGTAAAAGGCCACTGTCACAGCTGAAGCAGAGGGAGCGTTTGCTCCCCCTCTGTCCTTTGTCCTGTTTGGGCCTCCTCAGATGGACGGTGCCTGCCACAGTGGTGAGGCATCTCTTTACTCAGATGCCTCTCCCAAATGTTCTAAGAGGTGACTATAAAGCCACCAAATCCCGGAAGAACTCAGACTCTGCAAACAGCTGGCTGTCTTTGACCTTACTGAGCCCGCGGTGGCTTTTCTGTCCTCCTTGTGAACTCCTCTGCTGACACTGCAGATCTGGGGTTCACCCTGTGCCCTGGGCGCCGCCCCTGCTGCCTGCCATTACCAGGACCACGGCAGAAGGGCGTCCTGAGATGTCCTCAACGAGCACCAGGGGGCGCCCTGAGACACCCTCCATGCACACACTTGGCCATCTCCAAGTTGATGGACACACAGAGGTGAAAGCCCCATAAGGGAGTGCTGGGCAGGCTGACCCACCAGCAGCTTTGTGGCCAGACTTAGGTGGACAGAAAGATTTCCTTCAGGTCATTTCTATTTTATCTCATACTTTCCTGACTTCCCAATCCAAAGATCTACCTTATCTGTATTTCCTAGAGATAAAATCCCAACTGATTTGGAAAATGCTATTGTTTGGATCTGGAAGGTTCTATAAGGGCCCATGTGCTAAAGTCTTTTCCCCAGAGAGGCACTGTTGGGAGGAGGTAGAGCCTTTAAGAGGCGGGACCTAGAGAGAGAGGTCTTCAGGTCATTGGGGGCGTGCCTTTGAAGGGGACTTCCTTTTTTTTTGCTTCCCACTGTGAGGTAAATGGTTTTGCTCTGCCTTGAGGTGCCACCGCAGGCCCAAAGCCTCAGGACCAGCCATTCATGGACTAAAGCCTCCAAAACCATAAGCCCAAAATAAACCTTTTTTCTTGATAAGTTGATTGTCTCAGGTTTTGTTACAGTAAGATAAAGCTGACTCTGAAATTATTCTTCTAGGCAGGATGAAGCCCCTGTTTCTCTGAGACTTCAGCTTGTCCATGTGTCCAGCTTGTCCATGTGTCCCTTCCCTGATTTACTTTTCTTCTTCTGATAAATCTTTTTTCTCAGCTCTTGAGCCCCTCACCTGCCTGACATCTTTTATTCCCTTAACAAGAAACACTGTTGGGATCAGTCGGCAGAGGGTGACCACAGCAGGAACTCTGGAGCCCAGCTGTTGGAGGTCACCAGCCCTGCTCCTTGCTCACTGTGTGTCCTGAGACACGTGACTGGACTCCTCTGTGCCTCAGTTTCATAGATGGCAGGGCCTACCTCACAGATGTGTGTGGGAAGAAGTGTGTAAAGTCTGAGAATGTGCCTGGCCTGAGCCAGAACCACGTCAGTGCTGGCTGCTACTGTCAACCACGCCCCTGAATAAACAGGAAGGTCCCAAGGACGAGCCAGATGTTGGCCTCAGGAGCTCATCCTTACCCAAAAGAGACTGACAAGAGAAGAAACAGCCTCATACAAGTCAGTGAAGGGACCTCAGGAGAAGACCATAGTCTCGGGAATCCTGGCACACGCCAAGGAGGAGTGGCATAAGGAGCCGGCGGGGACTATTTTCTGTCCATTGCTGTGTCAGATTACTCCGAAGCTTGGAAGCCTCAACAACAATAAAGGTTTGTCTCACAGAGTTAGGACTGCGGGAGGGACTTTGCTGGGTGTTTCTAGACCCAGGTGTCTCTTTGGGTCACAGCAATCCCCTGAAGGCTGGCCGGGCCAGGAGAAGCCCCTCCAGCCTGGCTCTTCCTGGATGTTGGCAGGGGTTCCAGTTCTTCACAGGTGGACCTCTCCACGCGGGCAACTGGAGTGTCCTCAAGAGATGGCAGCTGCTCCCCTCCCAGCAGATTGTCCGTGAGAAACATGGTCAAAGAGGTAGTGTCTCGTCTGAGTCACTCGTCACACTGTCCTTCAGTGATCTGAGTCACACACATCAGCTTGGAAGACAAGGACCATTGTGCCTTTGGAGGGCACCACAGCGGCAGGATGGAAAGCACGGTGCAGTGCCAGGCCTCCCCAGGATTGGAAAGGGAGGCTGGGAGCACAGGGGAGACCCCGGGCCCAGAGGCCTGTTGCCACCCACAGGACATGGGACTGACCCAGGGGGAATTTATACACTGTCTTAAGTAAACTAAGCTATTGCCAAACACGGGGAGCTGACCAAATAGGGGAGCAGGAAGAAGAGGGGCAACGGTCTCCTCTGGAGCCCGAGGTGTCTCCCTCCAGCTGCAGGAGCAGGCACCTCTGTGTGAGAGCAGCCTTCCTGTGCCATCAGCCGTGAGACCTCTTCACTGTGGCTCTCTGGGTCCCTGCCTTTGGGCTGTGGCCGAGATGGAATCCCTCACCCAGCATACCCCAGGGGGCTCTCCTGCACTGCCTGGCTTCCTTGCACTAAGTCAAGGTCACTGTGATGAGCTCTGACCAGAGAAGCACATTGACAGTGACTCCAGACAGAGGAGCTCCCGAGTGACTCTTGCAGCCTCCCTTCCCCACCAAAGAAGCCAAGGAAGCCATTTGTCCTGGAGCACACAGCCTACGTAAAAGGGAGCCCGACTGCCCTGGGCCCAGGCTGCAGGGAGCAGAGTGCCCCCTGTTGGACAGAACATTGTAGCCAGGGATTGGTCTGCTAAGCTGTTGAGATAAAAAGACCGTGGCTGCAGCCAAACACCATAATGTGTCAGAAGGGATCTTTCATTACCCTAAGAATCTTCTGTGCAAAGTGATCTATTTAAAGCACAGGCCTGATTGTACCGTGTCCCCGCTGGACACTTAGTGCTCCTGAGCCTGGCCCCAGCCCTCCCTAGCACACTTGTGCCATGTCCTCCGCCCTCCCACCCCGTGCCCATCCCTGCCCACCCAGCTCTCTTCCTTCCTCAGAGCCATCTTGGGCACCATCAGCTCTGCCTGGAACTCCTACCCTCCCGCAGCACCCTCTGGGTCTCACATGCCAGGTTCCCGACTGTCATCCACCCCACCATCTGAGGACATCAAGAATCTCCTTGTTGCTGACTTTCAAAGCTCCCTCTGTCCACCTTTGCCATTGAGATTAAATGGTGGTCAATTCTGAATGGCTAAGGGGATGGTTGTTTCTCCACCAGGAGGCGATTCCCAAGAAGAGGCTTGCACTCTGGGTCCTGGCTCCCCGCCTGGCCTGCGAGTAAAGCTGGCCATTTGTGAGTGGAGGGTGCAGATGTCACAAGGCCATTCTCCCCACTGTGCACTGCAGGCGGTTTCCAGGCTCCCCCAGCCCCTGTACCAGGGCCGGGTAGCGCACCCAGCACCACAGGGAGTCTTGGAGCTTGGTTAGAGTCCAGGGGAGGAAAGGAGCCCCTGGCCCCAGGGACAGTCACATCCTACAGAGCCCTGTTTCCAAAAGGGAGCCCACCCTTCTCTGGCTGCCCAGCAGTACCAGCGGTCCCTGGCTGTGATGGAAACAAATGTGGACGGAGTCCTGGGAGATCCCTGGATTCTGGAGCACTCAGGCTCTGAACGAAGGCCCAGGACGCATTTCTCATGGGCATGCTTTATCCTTCCCATCAGGGGCCAGGTTTCCATCCCTGGTGATTCCCGGGAGAGGACCAAGAGGAGGAACGTGCCCGAATCGTAACTGCACAGGGGGCAGACATCTTTCTTCCTATAAAAAGTACCTGAATTATGCATCTTATCAGAGACCATGTGCTGGCTGATTTTAAAATATTACTCCCCAAATATGCATATAGTACGCCAAGAAACCATCGACGGTAAATCACCTCCACTCCAGAGCCAGGACACAGTTCCTGAACTGTGCAAGTCCCTCGCATAAAATTCAAAATGTCTCACAGTTTATCTTGAAACTTTATAAAATTTATTGATCTTTATAGCCATGAAAGGCAAGAGGAAATATATTTTAAGTTCATGTTTTTTATTACTGACCCAAGTGACCATGTGAAATGGCTCAGATTTATCATCGCGTCCAGCTGCCAGCGTTTGCAGCGACTTCCAAACATGTCATTTTACCTCAGACTTCTCATGGTCGGGACGCTTGGGGGAGTTTACAGGGTCGCTCTGACTTCAGGACCAGAACAAATAAGTGGCTTAAGTAGTTTTGCAGCTGATTGGAAAGTGACTTTGAAATTCATTTGAGGAGTTTGCTAACCGTGGGCCACAGAAACCTAGGGAAGGGGCAGGGGTCCCCAAATTTATGTCTTTCCACATGGGAGAAGAGAAGATTCCTTTGCCAAAGAGCAGTAAGTGTGTATGCTCCTCCACATCTTCCCAGCTCCATCAGAGAGGTTTAAGAAAACAGTATTCAACTGTTTCTCATTTGCTAGAGAAATAGACATTACTAGTAAATGGAAATGGAAATTGTATTTTTTTTAAATGTTCTTTAATGTGGCTTACCAAAATAGTCGTCACTGTGCATGGAACATCGCCTCTGTTCATTTTAAAACCAGGAGGTGGCTTTTAAAATGCCGTCACTAGTGCCTACGGGCCTCAAACTCTTGTGAGTCGATGTGCAGTCCACGTCAAGCTTGGTCAAGAGTGCAGGGCGTTAGCCAGTTGTGGTGGTGCCCAGCTTTAATCCCAGGGACTCCAGAGGCAGAGGCAGGAGGCTCTCAAGTTCCAGGCCAGGCTTAGCATTTAGTGAGACCCTGCCTCAAAACAAAAACACAAAAAAGACTGGGGCTATAGCTCAGCGGTAAAGCGCCCCTGGGTTTGGTCCCCAGTACCAAGCAAACAGACGGAATGCTGGGGGCCTGGTAGGGTCCCTTTGCCCTTCCCCTCCTTCAGGCCTGTGTGTCCAGCCAGCTCCTGGGATCTGGGTTCCTCTTTTGTGCATCTCTATTCTCTCTCTCCTGTCTCTTGACCCAGTGGACACTACCACCCAGTCCACCTTCTAGAAGGTTCCGGGCATCACCTCCAGGCTGACACCTGATTGCTTCTCACTGCCTGTGTGGTGCCCCTTGGGGGACCTTGTCTCCATCTCTATGTCTCCCACCATCACCCCATCATCCCCAGCAGGGAGCCCAAGACACACAGCTGCCCTCAGACTTGGCTCGTAACATCCTCACAGCCAGAATGTCCCCAGCCTTGCTAAAGCATCCAAACTGCCAAGATCTAGAGGACCCTCAGCCTCCCTGGAGGAGGCAGCCCCTCCCCTGGATTCCCGCAGATCAGCACACGTTCGCAGGCCCCACTTCGCCTGCTCCAGGCTCCGTAGCCCAAGCTGGAGGCTCAGCCTCATGGTGCTTCACATGCTTCTTTAGCATCCCAAAACCTTACACGCTTCTTGTCATCCCGAAGAGCAAGCTGTCTGCTCGATAGAGAGAATGAGGGACACTCCAGGGAGGCCAGAAGAGAAGGGAAGGAAATCATAAAAAAAAGATACTATTTAAAACAAATACACTTGGCCCTCCATCCCGGCTCTGCATCTGCAATTGCAAAGCATTAAAAAAATGCATCTGTACTGAATGTGTTCAGATGTTTTCCTCATCGTTATTCCCAAAACAGCACAGTATAACTGCTATTTACATGTAATTTACATTTTACTAGGTTTCACAGGTGATCCGGAGAATGTGTGTAGGTTTCATGCAAAGCTACACCATTTTATATAAGAACTGCGGAAAGTTCTGGAACAAATTCCTCGTAGACACCAAGGGCCTCAGCCTCCCAAGCAGCTAGGATTACAGGTGAGCACCACCACACCCCACTCAAGACCTCCCTTTCAATTGGTTTCCTCTGTAAAGACCTTGTCTCCAAATAATGTCTCATTCTAGGGTACTTGGGGCTAAAACTTCAACATAAGGACTTGGGGGCACACAGTTCAACCCTGACACTGTGTGTCGCGCACCAGCCCTGGGGATAAAGAAATCACTAAAATATGGTGCCAGGAATGAAGCCGTTCACCACCCAGGGGGACCATCACCACTCATCCACCTGTTATCCTAGTCACCACAGACATGAGACCAGTCCAGGTGCAGATGCCTGGGGCCTACAGGACCTGCTCGTGCCTCTGGGGTAGGCGACCTGAGAACCAGACTCCAGAAGCACAGGAGGAAGAAGTGGGTGACCAGGTCCCATTCCGGTGCAGGAGGCGGAAGGAGGCCGGCCACAGGTGAGAGAGCCGCTCCTGCCCCAGAAGGAAGAGGGAAGCCAGGGAAAGTGGACCTGCGCTGGGCTGTCCCCAAAAGGGGAAGCTGTGTGACAGGGTCGCAGGGTGGGACACTCCTAGACAGAAAGAGCAGCCAGGGAGACTTGGGGACAAGTGTCTCCCAGGCGTGTCTCCCTGAACCTTGACTTCGAACCTTGTGGCAGCTTCTTGTCCTCGAGCGGGGACTGAGGGAAGCGGAAGTGGGGACACAGCTGTTTCCACAATGGGGAGCTCAGGTTCCAGGTCAGAGTGTGAGAACTCCTCGATCGGCTAGCAGGTCACTTTAAAGGGTAAGAAAAGATAAGTAAAATAACTTAACTCCGTTTTTTAATGCTGGTTATTTCAAAGGAACCCCAAGAACGTTGAAAAGCAACTTTATTCCTACTGATGTATTTGGGAACTTTCTGGCACATAATGGACCCAATTTTTGAAAAACGCTAACCTGAAATTTAATCAGCATTATATTGAAAGGAAAAAAACTCTTGTCATCTGCCTCTTCTCTCTTCTTTCCCCTTAAGCAGACAGTGGGTGGCTTGAGATGTTGACTCTCTATCCCTGAAGATCACTTCCAGGTTGTGATGGCTCCTTCAACCCCTAGTCCTGTCCCAGCCGGGGTGACTTAGTCGCGGCACCGATGAACGCACATCCTCACCTTCACCACCTTCACCTCCGAGTGCCAAGCTGAAGCCCCAGGTAAGGCCAGCTCCAGGGGCACGTGCAGCCTCGCAAAGCCAAGTCTCGGGCCCCAGCTGCAGAGAGGATGAGTGGGAAAGAGGGTGTGCAGAGGCTGCAGGGTCCTGAGCAAACCCAGGGCCCCAAAGCTGCCCCACCCACTTCACGCAGCCTCAGGAAGGGACACCTTCAGACCCCGAGGCCAAGCCCCGGTGGGTCAAAACCCTAGGGACCCTGGAGAAGCAGACAGACCAAATATCCAAATCCATGAGCCAGATGGTTTCTTCCCAGGATGGTGGGCACTCCTGAGAGCTTCCTGGGACTCCAAGTGGGGGGCTGCGGCCTGGACCCAGGAGTCCTGAGCACAACTCGGGAGCCACAAGAAAAAGAAAGGGTGGCGGCAACTGAAGCACCTGAGTGGCAGGGCCGGCCCAGTCCAGCATGGACACAGCCCCGGGAAAAGCAGGGACCCCGGTGACCGCAGGAACTGAGGAATTAGGTGGTATCAAGGGAAAGCCGAGGTGCAGGTGTTGCCTGCCTGGCGTCCAGGTCCGAGTGCTTGCCTGCCCTGTGGAACTGTGGGTTCTCCTTAGGCGCCCAGGTAGAGGGGTGCCTGGGGTGCCCAGAGACAGGTAACCCAGCCTGGCCTCCCCAAAAGAGACAAAGAAACCAGGGCACAGGGAAGCCAGGGTCTGGGACTGGCCACCATCTTCCCGCCTGCCGGGGACTCTGGGTCCTCCTATGCACTGCTACTTCCTGCTCCATCTCAAAAGCTGTGCAGTTTGCAAGACAGTGAGCTGCATGGGGTCCAGGGCTCAGCTCTCGGCACAGATGGGTGTTGACCAGATGGTGACGAAGTCTCCAGGGCAATGCCAGACTTTTAAAACTAAGTGACAGGAACTCCCGGAGGGCAGGGTGTGACTCCCACGTAGGCCCCGTGCCTTGGGACTTACCCTCCCTCCTGGGAGCTCCAGCCGTATGGGCAACCAGTGTGGAAAAGAGCCCCCCTGCAACTAACTCCAGGCCAGCAGGAGGGGACGCCGGCCTCACAGCCCACTGCTCCCCCAAGCCTCATCCTCCCCCAGCCTCCTCTGGGTGACCCTGAGGAAAAGGCCAAAGAAAGTGCCCCGGCCTCGGCCCTGGCATTCCTGACCTCTGACCCACCCCAGGGCCCCTGGTTCAGACCTCCCACAGATGGAGGAGGCAAACCCCATTCCTTTTAAACCTCTGCAATTTGGATTTTTGGTTATTTGCAGCCTAAGCAAACTCTAGCTGCTTGGTGGGAAATCTCATTCCTACAGAGGAAAGCCTCGTCTCTAACCAGAGCGTGGCCATGCAAGGGGGTGAGACATCGGTGTTTCCTGATTTCAGAAACTGTCTCCATTATCGCATCTCTAGGGAATGTCGATGACCAGATGGGGCTGGGTCATGAGGGACCCCAAACACACTCAGACCACCCAGGAAGGTCTGGGCCGTGGGTGGGACAGTTGACCAGCACATCACATGAGAAGGTCACACAGAAGGCATCTGGGGCACTGCGTGAGTCCTGCAGGGTCCCAAGACTGACGTTCAACACACATCTGAGGGTCGAAGGCAAACCCCATGTGGCACAGGTAGGGCACACCAGTCCGTGAGTGGCCCTTTGGGCTGTGGGTTCTTCTCAGTGGCCTGTGACCTCCAGTTCTGGGCTTTTCCACTTTACTGGGAAACACATCTCCAGGGGACCTCAGCATGGACTCCTCATTCCTGGTCAGTAAGGGCACCCCCAACAGAACCAGGGCTGCAAGTGACACGGTGATAAGACATGGAAAAGTAAGAGGAGCCCCACGCATGAACCCAGGGAGAAGTAGAAGCCAGGCAGAGGCCATGCACTGGGACGGGCTGGTCCTCATCTGGACAAGAGCCAGAGGGCTGTGAGCAGGGCAGGTCCGTGGCAGGAGGGGATGTCCAACAAGAGGAGCAGGCTTTCCAAAGATGCCAGCTCTCTGCTTCCCGCTTGGCCGCAGCCAGATTCTCAGCCAAATAACTTGGGTCACAAATATTCAACACGGGAGGCTATCTAAGCATTAAAAAGCCAACCGAAAACCATCAAGAACTATGTGAGTTGTCCCTTGGCATTGACAGGATTGGTTCCAAAACCCCCCCACAGATACCAAAACTCAGGAATGCTCGCTCTGGTCCTACACATAAAATGGCGTGGTATTCACACAAAACCAACACACACCCTCCCTGCGTTCAATGTCTAACTAGCAAGCAGTGACCACCTGTCCGGGCCACGCCACACACAACACTCACCCCTCACACACGCGGGGCAGAAAGAGACCTACCTCTCCGACACCATGCGCTAGGCTGCAGAGGCTGGGGCTCCAGCTCCCCAGCACTTCCAGCCTGGAGTAGGGACCAGGCACGCCCAGCGGGTTCAAGCCCCAACTTGGTCCTGCTCCGGCGGCACCTCAGCAGCGCTTCATCTGGGCCCCTGGACAGCAGGGGTGAGTCTGCGCCTGCAGGGGTCCCCCGGGAATTGCGCTGAGCCTGACATCTGGGAGCCAGCCTTTGCCCAAGGTCACCCCCAGTGTAACATAGAGCCAGGGTTTGAAATTAGGTCCTGCCAATTCCAAAATCATACCCTCTGCTCCCTCCACACACCAGCTGCCTCTTCCTAATCTGTCCTAATGGCGCCCCACGAGGCTGCCACGGCATGGACCACAGACAGGCGGCCAAGAAGCTGAATGTGGTCTTTGCCCTTGGGACACAAGAGGTCCATCCAAGAGGCCATGGAAATCAGGGGCTTTCACGGGGAGGCCCAAGGCCTGGAATTGGGGTTCTGAGGGAGATCCAAAGAAAACAGGCATGGGTTGGGAGGAGACGCCGATCCCCAGCATGGCTGGCTGTCGAGGGACACGGACGCAGCTCGCAGGCCAGGCGAGGGGGTGTTTTCCTTGGCAGCCATCAGTCTGCTCTCACGATGGAGGATGCGGAGACGACTCCAGCCTGTGGCAGAGAGGAAAGGCCCTGTGCGACTCCGGGAGAAGTGAGCGCAGGAGAGGACGCAGCCTGCCAGCTCAGGAGCTGGAGTCGCTGCTGGCTGAGGCCCTCTGCACTAGGCAGGTCCCCCACTTGCCCTTTGGCCCCAAAGACAGGTCTGCATGGACCACCTCACCTGGGCTTCCATCACTCTCCTCCAGGTTTCTCTCCACATTCCCCCAGAGAAGAAGCCGAGGAATCCTGCAGGTGCTCTGCGCAGAGCCAAATACCCAGAGGTCTGTACAGGGACGCGGGTCCCCGCCTCCACAGATCCACCCAAGGTACAGCCACCTCCAGCCCCCGGGCGGGAGACTGGGGAAGAACGGCTTGGAGGCACCTTTGGTCACGTACCTACGGGTGCCCCCAGCCTGGGAGGCAGGTGTGGTGCTTCCCCTCTGCACAGACAGGCGGAGAGTGGGAGTCCAGAGGTGGGGGGACAGGACCTGAAGTAGAGATTCCAGGACTGGAACTCAAGCCCCTGCTCTGGCATCAGTGAGCTTCAAAAATAAAACCCCCAAAGAGGCTATTTCTGAAAACCAGTGACTAGCCAAAGGGCCACAATGAAAAGAACCCACTTACCTCCACGTCTGGTCACCAGATGTCCGAGAGAAAGACAGCAGGGCTGGGCTCAGGCGGAATTAACCCGGGCGTGCAGCTCACGAGAGCGGATGGGGAAACAGGCTGGCAGTCTGTGAGCTGGTTCTTCAATCACTGGAGGCTGGAAATCAGCCATGGCAGGCATTGGTCAATGTTGGAAAAGGAGGCTTTGTTTTGGTGGCTGCTGAGAGCCATTTGGCCAGCACCCCAGGGGATGGATCTTGGAGTGAGTCACCCAGAAGGCACGGCCTGGCTCTCCCTGGGGGAGAGGAGAGAGAAGGCATATTTAAGAAAATAGCCAGGGAGCCCTTGGGTTCAGCCTGGTAGGCGCCTGCCTCTGTCCTCTCCCCTGGAGGCCTGAACGCCTTTCCGCTCTGAAGTCCCTGAGTGAGTCTGCAGTGGGAGAGAATGGCCCAGGGTCCACCTGGACGTGCGTGGGGTGCATGGGGGCACGTGGCCCCTCCTGGGTTCCTGGGGAAGGCCCATGTACCCCGCTGAGCCCCAGCAGGTCTCCAGGTCACTGCTGAAGGGAGGACTGCAGTCTTGGAGAGGCTGAAGATTCCAAGCAGGGCTTACAGAAGCACCCTGCACTGGAAAAGACACGCAGTGAAAATAATAATAAAAACTGCCATTTCCACGTCCCTCAGGGCTGGCCAGGAGAGACCAGCGTCTGATGCCAACACAATTGTCACTGGTCTATTAGTAAATATGAATCATAGATTCTTGGGACTAAAAGGGACCCAGGAGACCATCTCCACCAATCACCAACTGAATGCTCAGGTCCTCAAACAACCTGACTAGCCCAGTGGGTGTCCAGCCAACATGCCCTACCCTTCCTCAAGAGGAAGCCCATCCTTCAGGAGGCCACCACGGTGCCTGGTCACAGCTCTGTGGCTACTGTACCACAGTTAGGAATATCAGACCGACTGTAACTCTGCACTGAGCCTGGATTTATGCCAAGGACATCTTGGGTGGGACACTCCCCCGGTGGGCAGACACCTTCCACCCTCGCAGCTCCTATGCTCAGGCTTGGCAGTGCCTCTGGAGGTTCACCACCTTCTGTGGATCACAGGTTTCCCCTCCGGCTCATCTTCCTAGCCTCGCTGCTATGGTTTGGATGTGAAGTGTCCCCCAAAAGCTCATGTGTGAGACACTGCAAGAGGTTCAGAGGAAAAATGATTGGGCCATGAGAATCTTGATCCAATCAGTGAATTGTTCCCTGACAGGATTAACTGGGTGGGATGTGGCTGGGGAGGTGGCATTGGGGACGTGCCTGGGGGGTGTACATTTGTATCTGGCCAGTGGAGGCTCTCTGCTTCCTGATCATCATGTGAGCGGCTTCCCTCGGCCACACTCTCCCGCCTTACTGTTCTTCCTCCCCTGGAGCCGGGGAAAGGAGCCAATGGGCTGAGACCCCTGAAACTGTGACCCCTCAAGTAAAGAAACTTCTCTACCGTTGTTCTGGTTGGCTCCTTTAGGCATAGCAGCAGGAAAACTGACAAACACCTGCCTTCGCATGTTTATTAACTATTTCAAAGCGACAAAACAAAGCCCAAAGAACAATTGCCCTCAAAGTTGGCAAAATCCGCCGACCTTCCAGCCACGTCTGTTGCCGCAGCCCACAGGCGCTCCCTCCTCCTTGGGTCAGGGACCCTCCTCCACAGCTCCTGCACCTGCTGGTCCCCCGCCCCATCAAGGCTCCCACACTGCAGCCCCGGTGCTCCCCACCTCTCCACAACACCTTGCCAGCGCCCGTCTGTCCCCTTCATCCTGCACTGCCAGCAGACATCTCCCTCTGGCACCTCTGGGTCTTTCTTTCCTCCTTTCCCACTGCCCTGCAACCAGCCCTTGCATCCTCTCCCTCTGGATAGACACTGAATCCTTAGGTGGGGGCACTTCTTTACCATCTTCAGCACCTCCATGACCCCACACCTATCACAGTAACCTTTTTTACAGGATGACTTGCCTCTCCAGTAACTCAAGGCTGCCAGGTTGGGTGTGCATGAATCGGCTGGCTGTGCTCCTTTAAGAACTGTCAAGGGTAGGTTTCCTGATATAAATCAGTTGGTGTAGAAATAGTAGCTCTGTTCAGCAACATGTTCAGATGCTAATCTCACTGAAGCCCGGGGCAGTAGCACGTCCCCCAGTGTGGATCTCTAAGAAGAAAGTGGGGGTGGGGCAGATATATTCCAGTGACCAGCCAGGAGCAAGTCGGTTGCAAGCTCAGTGCGCTCGGATGCCGTGTTCAGAACACCGCCCCTTCAGGGATGCTTTTATTGTCTTTGGATCCTGATCATGTTTGCAAAATTAATAATACAATAGATTGGGATGTGTTGCGAGTTTGTTAAGAGGAGCAAGTCTCTCATGGAAATGTGATATCAGAAGTTGCACAGAGGAAAACAGGAAGGAGAGGCACGCCCCCCCATTCCTTCTACTAAAAACAAAAACCCCTGGACATTATGGATAAAATAAATTCAGATATAAGAAGATTCTGAGGTGCTGATAAGGATGCAGACAAGTCACAAAATGATGAGAAGTTGACTTTTTGCTCCATATGTCCCAGGTTTGGAGCTCAACAAGCTTACAGGCTGGAAACACCAATGGGCACCAACAAAATCAGCCTCAACAAAAGTCCACCCTCCACAGTCAAAGGGCCAGGAAAAGACAGTCTAGCAAGACAGAACCTTCAGACAATAACCACCCCACTCCAGCCCAACGCCACAGACGACACTGTGGCCCAGCCACCACCCACGCCAGCCTGGATTTCCCCTCCCAGGCTGCAAGAGGGCTCAGCCCCCCTCAGGTGCAGTCAGAGAAGGTGGTGTGGGAGCTGGGACTTCATCCCCACAAGTGGTTTGATGCTCCCCATCCCCTGAATGGCACCATTGCAGACCTGGGGAGCCTGGACCTCCACCCCAATTCACAGTAACACGGCCTCCCCATCTCTGCTCAGGGAGCCTCATAGAAGAGTGGAGTTAAGACTCTCACCACAACCCTGCAGCAAGGAGGCCACTCCCAACCAGCGGTGTCAGTTGAGGCCACACGGGGAGGATAATGAGTCACTATTCACCCTCTCAGCCAGGGAGACAGCAGATGCCAACACTAATATGACAGAGACTGGAATTGTCTGACAAAGATTCTAAAACGGCCACCATAAAAATACTTTAACAAACAATTGCAAACACAGTAGAAACCAATAAAAAACTCCCAACAAAGGGATGCAGCTCAGAATAACAGCCCTCACTGGGGGTGTGTGAGGTACAGGGTTCGAATCCCAGCATCAGAATGAAAAAAAAAAAAGAGTCTCAGCAAAGAAAGATGATTTTGAAAGAGGATTGGGCCACAATTCTGAAAGACACAATCCAGAATGCCATCGTCCTAGATGCTGAAATCCCAAAACACCAAAATCATACTTTAAAAGAAAAAAAGAAATTTTGGGGAAAAAAAATTATCCTTTAAAAGACATTTGTTTACATTTTTAAAGGAAATTCAAAAAACATAAAAGCACAACAGAACACATATGGTACTTTACATAATAAAATAAATAACATGTTTTTGTAAGACTAAGCACTCAGGTATACTAATGCCAGTTACAGGTGTAACAGTTGAGAGCAATGGATCATATTCATAAGGAAACAGGCCAAACAGCAGAGGGTAGAAACATATGTCACTCCTGTTGGCAACTGTGGGCACCAGCTTGACGACTGGGGTTATCTGGAAGCTGGAGACCCTGGGACACCTCAGGTCAAGTCCCAAAGCCTGAACCATGGATGCTATGGTGCAACTCTCAGAGGCCAAAAGCATGAGTACTCAGGGACCATAGGTGTAAGTCCTAGAGTCCAAAGACCAGTGACCTGGAGTTCTGATGTCTATGCAGTAGAAGAAAATGGGCCCAGCTCTCAGAGAGACCAACTCCCCTTCTGTGTTCTTCCCTCTGGGGTCCTGAGCCATTGGGTGGTTCCTGCCCACCTGGAGGGTAGATCTTCCCCACCTCGTTCCCTCAAACTCACATGCTTGTTTACTCTAGAAACAGCCAAGGTAATACTTCAAAGAGTTTCTAGAGATTCGTTCTGCTTAGCACGATGCAACTATTCTGAGTACAGCTGAAAACACTCGACTTCCTAATCCTCTAGCACAACTAGAAAATAAACAAGAAGGTAGAAGAACTGAACACCATCAACCAACAGCATCTGCTCAGCATTCATAGTACTCTCCACTCAACTGCCCACACACCTGCCCCAGGACAGACCACATCCCGAGCCATGAAACAACTGCACCAAACCCAACAGGATCGAAGTCACAGAGAGCAGCCTCCAGCTCAAATGGAATCAAACTAGAAACCCATGATGAAAATCTCAAAATGCTTGGAAACTAAAGAACACACTTCTAATAAGTCAAAGAGGAAGTCACAAGGGATTTTTGAAAAATACATCCAACTGAATGAAAATGGAAATACAACATATCAACAGCTGGGAGATGAAGTCAAAGCAGTTTACTGAGGGAAAATGGTAGCAATAAATGCATCGATAGAAGAAAGAAAAATCTCAAATCAATCTAAGCTTCTATCTCAAGAGCCTGGGAGAAAAAGAGCAAAATATACACAAAACAAATAAATGAAATTAAAACAAAAAAGCAAAAGAGAAAATTAATGAAACAAAGGGAAGATTCTCTAAAATATCAGTAAAACTGACAAACTTCTAGCAATTCTGATAAGGAAAAATATATATATAAGACACAAATCTCTAGGATCCAGAATAAAATAAGGGTCATCACTATAGATTGCATCGATATCAAAAGGCCCAAAGATTAAAACCAACAACCCCTATAGACATTTAGCAACTCAGATAACACAGAGAAACTGCTTAGGAAACTGAATGCATAATTTAAAAGCTCCCTTTCTCCCCTGAAAGAAAGAAATCTCCAAGCCCAGATGGTTCACTGGAGAGAAAACTTATTAAAGGAAATTTTCATAGGAATTTTACATAAAGTTCATCCAGAAAATAGAAAGGAACACTTCTACTTATGAAGCTAGCATTACCCCAACACCAAACCCAGACAAATGCAGTATTAAAAGCACTACAAACCAATATTAATCACAAATATAAATGCAAAAGTCCTTAACAAAACTTTTGCAAATAGAATTCATCAATATGTAAAAGGAATCAAACACCATGACTCTGTAGGATTCACTCCAAGAATTCAGGCTTGTTAAATATTTTTTAATTTATCAACATAGGTCTACCTTGTCCACAGTGAAAAATGAAACAACCCTATCAACACAGTCAGGAAAAGCATTTGATAAAGTTGAAACACTCGATCACAACAAAAACACAATTAGAAATAAATGTGGGGCTGGGGATGTGGCTCAAGCGGTAGTGCGCTCGCCTGGCATGCATGAGGCCCGGGTTCAATCCTCAGCACCACATACAAACAAAAGATGTTGTGTCCGCCGAAAACTAAAAAATAAATATTAAAATTCCCTCTCTCTCTCTCTCTCTCTCTCTCTCTCTCTCAAAAAAAAAATGAAAGAAAGAAAAGAAATAAATGTGGCCTTCCTTAAAATATTTTAGGGATACAGATCCTCCCCAAAAGGAGCCGCATCCACAGCTGTCTTTATACCCAACGGTGGCGAGCTGGCTTCCAGAGGCCGGCACCCAGGACACAACAGGAGTGTCCGCCCCAGCTGCACTGGGCACAGTGCCGGGAGTTCCCACTGGTGTGAGTGAGTCTTCAAGACTGAAGTGAAAGGCACACTGAGCAGCAGATAAGGACGACCTGCTGAGTAGCTGAGACGCATGTTGCCCTGTGGATCTCACTGATCTCCGTCTGTTCCTCTGTTTCTTGTCCCCTGCTTCTTTCTCCCTGTGGGTGACTTGAACTAGTTTGTGTTTAATGATTGTGCTTCCTCTGGTTAGCCTCACACACACCGACTGATGGTCACCGACTTACACTGACCTTGGGCTGCTGCAGGTGAAGTGTAGAGATCTTCCTTTCCTAGAAGCCTTTCTCATCTCCACTTACTAAATAATCATCTTCCAGGTACCCTCCACGTCCACGCAGAGTGACCTCACATGGTGTCATCATTCTGGTTTCCACCATAAAACTACAAAACAGAATTAAAGAGACATACAGGTGGTGAAGGAAGAGGCCACTGTGTTTCTTTCTGTCCATTCCACTGTGGAAGCTCCGGCCTTTTTCTGCCATGGTTTTCTTTCTGTCTGGAGGTTTCTGGCGTTTTTAGGGCTGGTGTTTTAGCTTTCATGGCTATGACAAATGCCTGAGATCATCACATTATAAAGATAAGATTTATTGGGGCCGTATTGGAGATTTCAGTCCATGCATGGTCAGGCAGCCCTTTGCTCTGGGGCCTGTGGGGAGCTGCACATCACGGTGGAGGACATGAGGGACAGGAACATGCACCTCCTGCCTGGAAAAGCAGGAAGAGGGAGAGACAGGGGCCCACAGTTGCCTTGGAGGCAACCCCCAGTGACCTGAAGACCTCCCGCCAGGCCACCTCTTCAAGGTCCCACCACCCCCAGGAGCACCAAGCTGGCGACAGCCTTTAACAAGGCCTTTGTAGGACATTCCAGATGCACGGTAGCACTGGCTTGCCATAGCATCTCACCCACGAGCACTTTCCTTTCTCTGCTGACCCTGAAGTACAATGTCACTGGATATACCACCTGGGTTGGTCAGTCCTTCTCCTTCAGCACCAGGAATGTGCCACACCACTTCCTTCTGAACTGCAGAGTTTCCGATGTTCTGTTAAAGGTTATATGTCACCTCTCTTGGGCTGTTTTTAAGATGTCCTCATCCGTACTCTGCACAGGCTTGGCCATGACGTGTCTTGGTGCGGGTTTCTTAGGTTGATCCTATTTGGGGTTTTCCTGGCTTCAGGAATCTGAACACCTATGTCTTTATGAAACTTGGGGAGTCTTCAGCATCCTCTTCAGTCCCACACCAACACAGGATGCCACTGCTGCTGCCACTCTAGGCAGACAGAAGCGCCCACTGATGTCCTTATGGGCCGGACCTGGAATGGCCAAGGCTTTGCGTCTCCTGCTGTAAACAGTGCAGAGAGCCTGGTCCCCAGGATGAGACTGGGTTCCCCACCAGGCTCTGCTGGGCTTCCCTTTCCTGGTCTTGTGGCCAGGGAGAGCAGGATTTTCTGGATTTGCTTCTTTGTTCTAATCTATGCATGTACCCGTCCTGGGGAGAAGGCCTCTCCTGCACTCAACCTGAGAGCTAGAAACGAAAACCCCAAAGACCCTCTGCATGGCCGTTCCTCAGGCCCTGAGAGCCCCACCTAGACCTCTGTGCAGTTGTCAGGATCCTCCCAGACTTGTCTGTTGAATAATTTCCAGGGTATCTGGTTATTTTTACAGGGAGGAAATTGAATGTAGGCCAGCCTACTCTGGAAAAGCTACTGTGCAGGGCACTGCCCTCCGTGCCCAGGCACAACCAAAGCAACACTTGAGACCCTCAGTGTGATGGCTTCCCTCTGCTGTGAGGCCACCAGCTTCTCAGCAGCAGCCTTTGAGGGAAATTCCACAACAGTGAGTATTTCTTCAACCCAAAATTGAAAGTTGTTTCTATGTCAATTATAGAATGAAAAGCTTTCTCTGCGTGTCGCATAGCTGCTGAATCCATCAAGATCTTAACTCCTCCTGATGGCTTTGTCAACGGCTGAGCTTCCATCTCCTGCCCTGGTCCAGCCCAGTGAGTGGGTCTCTCTTCACCTGGTCTTTGGGTCTCTGTCCCCCAGCCTGCTGTCATCCCACCAGCCACACCTCTGAAGTCAGGGTGCTGTCATCTCAATCCTCACTTCTCACTGGCTGAGGACAGAGGAAACCCTATACCCAGGATTGCTGTCTTGTACCTAAATTAAGAATAAATCAGCTGCAAAGGGACACCTAAGAAATCAGGGATGGGGGGCCAGAACTGGGGTACTTGGAGTTTTGACAATATTTTGATAGTTAGATGACTTTTTAAAAATTATATTCCTAATGTTGGCTATGTTCCAGATCATTGAGGCTGTTTTTGTTTTAAATGGCCTCTGAATAAATGAAGCATTTTTGTATTTACTTTGTAGACATCCCTTTAAAAAAAAAAAAAAAAAAAAAAAAGCTAACAGTTTTAAGCTCATGAAACAGACTCAAATCATTTTGAGGTAGGATAAACAAAAGTGAAAATACGCTTTTCTACTCTTCTAGTATAAGAAAGTAACTGAAAGGATATTTTACAACTCTTTCCAAAAGAAATTGTTCCTGTGCCAAAATCTAGCATGAGACATTTCAACCCCAAATGAAATCTGACGATGCAAAGTTAACTTAATTACAGCTCTGCTACAAGAGATGTGGAGGCCAAGGGGTGTGTCTGTGGAGTCTTGTTGGATATTAAATCCAGTGGTAATTCACAAGAACTATGTACTGGATAATGCCATTTCCAAAATGTGGAGCACCCTGTCCTAGACTCGGATCTTAACTATGAGGCCCAGTGCCAGGGACCCTCCCTCACTGAGAAGCAAGTCTAGAAGGCCACACCCTGGCCCTGGGGTTAGATCTCACTGGTAAATAGACGTGTGCCACTTAACCAGAAATAATAAGAGACTCAAATACCTCTAAACTCACTTGCTTGGAATCCAAATGAGTCCCTGAAGCAACCAAATTTCTGATTTCCTAATGGCCTCTGCCAAGCTTAACAGTGCACACACGTGAGGAAGGACGAGACAAAGCACCTGTTCTCTTCTTGCTTCTGTCTTGCTCTGAAGCTCAATGAAAACAGTCATTTAGATGACCCAGCATCTCCTTCAATGCACTCGTTCATTAACCCTGGATGTCAGGTGGTGGAGTGGCTTCCCTTCCACCTTGCTGTCAGCTGAACTGACCAATGCTAAGCCCTTGAACCTCTAGAACTGTGAGTTAAATAAAACTTTTTTTCTTTATATAAATATGCAGCTTTAGGTTTTTTGTTATAGTAAGGGAAAGCTGACTAATACACCTATCATACAGATCTTCTGAAACCCCCCAAAATGAGAGTCACTTCTCCATGCCTCAGAACTCACTGCCTCACTGCCTGGCATGGAGGTCTGTACTCCCCGCAAGTCTCACTTTCCTCAGTCTCTTTTCCTTTGACATTGCATGAAAAATGCCCATTCACCTTTCAAGACTCGGTGAGACTCATCTCCTCTGTAAAACCTCTCCATCCATCTCCCCACGCGGGCAAGCAGAAGCAACACTTCATATTCTATTTTGTAAGCACTACAATTTCTACATGAAGGTCCCTCTCAATGGAGGAAAAGGGACTGTAGGGCAGTAACTCTGAAAATTATCTTTGTATGCCCAGTTTTCCCCGCCCCCACAGTACCTGCACTTAACGACACTCAACAAATGTATAACAAGTGACTGAACATACCTGTCATCTGGTAAAGAAC
Organism: Marmota marmota marmota; assembly: GCF_001458135.2. Taxonomy (NCBI): domain Eukaryota; kingdom Metazoa; phylum Chordata; class Mammalia; order Rodentia; family Sciuridae; genus Marmota; species Marmota marmota. Next base: position 8,300,510 of record NW_026000020.1, read on the forward strand.
GCCAGACCCTTGCTGCAATAAAGGTCACTTTAAGAAGAGTTTGGTCCCAAGGGTTCTCCCACACCGAGGAAGAGTGCTGTGGGAAAGGCCACTGGGTCCCCAAGGAACACACAGACATGCTGCTCCAGATGCTCATCATGCAGATGCCAGCCACACAAGGTTCTTAGGGCCTGCAAAGACCAGGGGAGAGGGACCCAGAGCTATGGCCGGCTTAGTCCTAGCACAGGAAAGCAGAAGGCAGAGAGAGGCTGAAGGAGGAGGAAGGAAAGGAGAGACCTTAGCTGTCTGCATCCCTGCCTAGGGGTGGTCCTCAGAGCCCAAGCCAGGCCAGTGCTACAGAAAGGGTAAAGAACTCTAATTATCTGGATCCTTTTTCTGTTCCCTCTTCCCTGGATCCTTAGATTCTCACTTTCCTTTTAAAACTTATTCCCAAGACCGGGTATGGTGGTATATGCTTGTAACCTCAGTGACTCAAGGAGGCTGAGGCAGGAGGGTCCCAGGTTTGAGGCCAGCCTCAGCAACTGTGCAAAGCCCTAAGCAACTTAGTGAGACCCTGTCTCAAAATGAAAAAAATATTAAAAGGGCTGAGGATGTAGTTCAGTGGCTAAGCACCTCTGGGTTCAATCTGTGGCAGCAAAAAAAAAAAAAAAAAAAAA
>NW_026000020.1:8301187-8408644 GCF_001458135.2 Marmota marmota marmota
AAAAAAAAAAAAAAAAAAAAATATTACTCCTAGAAAAGCATCTAAGAAGAAACTAATGAAAGCACACAGACTTACTGCCCTCCCATTCCACATCTCAAGAGACAATAAAGTATGCTTTGTAGGCAACCCTTACCTAGGCTGTTTAAAAAGAAGCAGGCACTCACAGGGCAAGAAGCTTACTAGACCCCATGAGATGATACCAGATGGATGCAGATATCACATCCACAGACTGCTCCCTGCACAACTTGACCTGCCCCAGTCCACCCCACCCTGGACCAGGAAAGGGAAAACAGAATTCAGGAAACCTCCTCTTTAAAACTGGGAAATACGTCCACAAGAGCACACAGAGTTTAAAGAAAACTATTGCTGGGGAAAAGCACAAAACAAATGGAAAACAAGTTGTCCAGTAAAAGAATTAAGAAGACACAGAGGGGACTTAAAAATAGATGTAATTCATTGGATACCAATCACAGGTGCACATTCTTTTATAAATAGGAATTTTCAAGTACTTTAAAAAACAGCACAAGTAAAATCTTCTAGGCATAAGAGAGAATAAGCTTTATGGGAAGGAAAGAAGGAGGAGAGAGAGAGGGAAGAGGAAAAAGAAAATCAAATTCTATACTCATCCAAACTATCACTCAAATTTGAGGACAAACCTATTCCCATTATGTCATGGTAACCTGGATTCTCCTCTCCACTTCCCTTCCTCCCTCCAAAGTGGGACCTGAAAGTGCCTCCCCGCATGGACAGAGGATCTGAGCTCCCATTGGCTGAGTACTCGGCCATGTGGCTTACTTCATCCAATGAAATGTGAGCAAGTGCCGGGGTGTGGCTGATCGCCTCAGTTGATTGGCTGCAGGAATCTCCCCAGAGAGCTACTGTTCCCAGAGCTGGGCACAAGGAGCAGACCCAGAGCTGGACACAGGGAGCAGACCCAGAGGACCCTGGAGCCAAGCCCCACCAAGTCTAACCAGGAGCCGAAACCTCAGCTGACACACAGCAAGGAAAGCATACGTTGGTCACTGCCAAGCCCCAGCAAAGCCTGGTGAATAGAGAAATGTGGAAAGTTTACTATTCAGGTCTCGTCTCTGAAAGAAGTACTAGAAGATATCCTTCAGCAATAGAAGCACAAAGCAAGAGACAGGGAATATACTTTTAAGTGGTAAGAGAGTAAGGAGTGAAATAGTGCCAGGCACAGTAGAATGCCTAGAATCCCAACAACTCAGGGCTCAGGAAGTAGGGTCGCCAGGTTCAAGGCCAGCCAGGACAATTTAGCAAGACCCCGTTTCAAAATAAAATATTTGGGGGCCGGAGTTTTGGCTCAGTGGTAGAGCACTTGCCTAGCATGTGTGAGGCACTGGGTTCAATTCTCAGCACCGCATATAAATAAATGAATAAAATAAATATTCATCAACAACTAAAAAAAATTTTAAAAATAAAATATTTTTTTAAAGGTCCAGGGTGTAACTCGGTGGCAAAGTGTCCCTGGGTTCAATACCCAGTACCAAAAGAAAGAAAAGTAAAATATATAGTTAAATTTCTATAGATATTGATCATAATAAAAAATAACAATAATCTTGATCATTCCAGATAATAAATGAGAAATGGTGATGGCTAGAGAAGTAAAAATTAAAGTTTTCATCTTGTTCAAACACAACAATAAGATATATAGATATAATAAGTCAACATTGAGAAGGAAAAAATACAGTGTATACACTAGATTTTGCAGTAATCATTAGAAAATTGTAGATTTGTCGTTTCTAATAATTAGCAAGAAAATAAAGAAACAAACAGAAGGCAAGAAGTGTATGTGTGTATGTTTAATTAAGACAGAGAGGAAAAAGTAATATTTTGGAGCTAAAACATGAAATAACATGGAAGAAATAAATTTACACAAATTGGCCATCAGTCAAAAGTCAAGGTTAGGTTTCCCTATACAGAAAATAAGGGAAACTCTGAAATAAAATAATGCAAAAGAGCTAAAAATAAAAAGTACAAAGAGTCAAGGGAGGCACTAACAGTTACTGAACAGGATTACAGCTACAATCAATAGAAACCACAGAAGAAACATCAGAGTGGGCATAGAAAAAAAAAACTTTAACTAATAAAAAAGTAAAATCTATATAACAAAGATCAGCCTCTAGCCCCTGACAGCTCACTCCAAAACACTCATCATAAAAACTGATAGAGGTAAAAATGAACCAGTCCACCCACAGTGGGTATTTTAATGTATCTCTTTCAAAACATCAAAATCAAAAGGTTGAATAGATTCAAAGAAAGTGAGGACCTAGAAGATTTAAATAATATATAGTTAGCAGGAAGGATTTAATAAAGAACTATGTACCCAACAAGCAGAAAATATACAGTCACTTCAAACACACAAAATCTTCACAAAAACTGACCATTATCCAGCTTCAAAGAAAATCTCAACAGGTTTCTCAAAGCAGAAATCTCCCAGGGCAACTTCACTGAACACAATTCCATAAAATATAAATTAATAGCAAAAAGAAGTCAAATATCCAATTCACTGGAGAACTTTAAAACAACCTTCTGAAAGACAGAAAAACCCCAGCAGACTTACAAACAAGTTGAAAACAAACACGGGCACTGCATATCAACATGTGTGCATCGCAGTTAGACAGGTATTCTGGAAAAGACTGCTTTGCAGGGCTGAGGGAGTGCTGGGGGGAGCCAGGGCCTTGAGCTTGCTAGGCAAGCACCCTACCTGACTTCCACCTCCAGATTCAAACTCACAGTCTTTAATGCAAATAGTATGAAAAAAATTAAATAAAAATGGCTATCCTAAACTTTCAACTCAAGAAGAGAAAAATAGCAAAGAAAGGAATGCAGAATTAATAAATGCAAGAGCTTAAAGTTTAGGTTATGAGATAGTACAATGAAACCAAAAAATGCATTTCATTGGAAATTAAATTTAAAATCTAGATAAATTACTCTTTTAAAAGGAGGGAGGTGGTCAGTAATCTAGAATTCCAGGGAAAGGATGCATGCAAGCAAGTGAAAATGAAATCAGTGGCATCTGAAGTCAGTGGAAAATTAAATAACTTATATTGGGACCAACAGTTACCTACCTGGGACAGAGTAAATCTAGGTCCCTACCTCACACCATACACACATAAAAAAATGAATTCCAAATGAAATAAAAAGCAAACATGAAATTATATCATAAAATCATAACAATAATGAGATAATATTTTTATAAATTTAAAGTAGAACAGAAATAAAGCACAACAGCTATAATGAAAAGGCCTATATACATCTTTTGATTATGTACAATGATCAAATACAGATTGAAAACAGCAGACTGGAACAAAATCGTTTCAACATACATTGTGAATAAAGAATTTGCGGACAGAATTTATTCAGAGTGAATAAGAGAAAAAATAACAACTCCTTTTTTTAAGCAGGAGGATGTGGGCAGGAAATTGACAGAAATGCAAGCAGGCAGTGAGTCTGCACAGGCCGGGCATCCCCGCTGTGCTCAGGACTGCCACCCGGACAGATGGCTGGGCAGGGAGAGGAGGGCGAGGAAATCACAGGGCCTTGCCTTTGAACCCTTTGGAGATTCGCAAGACAGTGCTGGAGAAGCACCCTCCAAGGATGTCTCCCACCCAAATCAAATCCTGATTAAAGGGTCTCTTGTGTCCCCCGTGAGTTGTGCCTGAGAATTTCTGGAACTTTGAGAGCCACAGACTCTTCTGCGCTCCCATCTGCATAAGAAACAGGATGGCCTGCGCTGTCTTTTGGGATCACACATTCCGCGGTATGTCTCTGTGTGATGACCTTGACCCACTTGTCAATCAGCCACAACGTTTTTTTTTATGCAAGAAGCACCAGTTCTTCTTCCCAGGCTCGCATCACGAAACCTAGCCAACGTCTAAGAAACCACAGACCCAGGTTTGCCCACAAAAACACCCCCCAGGGGCCCAAGCCACCCTGGCGGAGAGCTCTGGGGCATGTGACACATCACGAGCCAGGCACAAGAGCAGAACTACTGGATAACAACCAGGAGGACACCAGGGGACCTGGGCCAGGATGGGGAAGACACCAGAGTGACATTGGGACTCACAGCAAGTCACGCACTTCTGGGGACTGAACAGGCAGCTGCTCTCACCTTTACTACCTTCCACATTTAACCATCCTATCTTAAAATTGTGGTGGTAAGAGCCAGGTGCGGTGGTGCACACCTGTCATCCCAGTGTCTCAGGAGGCTGAGGCAGGAGGATGGCAGGTTCAAAGCCAACCTCAGCAATAGTGAGGCGCTCAGCATCTCATTGAGACCCTGTCTCTAAATAAAATATAAATAGGGCTGGGATGTGGCTCAGTGGTTGAGGGCCCCTGAGTTCAATCTCTGGTGCCCCCCAAAAAAATCGTGATAAGAGACACACTTACCTGCTTACCATTTGTAAGAGCGCTGCCCAGTGGTACAAAGGACGCTCACGTGGTGGTGGTGCCAGGCCACCCTCCGCCCTCCGCCCGTAGAGCTGTCCCCATCATCCGTTGAACAAACAGCTCCCGTCTCCCTCCCCCACCCTGCAGCCCTGCTCTGTCCCTGAATCTGATGGCTTCAGCGGCCACATGAAGCACGGGCGTTCCTTCTCTTGTGCCTGGTGTATTTCATTTAGCGCAAGGTCTTCAGGGCCGCAAGCCACAGCCGTGTCAGGGGTTCTTTCCTCGTGAGTCTGAGTGCTGTCCCAGTGTGTGGATGCACATGTGTGTCCATTCATCCATCTGTGGCATGGGGCTGCTCCCACCATTCGCTATTGGAAGCCATCCCATCTGTAAAGCCACCGCAGGCTTCTGGTAACCCCCCAGAGCTCTCACGGAGCTGCGTGTCCCCATCCTACTCTGAGGGTCTCCTGAACCCCTGGTGACGCATCTTCAGGCCTCGGTGGAGGCTCTGCCTGGCCTCCACTCCCTCAGTGGGGACCTCGAGCAGCACCCCACACACCCATCTTGCCACACCTGGGTTTTCTCTCTGGCCAGGGGGACCCTCGAGGAGACCTGGTGACACCTCGGGGATTGCACAGAGCAGCCGGCCTTGGGCTGAGGCACAGGAGGAGCACAGCACCTCAGCAAGCAGGTAAGGAAGCCCCTCCTCGGCACCAAGCTTCCAGTCTCCAAGGGACTCCAGCTTTCTAACCAAGTCTCTTAGGTGTGTGTGTGTGTGTGTGTGTGTGTGCATCTTTGTAGATCTGTGTGTCATCATGTATGTCTCTGTGTCTGTGTACACCTGTGTGTAGGTATGTGTGTCTATATGTGCCTGTGTGTGTATCTGTGTGTGTCTGTGTGTGTATATACATCTGTGCCTGTGTGTATCTGTACATATGTCTGTGTCTGTGTCTGTGTGTATATCTATGTCTGTGTGTGTCTGTGTCTGTGTCTGTGTGTATAGCTATGTCTGTGTGTGTATGTGTGTGTATCTGTGTCTATATGTCTGTGTGTATCTATGTGTGTCTGTGTGTATCTATGTGTGTCTGTGTCTGTGGGTCTGTGTGGGTTTATACATCTGTGTCTGTGATTGTGTGTGTCCGTGTGTGTGTCTGCCAAGCCAGCCTGCACACACAGAGCCACCCCCTGAGTCACTGTGCACTCTTCCTTCCACAGAGGCATAGAGCTGAGAAGCTGGAGAGCTCTGGGACCCAGTGCGAGGGCACAGAGTGGCATCAGTTCAGCCACCCGAGGGCCGAGTTCTGGACCACCTCTCCGTGTCTCATACCTGAACATTCAGAAACTCCTGTTGGCTGGTGCCCAAGGAGTGGGACTTCACCAGCTGCCCCCACTGTTGCTTTGGGGCAACATGTCCCCGGGCTGGTGGCTCTGAAGGCCAAAGCCTGGGTAAGGGTGACTGTGAGCCGGAGGGAGGTGCTGTCTCCTAACCCTCAGCCCTGCGGCCGTGTTCCAGCCTCAGGATTGTATAGTTTCTCAGTCAGCTTACGTCACTGTGGGGAGACACCTGACCCAGGCCACTCGTACAGAAGGGTGTTCAGCCAATAGCTATAGAGGCTGCAAGTCCCGACCCAAGCGCAGGAACAGGAAGCCACCAGGGCCGACCACCTCTGAGCCCAGAGTGCAGAAAGCCAGGGCCAAACTCGGGCGTCCACGATAGCCCCTCTAGAGAGTGTCCAGGAGGCCTGGAACTGCCTTCCGACCTAGGAGCCCCACCAGGCCCTGCCTATTACAAGGACACCTCCCAACAGCACCACGCAGGACCAAGCCTTTAACCATGGTGGGCACTCAGGGGACACATCCACATTCCAACCCTGGCACAGGCTACATGATCTCACACACACACACACACACACACACACGATTAAGTTACCAGGAGAAGAAATCAAGGCTGTGATCAACTGGTAGAGCAACTGTCCCCGGTTAATCCCATAAGCTATGGGAAACAGAGAGAGGCAGGAGCATCACTGAGAGAAGGGAAGTGAAGAAAGCTCAACCTGCCATCACCAGCTTCGAAGGCAGAGGAAGGGGACACAATCCAAAGAATGCTTTGGCCTCTGGTTATGGCCTGGATCTCAAATGTCACCTAGAGGCCAGGTCTCCAGTCTGTGGCACTTTCGGGAAGTGGTGGACCCTTTAAGAGGTGGGGCCTAGTGGGAGGAGGTTAGGTCATTGGGGGCATGGCCTTGAGGGGAACCTGGCACCCTGGCCCCTCCTCTCTCTGCTCCTCCACCATGAGGCAAGCATTGCTCCCACCCAAAGTACACTGCTGCCACAGGCCCAAAGGCCAAGGGGACAAGCACCAAGGACTCAAACCCTGAAACCTGAGCCCAAGTACACCTTCCCTCCTGGGAGCCATTTATCTCAGGCATTTGTCACAGTGACAGAGAGCTGTCAAGCACACCTCTGGAAGCTGGCAGTGGGCTTCAGTTTACAGCTCACAAGAACATGAGGAACTCATCCTACAGCCTCATGGGACTGAGTGCTCCTGACGGTGGGGCGTGACAAGCCAGGAAGCAGATGTCTCCCCATGCCTCCAAAAGGAGCACAGCCCAGCCACACCTTGACTTCCACGTGGCGACTTCCACGTCAGGCTGGTGTTGCCCAGAACTGTAGGATGGTGACTGGAGTTGTTTTGAATCACCGAGTCTGCGGGGGTTCTGGAATAGCCATAGAAAGTAGCGCACGTGGTGACAACAGGCATTGTGTCAGGCTGTGCCGAGAGCCCCTGCGCCTGACATTGTCTACCCTCCCCTCCATGTGGTCAGGAGGCACTGCGGTCATCACTGCCTCCATGTGGAGGGAGTGGATTCTCTGTCTAGGGCTGCCACATCAAAGACCACAGACCTTGTCATATTATGAAGTACCAGGGCTGACTCTAAGGTGTGGGTTAGGAGAGATCAAACCCAGCCCACAGCAGGGAGACCCGGCAGAGAGAAGGTGTGTGCATTTCCCAGCCACTGTGTGGGGAGGTCGCACTCGGTCCCAAACTGGATGGATTCCTGAAGCCATCCATTAGTCACGGTCCAATTGTGCCTCCCCAGGTCCCAGCCCAGAGCCACTAAAGAACTGTTAGACCCCTAGAGCACACCTCCCCTCCACACACACACCTCATGTGCACACACACACACATGCACACCCATGCTCACACACACGTGCACACACACAGGCCACCTTTGCTCTGCAGACTGGTCCTGAGTACCTTGCCTCAGGGATGTCTGCCTATGTTGCTTGGTTATGAAATAACTAGGGCTCTTCAGTTCTCCTGGTTCTAGTAATGCTGGACCTAGCTCTAGAAGAGGGTTCTGCACCTGGTGGCCTCTCCAGCAGGACAAACCCCACACGGAAGGTTGGCGCGCTGCCCACCAAAGGGTTAGAATCAAAGTCAGCTGCAGCTACATGGAAACAGCTGAACAGTTTCTCAAAAAGCTGAAAGAGTGCATCGCCATGTGGCCAGCAATTCCCTTCTAGTGTAAATCCAAGGAAACTGGAATCAGACTCAAACAGGTCCTCACACCGTTCATTGCAGCAGTGTCCCCATAGCCAACAGCTCAGAGCAGCCTAGCTGTCCATCAACAGGTGAATGGGTTTTAAAATGGGATTTGTACATACAGTGGAATGACATTTCAACAAGACCTAGAGACTCTGAAGGAGAGATGTACACTCCCCCTTATATCAGGCATCTAAAACAGACCAACTCATACAACAGAAAAGAGACTAGAGTTTACCGATGAGCTGAAGGAGGAGAGTATGGAGCTTTTTTTAAGTAGTTTAATGTATTTTAATAGCAAACTTACAGGAACAGCACAGAAAACAGAAAGTATTAAAAGCTCGTACTAGCATGTAAGACAATTCATTCCGAAAAATATAGTGAATGAATGGAATCTACCACATAAAAAAACACTATGAACACCATTCAGTTGACATCAATAAGAAATTGACTCACTTTTTAAAAATTCAGATGCTGATGCTGCCCAGAAATTTTTAACAGCTTTATTTATAATTATTAGAAAGTTGAACTGCTGAAACTATTCACTGACACGCTGGACTTCCATGAAAGTTTTACATTTATACTAAAAAAGTCGCACACAAATGTATTTGATACTATCAATGTCTGATTTCTGTTCCCTAATTTTCCCACTCTAAGTCACATACGTGGGTACCTTTATCTTGGGAGGAAAATACCTAATGTTCAGAGCTACCACTACCAGGAAGAAGAGAAGTTGGGGATGAAATGTTTCCTATCATAGTGGACTTAAAAGCATATTCTCCACCCATGCAGCATGCTAGCTGGGTGTCTTTGGCACTCCACACAGTCGGCATGGATCATGCACAGACTGACATCTCCAAAAAATGCCAAGCAGACAGCCTTCAACTTTTCTCCTGCAAAGCACCAACAGCTGCATTCTGAAAGCATAGATCTGTTTTGAGTTCATGAGCAATTTCTTGCATCAATGCTACAAGGAGAGTTTGTGAATCAATGGGCTTCTGATAACATCCACTTTTGCAGAGTGCCACAATGCCAGTCCCATAATAAAGAAGTTTCTTCACCTCTGCGGTAGGCGGCACACTCTTGCAAGTAGCCAGGTGCTTCCTGTGTGCCTTACCACCAGTCGGTGCCAGGCAGTCTGCTTTGCACAAGTCATGGTACAGAGAACTCCTTGCTTGCAGTTTGAGATCAGAGAGGTAGAGGCCGCTGGTTACAAAGTTTCTGATTGGAATGATGGAAACATTTTGGAAATGGAGATGGTAATGGTGGTACATTGGGAATGTAATTTGTTTTTAAATGCTTAAAGTGTCAAATTTTGTTACATGTATTTCACCACCATGTTTAAAATTGCAATACACCAAAAAAAAAATGGAGTTGTGTATTTTGAACAAGTGAATTGTATGGTATATGAATTATATCTCAATAAAGCTGTTTAAATTTTTAAATTATGAAATTTTTACAAAGGAAAGCCATAAAATGCAACTGAAAAAAAAAGTGGAATGAGGCATGAATAAATGGGAGGACATACCATGTTCATGGATCAGAAAATTCCATATTGTAAAGGTATTGATTCTCTCCTCATCTATAGATGCAATGACATTCTAATGCATAGATGCTGTGTGACTCTAATCAAAACTCCATTGTGTGTGTGCCTGTGACAAACTGATTCTAAAACATCCAGAAATGCAAACCTCTAAGAATAACCAAGATGATCTCAGAGGAAAATGAAGTTGGAGGATTTCATGGACTGAGTAGACAGTGTGGTTCTTCATGAATGAGTAGGCAAATAGTAAAATGGTACAGAATAAGGAGCGTAGAGACGGACCTTTACATACATGTTCACTTGGTTCACAGCCATGATTCCATAGCAAGATAATAGGCAAAGGATAAAAAGACTTTTTTTTTCAATAAGTGTTTTTAGGTCAATTAAATCTTAACATCTGCCTGATGCCATATACAAAAATCTATTTCAATGGTATTGTAGACCTAAATGGGAAGAGTAAAGCAATAAGTTTGTATATTACATAGGCAAATAAATGTATCACCTTGAGTGAAGCAAAAATTTCTCAAATGAAACCTAAAAGCAGTAACATGTAAGTGAAAAAAAATTGCAAAATTTAATTGAGAATATCTGTTCAGGAAAAAAAGCAAAGAACTCATAGCCAACATACACAAAGAACATCTCCAAGGCAGATCAAATAATCAGGCCTATTTTTAAATGGAGCAAATAACGAAATCAGACCCTTTGCAAAAGGAGAGATCCAAACCGCCAACATACATCTGAAAAAGTTCACCTCATTCATCACCCAAGAAATACAAACTGAAGCCATAGTGAGAGTTTTTGCATATGCCCCCGAAAGCAACCAATAACACCAAGAGTCATTAAAGCTGTTCAACAAGGAACTGCTCAGAGGAATCTGGGGACGGAAGCTGGCTCACCATCTGACAGCTGTCAGTCAACACTGACTGAAGCTGAAGAGGGGATGGCGTATGACTCATAGATTATGCCCTCAGACATACGCTCAGCAGAAACACTGACCACACTCAGCCAAAGGCAGGGTCACGGAAGCTCTGGGCTCGATTGTCCAAACTGAAAACAGCCCAGAGGCTCATCTGAGAGGTGGAATGAATTAACAGGATGCAGGAATAATATGTCTACCACAAGATGAAAGAAGCCCTGTTGTCAACACGGCGGAGAATCTTACCAACAGGCAATTAAGCAGATGCAGCCAAGCTCAAAAGAGCCCACTGTGTGCTCCCAGGTGTGCATCATTTTTAAAAATCCAAAAACTAACCTACACTGAGGGAGGTCAGAAGAGCGGCCACATTGGGAGGAGGAGAGGGAGAGGGCGTGGGGGTAGGAAAGACGGTGGAATGAGATGGACATCATTACCCTAAGTGCATGTATGAAGACACAAATGNTAGAAAAAGAATAAAGACTGTGATTCATTAAATTCACTGAAAAACAAAACCTTGCAAATCTATGATTATGTTAAAAATTAAAAAGGGAACAAATGGAGTGTTCAACGTCGCTTTTCAGGGAGGACATATACGGGTGTATTTACTCTGTATTAATTCATCACACTGGAAGAATTGTTCCTATATTGTGGAAAAAGTTTTACCAGGGGACAAAGGCTTCAGAAGGCAAGAAAGGTCATCCAGAAACTGCCAGAAGGAGTGTGAGCAGAAAGCCGACCAGGTGAGAGTGAGGCTGAGCAGACCCGCGAGCAGCCAAACGCCAAGACCGAGTCCCTCTTATCCAGTTTGCTAGGAGGATTCCAGAGCTTGGTCCGGCTGAAATGGAGCAGCTGCTGCTCAGAGCACCGGGGACAGAGGCCTGGGAAAGCCTCCTGGCCCCAGAAGAAAGCCTTATCTCATCTGCCTCCTCCCCAGAGTTTGGAACCGTCTCCAATGCCTTCCTGATGGCACAAAAGGAAGAAATTTGCATGATCAGAATGACCAAAAAATTGCCTCTAACGATGACAGGGAAATGCTAGGCAGCTTTCAAAAGGCAGGCGCACAACCTTTGAACCCCAGCAAGCAACTTTCCTCTCTCTCTCTCTCTCTCTCTCTCGTGCACCTTATATTTGTACATAATATTCAGGTTCATTTGACATAATCTTATAAGCATGGAAGTCATTTGCTCCACTTGTGTCCCCAGTACCTCCCCTTTCCCTTCCTCCTCTGTCCTCTGTTCCCCTTCCTGCACTCTACCGCTCTTCCTTCTATTTATTCACAGTTTTTTAATTAGTGCTCACTAACAGATAACCAGGAAGGTGGATCACTGTGGTGTATATTCACACATGTACAGAGCAGTTTGGTCGACTTCATTCCATGGCTCCTCCCTTTTCCTGTCCCTCTCTCTTGCCTCTTGGAACCCACATGACCCCTTTAACTGCATCTCTGATGACGTGTTTGAGTGGTGCCCTGTGTCAGGCGGGCTCTGCACTCCAGACATGCATGCACTTATCTGATCCCCCCAATCTGTGATGCCCGCTTACACCAGCATCCCCAGCATGCACATGAGGATACTGAGGTGTCCAAACATGGGCACCTTGACCATTCTCACCCTGCCCGCGGTGGGCTTGGTGCACGCCCTTCACCCCGACACTGTACCATGTTTCTGCAGCTTACCAAGGGCGGCTTCTGCAAGACGGGGCTGGTTTCTAGAGAGATATTCTTAGGCAATTTGAGTCCAATGCTCATAGTCTGTGCACAGAGAAGGGAACGCACTGTTGTTCTGTTTGCCTCCCCAGGGACATCACATTGCCACTGGAAAGACATGCATGTATTTGTATGAAGATAACCACAAACCCTGAACCTGACCCTGACCCTGAAATAATGGTTCAATTCAGTGGCAGCCTCACATCCTGCCCTTTGAGTGCCAGCCCTAGAGAAAGGGTTTCCTTCAGGGAGGACTTTCAAAGGGCAGGAGCCTCAGTCAGGAAAACTATCTGTGCTGGTGTTCCTAATCACTGCTCAGGCAGTGCCCGGGGTACTGACCCCCCAGGCCACGATGCCATAGCCACCAGAAGTGGCTCATCAGAGCTGCAGGATACTATCACCTAAGCTGGTACAGTTTGATCATATCACAGGGATTGGTTCCAGGATCCCCGTAGATCCAAACCCCAAGGATGCTCAAGTTCCTTGGGTAAAAACGCTATCGTATTTGCACATAACCTACACGCATCCTCTTGTACACTTGAACTCATCTCTGACTGCCTGTGACGTCTAATGCAAGGTAAATGCCATGTAAGCAGCTGCTGCATTGTATCGTTTAGGAACTGAGGACAAGGAATGAAGTGAGCACCTTTCAGTACAGACCTGAGTCTCCCTGCCTTCCCGCCACAGCAGGTTGAGCCCACAGACACAGGGCCTGAGTACAGCTAAGTGGCATCCCTCTGCCCTCCCTCCTCACCCTCAGGTGGGGCTTCCTGTGAGTGCTCCTCACGGCTCGGGCGCTGGGATGGGGGAGCAAAGATGTAAACTGGCCCTCGATCCCTGGCTCCCAAACTGGCCCACATTGGGAAGGCCTGCATTGAGGTATGACGTCACTGCTCCTTTTCCCAAAGGACCACGGTTTTATCACTTGTGGGATTCATAAATAGCCCCCTCAAGAGCAGGCAAAGGAGGAAATGCACAATTTGGAACATGTTAGAGGTCACTTGGGTTGTGGTTAATAAGCAAACCCCCCACATATTTTATTTTATTTTTTTTTTTTGGTACCAGGGATTGAACCCAGAGTCACTTAATCACTGAGCTTCACACCCAGTCCTTTTGTTTTATATATATATATCTTTTTAGCTGTCAATGGACCTTTATTTTATTTATTTATATGTGGTGCTGAGAATCTAACCCAGTTCCTCACACAATGCAAGGCAAGCGCTCTACCACTGAGCTACAACCCCAGTCCCCAGTCCTTTTTTTTAAATATTACATTTAGGACAGGGTCTCACTGAGTTTCTCAGGGTCTCACCAAGTTGCTGAAGCTGGCTTTGAACTTTCGATCCTTCTGCCTCTGCCTCCTGAGCCACTGATATCACAGGAGTGTGCCTGGCTAAGCCCGTCATTTTTTAATGTACAGTCTATTAATGCCAATGAAGCCAGCGCCTTCAAAAACCATGACCACAAAGGAATGCCTCCCTCTGTTGACTTATTTGTTTATTCTAATTTGTTATATATGATAGCAGAATGCATTTCAGCACACATAGAGCACAGTTTTTCACATCTCTGGTTGTACATAAACTACAGTCACACCATTTGTGTCTTCATACATGCACTTAGGGTAATGATGTCCATCTCATTCCACCGTCTTTCCTACCCCCACGCCCTCTCCCTCTCCTCCTCTCCCTTTGCCCTATCTAAATTTCCTCCATTCCTCCAATCCCCCCATCCCCAGTTAGGATCCATGTCCTCATATCAGAGAAACCATTCCGTCTTTGGTTTGGGGGGATTGGCTTACTTCACTTAGCATGGTATTCTCCAACTCCATCTGTTTTCCTGCAAATGTCATGACTTCATTCTCTTTCAATGCTGAGTGATAGTCCACTGTGTATATAGACCACAGTTTCCTTGTCCACTCATCTCCTGAAGGGCACCTAGGCTGGGAACCCTCCCTCTTTATGCTAAGGCTGGAAGTGCTCAGTCTTACCAGGACAAGAAGGGAACAGAGAGGATGACGGGTTGCTCAGCGTGTGGGCTGGGGATGCTGTGCCTAAAGGCCACTGTTGCCCCTGGGATCACCTTCCCAGGGAAGGGGTCTTCCTTGTTGGAGCACAACCTTATCCTTTCCAGGTTATCCTACAAAATTCCATGTCTCAAGCACTGTAATACAGAGTTTTGTATAAATGAAAAATGCTGACCCCCCCCCAAAAATGCCAGACCTAACACAATCGATCCTGTTTCTAACAGCTCCATTGGTCACTATATTCCATGACAATGGACACACTGCTACAGCTTGGCACACATCTTGCAAGAAAAATCTCCAGCCACCCTGTGTCCCAAAGCAGGAGACAGGAACAAACCACATTCCCACCTTGGGCCTTCCTCCTCCTCCGAACATCAGCCCCTGCTCTGGGTGGGTGACCTGTGCCTGGGCCAAGTTCTTGGGGCAGCTGCAGAGAGTGGGGATGAACACCTGCTGGGCTGTCTGAAGATCCTGCCTTAACAACAGGACTGGAGTGAGGAGCTGGGGCAGGCCCAGCAGGGAGGGAGAGCCCACCCCCCAGTCCCCGTGAGGAGAGGCCTCTCATCCCCTTTATGAAACTCGCTTTCCTCTCCCGGCATCTCAGGCTTCTCGGATCTGGGCTGTTGGGAGACATTAGCACCCCAGCCCCACGCAGGGACCAGCACAGGGCACCCATCATGCCTTTCAGCTGGATATAGCTAGTCTGCGGCACAAGGGCTGTGCCTTGGGAAGAAGACCCTGCAGGATGCATCTCTCTGCTGACAGCCTTGTGCCACTCACCCCTCCACCCTGTCTCCTCCCCCTCTGGCGCCCACCTCACTCAACGGCAGTGTTTCGGGACTGTCAACAAAGGCGCGGCTCAGTTTTTAGCTTAACGAAAAGAAAATAATGCTCAGATCACATGTGGATGAGTTCCCATGGCCACAGCCCCCGGCCACCCACCTGAGACCGCGCTGCAGCCCACTAGTCCATGACATGACCGCCTTGCCTCCTCTGCAGTCACTGGTGGCCGACCTGGGACTCTGTGTGTCACTGGGTTTCTCTCTGAAATGTCATCACTCTGCTTTTATGTATTGTGCCCCAGATTTTAGTATGCACAAACTTTAGGGTTATTATTATTATTATTATTATTATTATTATTATTTAGAAAGGGAAGCGAAGCCAGACAACCTGAGGAATTGTTCTGAGTTTTCTGCCCTAATCTGATTGATACTGGTGCAAAACATATATTCAGCTTTCATACCAAGAGAGAAGAAAAAAGAAACTCCAAGAACAACAAGAGCCTTTTTGAAGCTGCGCAGTCCCCAAGGGTCTTCAGAGGGTAAAGAAGTACATACATTTTATTAGAGACTCGGTTTCTCTGAAGCCTCCCCGTGCTCTCCCCACCCGCAGTGGAGGCTGACTGATTGACAGTGCAGGGAGCCAACCACTCTCCCAAGACTCTGGGGACCTGTTGTTATCCTTTGTCAGTTTTAAGCCATGACCAACCGCACAGTGAGTGCTTCTGGGTCACCAGCCCTCCCATGGGCTCCCTGGGCCCCGCCACAGAGAGGAGACCCAGGATCCTGCTGCACCCAAGATGGCACAGACTCTGTGTGGCCTCAGTCAGTTCTAAGCCACCCTTCACGGAAGCTAGGTCCCACCTTCTCATTGACAAGGAGGGGTATTAGGGTGGGGACAGAAATGGACACATGTCATCAGAAAGTGCCATTCAGAGAGACAAAAGGAGAAGAGCAGCCTCACTTCTGCAGCCCCACACCAAGTCCCCCTGCCAGGCACAAATGCTGCCAGACACCGTCATCTGTCAAAGATCCAGGGGATGCTTGGGAGACCCAGACAAGGCTGGCTGGGGGGCGCCGTGGCCTGGGGCAGGGAGGGGCTGCCAGCCTGCCTCTTCCCTGCAAGGGTTAATCAAAGCAAGAGTGAAACATCCTTGCCCAATCTGCAGAATACCGTCTCACCCCCAGACCCAGGGGCTCCTGTCCCTGCTCCTCTCCTCCTGCCTGCCCCCGAGACACTGCGGGCTGAGCCCAGGTTGGCGGTCTCCAGCTCCAGCCTCCCACGGCCCCAGACAGACGGCTCTGCTCTCCATAGGATAACCTTGCTGTCATTCCTACTTTTGGTGTATGTCACCTTATAGGGTGGCTTCTTTATTTTATTGCTAAAGGTCTAAATGGTTTCTTCAAGGATCATTCCTTGCTCCTGCAAACTGTGCCCAAGATGCAGCACATGGCCAGCCCTGAGCATGTGTCTCCTACCCAGGAGACGGGGCGTCTCTCTCCCTCTGTTTTCAGAGGCCAAGCTCTCCAGAAGCCTTGTACCCTGGCCCTCCACGGGGCTTCTCCACCCCGGGCTCAGCTCTCCAGGAGCCTGTGGCCTCCTTAACCCCTTCCAGCTGCTTTTCTGACTGCACCGAATCCAGGCGCAAGTGGACCCCTCCAGCTCCTGGGTGCCTCGCTGGGAGCCCAGAAAGTCACTGGACCTCTGAGCCTCAATTTCTTTACCTGACAGATGTGAATACGTAACAATGAATCCCACTGTTATAATTATAAGGTAGCAATAAAAAGAAGAAAAAGAAAATAAAAATTAAAACATTTAAAAAATAACAAAGGTCCTACTTCCTAAGAGAAGGAGATGAGTCAGGGATAGAAATTGCTAGGTGCCTAGTAAGTGTGTGATAAACAGTGCAGCTCGTGTCCATTTGACGGGCAGTGAGAACTGGGGAAAGGGACGAAGAGCCATCTGGTTGAACCCTCTCGTTGTTACAAGGACAGTATCCAGCCTGGAAAGTGGAGATTCATTTTCAACAGGAACCGAGATGTGGACAGGCCCCTGGGCTGGAAGCCGTCTCTGGTGCCCAGACCATCACAGGCTGTCCACTCTGGATGGCCCTCAGGGTCCTGTGACGAAGTCCTCTTCAGTGAGATCACCCAAGTGATGACCAAGAGGAAGAACACCTGGGTCCTCTCGACGCACATTTTATACCCACTGCATGATGCTGTGACCACAAGTGCCAACTCAAGCTCCAAGTCTGAGGGGCGGGAAAGTCTCCAGACCTGGCTCTTCCTAAGGACAACCACAGCGTGAGGAAGGCCCTCACAGCCACCCAAGGAAGGCTGTCGTGGCCACTTCTGTGAGCTCCTCACACTAGGAGGGCACTCACAGTCCTGGAGGAGGTGTTTGGAGAAGCCCTGGCCTTTCCCCTCCGGACCCAGGGTTTAGGGAAGTGTCCCCAGAATGTCTTGGTGTCCCTTGAGCCCAGGAGGCTCGGTCTTAGTTCAATCAGCCGTCATCCTCATCACTTTTTATGACTTGGATTTTTAATCAAGACCTTCTTCCAGCACCACCCATTCCAGAAGCTGACCAAGTTCTTTGTCCTGAGCTCCCTTTTGAGAGCTTTCAGGGCTGCTTTGGGCACATAGGAACAGGGTGGTGCTGGTGCTCCCATACCTTCACCCTAGGACCACAGCACCCCGAACCCTGGAATTTCTTGGTCTCCTACAGGGTAGACCCTGCATCAAGCCTTTCCCAGCCTCTCCATCGGCTTGGACCTGGTCCTCCCCAAAGGCGGTCCTGACTCTATTCTCATCTCATCAATAAAGGACATCAGGTTCCAAGAGGGCAGAGGAGCCAGGATTCAAAACAGGACCTGAGCTGTGCAAACCCGGGCCTCTGTTTTCAGCCCAGAGCTTCGAACACACTGGAAATACCCTGAGTGACAGCGCACCTTTGGTTATTCATAAGAAGCCCGTGTAACTCACGTCCGAGTTGATGCTAAGAGGTGGCCCTGGGATAGTTTAGAGAGCTGGAACTTCCAGCCCCTTGCCATCTCTCTGGGGGGCACAAGTCACCAAGATTTACTCCAGTCCCATGGCCAGAGAGGCTGCCTCGCATGCCCACGTGGTGAAACCCCAGCAGCAGCTGCAACTCCGAGGCTGGGCTTAGTGGGGAATGGATGCTGCCGCCCTCTCCTCTGCAGAGACCTGGTGGAGACTTGGGGCTCTCCTCTGGCGGTGTGAGCCCACCTCAGGTGCTGGTATAATCCTCCCCTTCAGAATGAGCTCTCTCTGGGCATGCACTCAGGGCACGAGGAGCCTGCTCTGCATTTTGAAGGTTTGCTTTGCCCAGGATGATTCCCCCCAGCTCACAGTTCAGCCCTCGCATTGCCAATGCAGTCAGCGGGCCCTTTAAATCAAGTTTCCCTTTCTTTCATTAAACTGGAGGCCAATTATGGGGGATTTTATGTTCTTTCCACAAATCTATTGGGAAAACACACAGTTTTATTTAAGACCCCCTTTTTTTCCTTTTGAAACCCAGCATGTGATCCTCTATCTTGTTCTTCTAACTCAACACATAAATTCCCAGGGTCCTGAATGTTCCCCCATCTCCCAGCGAAAGCAACCCCCGGGGCTGTGCCAACAATGACTCGCCATTGCACATTTACATTTCCAAATGACTTTCACACACTGTTCGTTTTCTTTCCAGAGCACAAAGGCTATTGCCATCTTCGTTTTGAAGCAGAAGAAACCTGAAGCCTTAAACATAATGGCGAGCACCGAGGAGACACTGACTCACAGGGCCCGAGTTGTCTCCGGGTGTCTCCCACCTCGTCCTCTCAACAGCCCAGGAGACCCATTAGCGACCCACTTTGTAGACAGGGAAACTGAGGCTCAGAGAAACTGAAAGAAATTTCCCGGGGCCTCCTGGCTGCTTGCCTGGGGCCTCCAATCCTGGGGCCTCCAACCCTGGGGGCCTGTCCAGGATGCAACCCCACCCTGCCTCCTCCCCAACAAGAGACCTCAGCCTGGCACCTAAGCTATGAGTGTCAGCTCTACCCCCAGCCCCTTCCCACCAATATTCTCCCTTATGAAGCTGATGGAGTCAATCAGCGGACCCCACCCACTCCTCACACCCTGACCGAATCTGGAAAAGGAGAATAAGAAAGGTCCTACTTCCAAGGAAGAGGAAATGAGACAGGGCCTTGTGCCCTGGGCCCAGCTGCACCAGGCCTATAGCTCTGCTCCCCCCCCCCCCCCCCCGCCAGCCCTGGGGTCTAGTGCAGGAGGAGGGGCTCGGCCTCTCTGTTGCTTCCATCCTGGCCCTGTTCCTGCCTTCCCCGTCACGTGGTTGCTCCTTGCCAGCCTCCTCCTGTCCCCTGAGGCCCAGCCCCTCTCCAGCCCCCCACGCCACGCCACGCCACGCCACGCCACGCCACCACTTCCGTCCCTCCCACCCGCCCCTGTGCAGGCCTGCAGGTTTCCACGGCCTGCCCTATGTTCCGGGCTAGTGGCTGCGTGCACATTATGAGCCCAATAAATATTTGTTCAACTGAATCATAACTAGGAGCACGTCCTGTTCTAGGGAATAAGGCCCCAAAGCCATAGTCACACAGGGTGAGAACTTCCACCATTGCGCTCAGGGTGTTCAAGGCCTGACCCTGATCCTCACCAGCACGCTAGGGCAGATGGCATTCTTCTTCCCATCAGCACTTGAGGGAAACGAGTTTTAGAGCAGTCAGGTGGATTTCCCAAGAGGATGTAACTAGTCACTAACAGCCAGGACCCTGGGCTCTCATGTCCACCCTTGGCTGGTCTGCACAGTAACTGGTAGGTGGCCTTAGCCACCACCCCGCTCCACCAGCCCCAGGGTCTCTCCTGAGAAATTCGGGAGCTGAAAGAGGTGATGCCCAGGTCCCTCTCCACTCACGAGTGCTGTGGTTCTTTCTCGGTCCTCCGTTTGTCCTGTGCATTTTCCACAGGGCAGGAGCCTCCACTTCTGTTGTAGGTGGGATTCATTTGCCCCTCCTGCTGACGCAAAGCCCTGCGTGTTCACTGCTACCTGAAGGAACAGTGGAAGAGGGAGGGACAAACGTCCGTCCTGGGGACAGTGGTCTTGAAGCTTTATCTCATTTGTGAAATGGCTATGTGTTTGGGGCCCTAAAGGAGCATCTGGGCTTAGACTGGAACCAGCTTTGAATCACAGTCCCAAGCTGCCAGAGGGAACTGGCCATGTCCCCTGGGCCCTGCCTGCAGACTCGCTGAGGCCTTGAGCCACCAGCCCTGCTACCATCCAGCTCTCTTCCTCAGGCTCGCCTGTCCCAGGATGCCCTTCTCGCCCTGTCCAGAGCTTCTTTGTCCCTTGTGTCCCAGGCAGTCTGGGGATCTTGGGAGCCCCACAGGACCCAGGCCCTCTCACCAGCACCTGGTTTTGGCACCCAGAAAACACAATGCCCATGTGGCCACCTCCTGTAACACGGAGAAGGGTTAGATCCCAAGGAGTCAGAGGGTCACCAAAGGCCACCTCTGGTGGACATGTTCCTGTAGAATGGAACCCCTGAGTAATCAGGCCATGTTTGTGCTCACAGAACTGTTATCCAGGGTCAGAGCAAATAACAGATCCTTCTGGAACAGATGATAAGGGCAACGCACCCTCAGCCTGGGGGGCAGCCACCCAAGATGGTCAGCTTTGCCATGCTGTGTCCCTGTGTTCATTCCCCAGGAAGGAAGGATTCATAGACTCCTAGGCTGTATTTCTTTTCTTAGTAGAAGTGGGAGTTCTAACTCATCAGAAAAACACATTTTGCCTTTTGGAGCATGATTTGCTTTGAGGTTTGGATTTTCCACTGTGTTTTTTACGTGAGAATCTACTCTGGCCAAGTCCTCTGCATCTGCAAATTTGTGTCCCCACAAACTTGGCTTTTAGAGGAGCATGAGAAGATCAGGTGGAGCTTGGCTGGAGCAAGTAACTCACTGGTTTATGTCTTTCCCTGGAGTGTGGCTGTGTGTGTGTGTGTGTGTTTATGTGTGGGGTGTGTGTGTGTGTGTGTGTGTGTGTGAGAGAGAGAGAGAGAGAGAGAGACTCTAGCCTCCATGACCTGAGCAGCCTTCCTCTGCCACACTCTTTCACCATAATGGTCTGCCTCACCTCAGACCCAGAGCAATGGAGTTGGTCAATCATGGACTGAACCTCTAAACCCATGAGCCAAAATAAAGCTTCCCTCCTCCACATTTTTCTTGTCAAGTATTTCAGTCAGAGCAAAAAAAAGCTGATTAACTTGGAAATTGGTACCAAGAAGTAGAGTCGTTGGTGTGACTAACCTTGTACGTGTGGCTCAGAAGTTTTTGGAACTGGATATTGGGAGGAGTTTGGGAAAGTTTAGAGATGCAAGCTGGAGAAGACTTGAAATGTTGTAAAAAGAGCTAAGGGGCAACTCTGGAGTGAGCTAAGAAGACCAGAATGCCAATAGGAATGCGGACAGTAAAGATTGTGTTCACAAGGTTTCAGAGAAGAAAGGAAACCCTGGTGGGAATTGGACTAGAGGCCACTTGTGTGATATGCTGGCAAAGAACTTGTCCACGTTTTTTCTGTGACCTGAGACTTTCTGTGAGGCTGAATTTCAAGTGATGAATTAATTAATCTCACAGAGGAAATTTCATTTCATTTAGGCAGTGGCATAGGTATTGCTGGTGGCTTTTAGCCTGGTTTACTGTGAGAATCAGGAGATAAAGCACAGTGTAAACATGTAAAATTGGGACCAAGGGAAATGCAGTTGCTGGAAAGATTACCACTACTAAAGAGAAGATAAGTACTTTGCACAGAGACAATAGGAAAGATGTCTTGAAGGCATCTCAGAGATCACCAAGACCACACCCATGGCAGGCTTAAGGTATAAAATGAAAACTCCTTTGAGAAGAAACCTGGGGGACACTCTGCTCACTCAGGGGTGCCTAGAGAACTATTTTCCCAGGAATTCTCTCACCATGCTCAGCCACCCATGCAGCCAGAGGCTGCTGCAAACATGGTGCCAGGGGGCCTGGCAACGGCTCAAGCTGGCAGGAGATCTTGGCATCATCCATGTGGTGCTGGCTGCACAACAACATAGGATGCTGAGTTAAGGGATCAAGGAGGCTTCCACCAAGATGTCAAAGGAAGGCCTGGGAGGCCAGGCAGAGTGCAGCAGGGCTGGAATCCCTGCAGGATTTCCCCTGAGAGAACAACTCGTGAAGCCATGAGAAGGAGGCAAAGGCACAAGCAGTGGAGACCCCCAGGATGAGGAGGTGCAGGAATGTGGGACATCTGCCCAGTCAACCTAAGAGAGGCCATGTGAGTGGCAGCCAGCAAGACCAAAGGGCAGAGTTCCCCAAGCCATTTGGAGAACTTGCCACTGTGTGCCCCAAAAGCTGGATATGCAGCTGCAAGACCTAATTGCCCAGCTGGGTTTTGGTCTTGTTGTGGTCCTACCACCTCTTTCTATGCCCCTTTTTTTGAAATGGGAACATTTACTATCATATTGGATATGTGTAACTTGCTTTTGGTCTTTACCAGGTCTGACAGCCAACAGTTTGCCTTGAGTCTTAGATGAGACTTTGGACTTAACACTGGGACAATGCTGAAATGGTTAAGAATATGGGGGCTCTTGAGACAGACTAAATGCATTTTTCACTGTAAGATGGACATGATTTTTAGGGATTAGGGATAGAATGTTGTGGTTTGGATATGAGGAGATTCCCCCACCCCAAAATCTCATGTGACAATGTCAGAATATTCAGGGGTTAGATGATTAGATTATGAGAGCTGTAACCTAATCAGTGGATTATCCATTTGATGGGTTGATAATTGGAATGGATTTGTGAGAATTACCAGGTGGAAAGATTTGTAATAATTATCACTATAGGCAGGTAAAGCATGGCTGGAGGAAGTAGGTTCCTGGGGGGCATGTCCTGGGGATTATGCATCCTGTCCCTGGGCTCATTTTCTCATTGTCTCTTCCCATCCCCACCTTCCTCTCCTTCCTGATTGCCACAGCCAGGAGCTGAGTACTTTTCCTTTGCTACACCCTTACACCATCATGTCCTGCCTCATCTCAGGCCCAGAGTGATAAAACCAACTGACCACAGACTCAATCTCTGAAACTGTGAGCCCCAAATACACTTTTCCTTCTCTAAGTTGTTCTTGCCAGGTGTTTTCATCACAGCAATGAAAACCTTACTAACACAATCTGGAAAAGACAGACCAGGTTGACAAACCACTGCAGAGCCTGGGCAAGGAGGCCTGAGGCTGCAGGACCACTTGGTTAAGATCTCATGCACACACACTGCACACAGATGTACGCACTGCACACACATGCACACACTGCACACACAATGTGCATACACTGCGCACACACGCACACACTGCATACACTGAACACACTGCACACCCATGCACACACAGGCACACACTGCACACTCATGTACACACTGCACACTCATGCACACACATGCACACACTGCATACGTATGCACACACTCATGCACACACTGCACACACATGCACACACCACACACTCATGCACACACATGCACATACTGCATACATATGCACACACCCATGCACACACTGCACACACATGCACACTCATGCACACACATGCACACACTGCACACACTCATGAATACACATGCACACACTCATGCGCACATATGCACACACTGCACACACATGCACACACAATGCACATATACTGCACACACCCATGCACACACCCATGCACACACATGCACACAGACTTGAAATCCGAACCCCAGTCCAGCTCCCTCACTTCACAGGTGATGGGGCAGCAGTGGTTAGCACTGGTGGTGATTTAAACACAAGTCCCTCCTCCCGATGACCAGCAGTCTAAGCACAAACTGCTTCTTGAACATCTGGCCACCAGAGCCATTGGGGATCAGGGCTTTTCCCCGATAGATTCTTCAAAGTTTTCCAGTTAGAAGGGAAATGGTCCTCACTGAACAGGCCCTCTTTAAAGATGGATGCTCTGACTTTCCCATATTCATATTTCGCATATTCACTTGGAGACCATAAACCCTTTACCAGATAGAATAGAGCAGGCAAATTGGATACCTGGAGGCCAGATATCACTCCTTGAGCCAGCTCCCTAACAAATCCACCCTCGTCTGTCTCTGTCTGTTCATCCATCCACCCTGTTGATTCTGTCTCTCTGGAGAACCTTGGCCAACACATTCTCCAACCCTTATCATCCCGAAGAGATGAGAATCATGCCACTGACACCCAAAGAGAAGATGTGCCAGAAATGAGCGTGGGAAAGTCTGCCCTGCCCTGGCATCAGGGCGGAGTGACCAGGCAGTGGACTGGAAAGGAGTGGCTGTCATCATACTGCGTCCCACAAACCTGACGGTCTCCTCAGCTGCTCCTCCGACACCGAGACGGACCCACCCTGATTCATCTAATGCACACACACTGAGAACAAAATCAATACCCAACTTTGCTCCTTTGAGTTTTCTTTACCCCCTTTTACTTCCAGCTCCCTTCTCGGACACCAGCCCAGGAGCGGGCATGGTATCAATAGTGGTCTAGGTAGTGACATGGTATCGGTGGTGATCTGATGTGGGTCAGTGGCAGTCTTGGTGATGCAGGGTCCATGGCAGCCTAGGAGTGCCGTGGTATTAGTGGTAGTGCTGGTGGAGATGTGGTGTTAATGGCATGGTTGTGGGGGTGGATGTGGTGGGGGTGGTTGTAATGGTGGTAACAATTAGGTATAGATTCTATTGAAACAATGGTTTATTAAAGTGACATTAACTTCAGGCACTATAGACAGGAAACCTAAGAAGGCAACCCCTTTCTGGAAAAGCATCACCTTCTTTCCTGTTTCCCGGAAGTATACGTATTACAGACAGAGGCAACAACAGTTTTTAGGTTTTCACACCTTGAAGAAACAGGTGACCCAGAAATTCTGCTAGGATATACCTAAATCCATAAAGAAGAGAAAACTTTGGTAAAAATGGATAAAAGTATTTTGATCCCTGCTGACACCTCAATACCAGCCTTCGGGCCTAGAACTGCAGAGGAATAAATTTCTGCATCATAAAACACCTGGTTTGTGGTGATGCGTGACAGTAGCCCTAAGGAACTAATTCAGAAGGGGGATCAAAGGGGAGTTAATAGAAATGAGTAGAGAAGGAAGCCAAACTCCTAGTGGCTCTCGACCAACATCTTGCCTCTGTCCTTAGTGCTGGACGTTTTTCCAGAAGACTCAGTCTCTCCTGCTGATTGTCCTCAAGCAGGTCAAGGACATGGAGCCTGCAGCCCTCCCTACTCCTCCTGTCCAGGACGGCCCACCTCCTGTCTCCCACAGGCCACCTATAGCAGCCCATCACCCAGTTGTCCCCTCTGCTCCCCTCCTCTGAAGCGGGCCTTGAAGTCACCTCCTCCTGGCAACTGCTCTGGTCTCTGACTCACATGCTTCACCTCCCTGCTGGCAGTGCTGGCCACAGCTCAGATGGGGTCACATCAGGCCCAGCTTAGACATGTCTGCTCACCTCTTCCTCAGGGACCCCCAAATCTTCTGCCGACGTGATGAGCGCAGACCCCACAACGACAGAGGAGTCACGCCCTGACATCGGTTACTTAAATTGCCCTTAAATCTACCCATCGTATTGAGGAGGTGATAATAAGAGTAATAAATGACAGTGAGTTACTCGAAAATGATGTGGGTCATGTGAGGTTTCCAAGTGCAACCATGAAAAGACCCATCCCTGGGGGATCTGGGTCTTCAAAGGCAGGTCACAGCCATGCGGGGTTCTGAGTGAGATGCACCTCACAGCTCTACACAAAGTATTACCTAACAAATCTGGCCGTAAAACGGAATATCACACACCTCTTAGTAAGCAAGGGAGATCTCTAAAACCCCCAAAGGAAAATCGGCCTGCGGCCTGTGACACTCAGGCACCCCCACCCCACAAGCCCACCCACACTTCCTGGTTAAGTGGTTGACCAAACATTTCAAACCATACTTTCCTGCTCTGACCAGTTAAATACAGATAGCATACTGCATACACTGCCATTATCTTTAATGGGTGCAGTCACCTTAGGTAAACAGTGGTTCTTTCCTTAACTCATAGTCCTAAGTTTTTTTGTCCTATAAGAAAAAGGGAGAAAATAATGTTAAATTTAAAATATAGGCTTTGCACACGCCTGTAATCTCTGTGGCTCGGGAAGCTGAGGCAGAAGGATCGAAAGCTCAAAGCCAGCCTCAACAACTTAGCAAGGCCCTAAGCAACTCAGGAAGACCCTGTCTCTAAATAAAAAAAAATAAAAAGGACTGGGGATGTGGCTCAGTGGTTGAGTGTCTCTGGTTTCAATCCCCAGTACCAAAAATATTTTAAATGAGCTTTAAAATGGAAAAGTTTTTCAATCCCAAACCCTTGATTAGTGAGAATTTTGACCTCTAATGTGAATATAAAAGAAGAATTCCACCATCCACTTACAAGGGCTGCCCCCCAACATGTGGTCCTAAGGTCCTAAAGTTCTCCTATTGTCACTCTGTGTAGTTTTACGTGGCTGCACGTGGAAGTACAACACACTAAACAGCTTAAACTTGCACCATGTGTCATTTACAGCTCATGAAGTCAGAGTCTGGACATGGCAGGGCTGGAGTCTCTGTTCAGAGTCTTACAAGGCTGAAACCAACGGATAGGTGCACAGAATTCCCTTCTAGAAGCTCCAGGGAAGATTGTGGCAAGCTCACTGAGGTTGTAGGATAAATGAAGCATAGGATGGAGTCCCCACAGGATGGCAAGGACACGTGTCAGCCACCACACACATCCCCAGCCACACTGCCCCTCCATCTCCAAAACCATCCGTGGAGAACCCGTCACATGGAGTCCTCCCACAGGGATTGTCTCTACCAGGAAGGGCCCAGCCCCTTCTGAGGCACACCTGGTGAAGTCCAGCTCCTCCAAAGTAACCTCTTTCTTCAGAGTCCATTTATCTGGGGCTTTATTTGTGCCTGCACCTGGCCTCCTGGAGAGCTGGGAGAAGGGGTGTGTGCCCCAGGGGGCAAGATCTTGGGAGCCTTCAGAGTGGCTCAGCTCTGGTCCGCATGCCTCGTTGTCTTCTTTATTCAAAATGAGCAGGAAAAGATCCTTTACTTCTAATTATTTCAATATGCTAGAAAATGAAACTTACTTTGGAGCTGATAACCTATTCTGTAGCCAAATTGGCAAAATTTCAGAGACCAAATAAAAGCCAGCCTCCCCTGGAACCTGTGTGTGCCGGCCTGATATGACAGTCTCACCAGTTTTCACTATCATCAGAACTGCAGAGCCCCTTAGGCACTGCGGGTCAGTCACCAAATGGTGCTCTGGGGACATGAGGGGCCTGCATGGGTGGGCCTGGCTGGGTCTCACCTGGCTGGGTCTCACCTGGCTGCTCTTAGGAGCTCTGTGTCATCAAAACCTTTGCTACGCAAAGTGAAGTCCTGCCCCAGCCTGAGCGCTTGAGACGCAGAGCTCCAGAGCCGTCTTTCCACCAATTTCAGACACACCTGCGCACATCCAGGTCTGAGGGGTGTGAGCGTGAGCTGCACACCCAAGGACCAGAAGAAAGTCGGTTTCCTCCAGAAAATGCACCCCAGACGTGGTGAGGACAAGAGCACATCACCTTCCCCCTCCCCTGCAAGCCCACAGTCATCCCCACCCCAGGCAAACCTTAGTGATGGGATAGGCCCAGGCCATATCCAGTGGTGTGGTCTGAAAGCGTCTTTCCAAAGTTGAAAGGTAGAACTTCACCTCAAGGTGGTGGCATTAAGACTTGAAGCTCTTGGCAGGTGATTAGGTCATAGGGACTCCATCCTTGCCGATGGGACTCGTCCCATTATAGAAGAGACTAAAAAATTCCCTTTCCTTTTCCACCTTCATTATGTGGACACAAAGTCATGATTCACAAGGAAGAGGCCCATGCTGGACTCTTATCCTGCCAGTACCTTGATCTTGGACTTCCAAACTCACCAAGGGTGACAAATAAATCTCTACTGTTTTATAAATCACCGGCTCTACGGCATTTTGTTATAGCAGTCCAAACTGACAGAGGTGTCTGGACAAGTTGAGAATTTTCTCAGCTCAGGAAATGATTCCCTAAAATCACTCCCATTTCTGTTGTGTGTGCCCATAGGTGGCTACTAAGCAGGGGATGGCTGAGCTCACATGGGCCTAGAGATAGCAAGGGCTACCTCCCTGGGTCGTGGGTGAAGCACCGGGCATGGGCTCTATGACTGACAAAGGACACAGAATGAGAATAAGTCCTGCCAGCTCACTTCTTGTGAAAGTTTTCTGAGTCTTCCAAAGCCAGCTTCTGCTCCAGTGAATGGTAGACCCACTGTGTGAGCATAGAACGGGGCCCATGGATGGGCAGCCTCAGTCACAAGTCCCTTCCCCTCTTCTGAAGGTGGCTTTGCAGCTGTCTGCTTTGGATCCACAAGTCCATCACTGGGAAGCAGGACCCTGCAGCCTCAACACAGATCTGAGTTTGAGTCCTCTTTCTAGTCATGGGACAACCTGAGCTGATGCCAATTCTCTGAGCAACCTTTTCCTCAACACCCAGATCCCTTGGGCTGACTCCCTGTCAGACACCCCACAGTTACCCAGGGCTGAGGGGGCCTTGATTCCATGCTCAGCCCCAACCTCTGGTGCTCACAGGGGTCTCTCAGGGACCCCAGCTGATGAAGGAACCCCCACCGCAGACATGGCCCACTCTGAGCTGCAGGAAAGAGAGCTCTGGAAGATCTTGTCCTTTGGCTCACAGCTCACTGGGCAGAACTGGTCACGGCCCCACCAGCCATAAGAGGCAGGAAGTGCCAGCCACATCAGGAAGTGGAGACTCTCCAGTAAGGTCACCCACAGCCCTCCAGCCCACTGTGGCGGAAGACTCCAGAGAGCAGGTGGGTGGTCTCTATGTCCCCAGGCCCCTTTTGGCTGCCCTACTCTCAAAACATCATAAATTAACAGGACATCAACTGAGGAGCCCTAGAACCCCTTCTCCAGGGGCAGATACCAAAGGTGCAGGAGGACAGTGTGGCCTCAGCTCTCAGGAGAGCCTGGCTTATCTCCCTACTCGGCCACATCCCAGAACCCACTTCACCCAGGGGCCAGCGTTGTATCTCACTGGGGTTCTACCTCCCTCAGGGAAGATGGGGCTGCCCTGACGGATCTCAGACCTGCTGTGCTGGGGAGGGCCTGTGGCCAGAGAGCCCAGCCAGGCCAGGAGGTCCCAGAACCTGGGTTTGCAGGTTCATCGCAAGATGGTCTCAGCCTCAGGCTTCCATGCCAGGTGGCCTGCATGCTGGTCTCAGCTCTTTAACTTCCCAGGGGTGGACTATGGGCCTCCTGTGCAGCCTAACAGAGTGCCTTCCATCCACGTGGCACAGGACTCCTCATACAGCACACGCCCCTGAACTTGGAAATTGTCTGCATTGAATGCCTTGCGCCCCTTGCTGGGACAGAAAGCCACTGACTTTCTAGAACACCAAGGTCCCTTTCTTTGGGTAAGAAGGTATTTTAAACAGTTACTGTTTTGGAATATGACAATCATCTTCTCATTTTGAGCAGTAATGGAAAAAAAAAAATCACCAGTCCAGGAAAACCACCGTAGCCTGCCGGGTTTCAGTGGGTTATTTCTGGATGTGCCTCAGTTTCCTGAGTTCCCGAGCGATAGTGTGTTCTCAGCGGGAAAGAGAACAGCATCCCTTTACCAAATGGGTCATGACAAGTGCAGCCTACTTTCCTATGCTTTCCAGAATGTTCCATTCATGCAAGTGGGTTTCACTGGGGTAAGGAGACCAGGCCCCTTTGGGGACATTTAGGAAATCACTGGGGCCTTTTCTGTTGTCACCACAAGGGGGAAGGGACACTGAGAGCTTTTGGCAGATACAAGTAAGAACTTCATACTAGTCACTCACTATGAAGAATCACCCCAGATCCCAAATGATTTTCAAACATCCTCCTGGATGTCCCTGGAGGTAAAATTCTGTTCACAATACCTGAGCCTGGAGCCTAATTAGACATGAAGATATTGTGCATATTTTTTAAAATACCCTGGATTTTTTTCCCCAATATTCAAACTTTAAACACCCCAAATTTCCCAGGAATGCAATCTCTGTTTATATCAAGAGAAGACTGTGCTTTGATTTGCCTGGAATTTTCCTGAGGGCCCCTTTTCCTGAGGGGCCCCTCTCCAGTCTGAACCATCAGGGCACAAACAGCAATGCTGTCCATGTATCTGGTGGCCGGCAGCACACCCCAGCTCCTGTCTCCATGGTGATTCTGTGTTTAGAAGCAAGGCAGGGTGCAAAAGTCATTCAGAGAATCCCCTTGCCAGCTGAGCATGTGACCAGGGGTTTCTTGGAGTAATGAATTTGAGGGTAGGTGAGGGAACGAGGCTGACAGATTTATCTGAAGTCCCCCAGCACTTAAATGGACACCATTAATCCGAAGTGTTCTTGCATCTAGGTCAGAAAAGGGGAAAAAAAAAGCACACACACACATTATAAAATTTCCCTCTGGGGAAAAGATGGGGTCAGTGTGATCAGCACTCAGGTCATAAGGTTTCCAAATTCTTCCAAGATTCTGTCTTCTGCACCAAAGAGGACCTGGGCTTGCTGAGAGGCCTTGCTGGGCCTTGATGTTCTCAGCAATTTCCTTTTATGATTAAGGTCAAACACTATGCAGCCCAGCCTGGTGACCAAGTCTGTGTCCCTGGCTCTGTTCATACCTGACGGAAGAATCTCCATCTCCCAGGAGAGGGGTCAGTGGGCCCAGATTCAGGTCTTGGGTCTCCCCTTTCCAGCCAGGCTCACCCTCTGCCTCCGTTTTGTGAGAGAGTACAGCATGGTGGCAGGGGTTGGCGGGGTCCCTAGCAACGTTCTAGGACAGCGTTTCAAGTAAGGGGCCTCCCTGAGCAAGCGTGACCAACCCACTGCTCAGTGTCTAATTTCCACTGTCCCAAGGCAGTTTGGGGGCAGCCTGGGCACAGAGGGAAGGTGAATCCTTTCCTTCACTTTGCACCCCAGGTCATTCTCAACTTGGTTGTCCTGGGTGTAGTGTGGAGGCTACATAACACTCAGGCGACACGGGTAGCTCTGGCAAGCTCATCACCCTCACGGTCCTGCAGGTTGTTATGGCTGACCTGTCCTCAAGGCTTTTATATAAGGTTCTCCACTGTGGAACTGAGCTCTGCCAGGGCAGGGGCCGAGCCTCACCACCACCTCACCACCTATCTATGGCAGAGACAGATGTATAGATGGGTGAAAACAGATGAACAGAGAGATGGATGGACAGGAGGATGGATGGGTGGGTGGATGGCCAGCTGGCCAGATGGATGCTGAGAGCAAATGCAGTCCAGTGGGAAGCCCTATGCAGATGGCCTGAGTTTCAACGCGGCTCCCCATTCACCCTTGGACAAAAGGTCTCTCTCCTGTCCCGCCTCCCTCCTGGGCTTTCTGAAGCAGGACACGGGAGCAGCTGGTGGTACTTCGGGTTCATCACAACATCTCAAATCATTTTTCAAACTCTTGGCCCAGCCCCTTGGACCCTTTGCCAAGCACTTTTTCCCTCAGTTTCTGAACCCTGGAGAAATGTTATCTGAATGTTTCCAATTCATTTATGCTCAGCTCATCAAAATGCCATTTTATAAGAGCTGTTTAAACTCCGAAAGGCCTGGGAAACTTTCCACTCATATATTTATATGTGGAAAGCAGCCTGGGTTCTCCTATTAAGTGGGGGAGGGATGCTGTGCTGCCAGGACCCGTGTCCCTCCTGCTTGTCCTGCCCACCCCCATGACAGCGGAGGCGGACCTGGGAATGGAAGGGTCATACCTTGTCTCCATAGTCAAGAGAGAGCTCCTGGGGCCATGCAGGAGGTCGGAGGGCCCAGAGCAGAGAGAACCCTGGGCTAGCATCCTCAACTGCAAATGGAAGGTCCCTGGAGTTCTCCAGGTGGCCCTGGGGAGAGGGAGAGACCACCCAACATGGGCCACAGTCTCCGCTTCCTCTCCAGATTCCTCCTGGAAGGGTTCACGAGGTTAACCTGGAGAGTGCCCCAGGGCAGTTTTAATATTTTAACAAAATATTAATAAATAAAATTTAGAAATGTTTTAGTCAGCTTTTTCATTGCTGTGACCAAAAGACCTGACAAGAATAATTAGAGGAGAAAAAGTTTGTTTTGGCGCTGAGGATTTGAGGTCTCAGTCTGTAGATGGCAGCTCCTCTCCCCGGGGCTCAAAGTGAGAGGTACATCACGGCAGAAGCATATGATGGAGGAAAGCAGCTAGCAACATGGCGCCAGGAAGCACAGAGAGGGAGAACTCTGCTCAACAAGAACAAATGGAACTCACCCTCCCATTTTGAAGACTTATTATAGAGCAGCAGTGATCAAGACTGTGGTATTGACAGAGAAATATGTGCACAGACCAGCTGGACAGAAAAGAACCCAAAAATGGCCCCATCAGTAAAGCCAACTGTAAGTATAGCCAACGGGTTTTTTTCTTTTAATGAAGAAAAGAGGTTTATTTAGCTTATAGTTTTGGATGCTGAAAACCCAGTGAAGTGGCCCAGCCTCTGGGAAGCCCTCCCAGCTGATGTTGAAGAGGGAGAAAGAACAATTCTGTGGAGGAAGAGGAGTCTTTTCAACAAATGGTAGTAAAGCAATTGGATAGCCAAAGGGAGGGAGGGAGGGGGCCTTGACCTCATCTTACATCTTATACAAAAAATAAAGAGATTGTGTATTTAAGTATAAAAGGTGAACTGTGAGACATTGAAGAATGCCTATGAAGCATCTTAAGAACCCAGAGCTTGGTAAAGACTTTGTAAAACACAATCCACAAAGAAGAGGAATTAATAAACTGGATTTCATCAAAACTCAAACTTTTGTCCAAGGAGAGAGCTGGTTAAGGCAACCAGAAGCCAAGCTACAGGCCGTGTGCTGGTTTCCCTGGCTTCTGCTGCGAAGCCCCACTGTCCTGGCAACCTGGAACACAGCGCTGATGGTCCTCGACTCCTCGTGTCAGAAGCCTGGTGGGCGCAGCGGGTCCCGTGCTCCTGGCCTCCCACAGCAGGAAGGCTGCATTCCTCTCCAGAGGTCTGGAGACTCACCGGGCTTCCGGGCTCCTCCTGGTGTCAGCAGAGTGCGAGACTGTGGAGGTGTAGGGCGGAGGCCTCCCTCCTCCCTGACTGCAGCCCGGGCTCACTCTCAGCTTCTTGATGCCTCCTGTGTCTCTTGCCGGGTGGCTCCCTTCCACCATCTTGATGCCTGCAAGAACCGGTGGAGTCCCTTGTACTATGGAATCCCTCTGCCCTCCTCTCACACTCCATACCCCCTCCCCCACAAGCCGTGTGTGTGTGTGTGTGTGTGTGTGTGTGTGTGTGTGTGCGCGCGCACGCGCACGTTTCTTCTACTACTTTTTTGTGGGGAGGGTGACTCAGGGATTGAACTCAGGGACACTCGACCACTGAGCCACATCCTCAGCCCTTTATTTAGAGACAGGGTCTCACTGAGTTGCTTAGCGCCTCACTGTTGTTGAGGCTGGCTTTGAACTTGTGATCCTCCTGCCTCGGCCTCCAGAGTCATGTGTGCACCGTGCCTGACTCATCTGCTACTTTTAAGGGCTCATGTGATTACATAGGGCCCACCCAGAGAAATCAGGATAGTCTCCCTATTTTACAGTCAACTGTTCAGTGACCTTAATTGCATCTGAATATCCCCTTGTGGCAGTACCTAGATTAGTATTTAATTGGATAACCAGGGGACAGAAATTTTCCTATCAGGGACTTGGAGAAATGATTTATAAACCACATTTATGACAAAGGACTCATATCTAAAATATAAATATGTATTCCAAACCCTCAAAACTCAACAGACAAAAAAACCAATTTAATTAGAAAACGGGCAAAGAGATAAAAAGCTATTTCACTGATGAGGATGATACACCAGGAAAGCACAGGAAAGCCCATTCAGCGCCAGGAGCCATGAGGGGAATGCAAATCAGGAGCCCGGTGAGCTGTCACTGCCTGCCTTTCAGAACTCCAAAACGAGGAGAGGAGGAGAGCCACACCGCGGAAAGGTGGTCAGGGGAGAAAGTGGCTCCCGGTGCACCGCAGCTGCCGGGAACGTACAAGACACAGCCATTCTGAGAACACTCTGGTAGTTTCTTAAAAAGCTGAACCTACCCTTACCTCAGAGCCCAGCCACTGCAATTGGGAGTATTTAACCCATAAAAATAGAAATTATGTCACACCCAAACCTACATAACCAGAAATAACCCACATGTCTGTCCATGGCGAATGGCTAAATCCATAACTGGGATGGACCATGCAGCTGTCTAGTCAGGGCTCTCCAGAGGACGGGAAACAGGGAAGCTGGCCGTGCTTCGGGGGAGCCACAGCGAGAGATCGTGAGAAACCAGGCTCCATGACTGTGGAGGGCGGCGAGTCCCAAGCGCACAGTTCTCCATGGAAACCTTGGCATTGCTGCTGCTGCAGCTGGAGGCCAAGGCCGTCTGCTGGCAGAATTCTCTCTTCCTTAGGGGAGGTCAGTCTTTTTTTCTATTGACCTTCAACTGATTGGATGAGGCCCACACATTATTAAATCAGTCTGCTGAGTTAGATGTTTATCTCATTAAAAAATTTTTTTAAAAGTACCTCTCTAGAAACATCTAGAATGTTTGACCCATGGTACCATGGTCTAGGCAAGTTGGTGCATAAGATCGACTATTCACTATGGAATGCTACTCACAATAAGAAGGAAGAGTCCCCTGCTGCACATGGCAGGTTGGACAGGTCTCCAAGGAATTCTGCTCAGGGAAAGACTCTCAGTTTCCAAAGGTCACATACTGTGTGACTCCTTGTGTGTGACATTTACAAAAGAACTAAGAGACGCCCAGGGCTGGGTGGCAGGGAGGTCTCTGGTACTTCAAGGCTCTGCATCCATGATGAGGTGTCATGAAGCCATACACATGATGACCAGTGCATACTCCTGGTTCCAGTATTGTGCGATACTCAGTTAAGATGTCCCCAGTGGGCCAATCAGGTAGGAGGCACCAGGACCTCCCTGAGGTATGCAACCTCAGATGCACCTGGAATGACCTCAGAGTGATTCTTTCCAACAGTTAATAAATGGCACAGCATCAAATTAAAATATTCTTCCCAGCAAAGGAAACAATTGGGATTGTGAAGAGAGAGCCTACAGAAAGGGAGAAAATCTTGGCTAGTCACTCTCTGACAGAGGATTAGCATCTAGAATATATAAAGAACTCAAAAAACTTTACACTAAAAAAATCAAATAATCCAATTAATAAATGGGCAAATGAACTTAAATAGACATGACTCAAAAGAAGAAATACAAATGACCAATAAATTTATGAAAAATGTTCAACATCATTAGCAAATTAGGGAAATGCAAATCAAAACTACCCTGAGATTTCATCTCACACCAGTCAGAATGGCTGCCATAGGAATGCAAATAATAGCCAGGTGCGGTGACACGTACCTATAATCCCAGGGACTCAGGAAGCTGAGGCAGGAGGATCTCAAGTTCAAACCCAGCCTCAGCCACACAGCAAGACCCTGTCTCTAAATAAAATACAAAAAAGGGCTGGGGACATGGCTCAGTGGTCAAGTATCCTGGGTTCAATTCTCGGTGCAAAAAGAGAGAGAGAGAGAGAGAGAGAATGAATACAAATAATAATAAATGCTGGAGAGGATATGGAGAAAAAAGAACATGTCTACACTGTTGGTAGAAATATCAATTAATACAACTGCTATGGAAATCAGTATGGAGCTTCCTCAAAAGACTAGGCATGGAAACACCATATGACCCAACTACACCACTCCTCGGTATTTAACCTCAAGAATCAAAGTCAAATTCATTTCAACGAAGAACAGAGCAGGGAGGAAGAGCAGGAAGAAAAGATTAACATTAAACAGATACATGAGGTGGGATGGAAAGGGAGAGAAAGGGAAATTGCATGGTAATGGAGGGAGACCCTCATTGTTATACAAAATTACATATAAGAGGTTGTGAGGGGAATGGGAAAATAAACAAGGAGAGAAATGAATTACAGTGGATGGGGTAGTGAGAGAAGATGGGAGGGGAGGGAGGGGGGATAGTAGAGGATAGTAAAGGTAGCAGAATACAACAGTTACTAATAGGGCATTATATAAAAATGTGGATGTGTAACCGATGTGATTCTGCAATCTGTATTTGGGGTAAAATTGGGAGTTCATAACCAACTTGAATCTATTGTATGAAATATGATATGTCAATAGCTTTATAATGTTTTGAACAACCAATAAAAATAAATAAATTAAAAAAAACAAAAAAAAAAGAATCAAAGTCATCATGCAATAGTGATATGTGTGTGTCTATATAGTGATACAGCAGCACAATTCACAATAGCCAAACTACGGAGAGAAGACAGCAAGAGATTTTAAACTGGCCCACATGACTGTGGAGGGTGGTAAGTCCCAAACTGCACGGTTCATGATGGAAAACTCGACATTGCTGTCGCCGCTGCTGCTGCTGGAGGCTAAGCCCAACCCCTGGCAGAATTCTCTCTTCCCCAGGTGCCGTCAACAGATGAATGGGCAGAGATCATGTGGTCGACACATGCCTGGAGTTTTATTCTACCATAAAGAAAAATGAAGTTATGCCACTTGCAGGAAAATGGATGGCACTAGAGACCATTATTTTAAGTTAAACTCAGAAGGTCAAGGATCAAATGTTTCCTCTGATATGTGGAAGCCAGAGAGGAAAAAGGGAAAGAAAGTGGGCAGGGGGTGTCTCATGAAAATCAAAGGGGGTCATGGAGGAAAGGGACCAGGGAGCAGGAGAGGGGAGGAAGGAGAAGTGCTGGGGAGTGAGGGTGCCCAAATTATCCTGTGTGTTGTGTACGGTGTACACTTATGAATGTGTAAAAACAAAACTCATCAGTACGTTCAACACACCAATTAAAAAATGTCAGAGAAAATAAAAAAGAACCAGCCAGGTACAGCAGCACACACCTGTCCCAGGAGCTCAGGAGACTAGGATAGGAGGATCTCAAGTTCAGGGCAACTCAGCAACTTAGTGAGGTCCTAAGCAATTTAGAGCAATTTAGTAAGACCTTGTCTTAAAAGAATCAAAATGACTGGGGAAGTGGTTCAGTGGTAAAGCACCCCTGGGGGTGGGGATTTAGCTCAGTGGCAGAGCACTTGCCCAGCACACAGGCCCTGAGTTCAGTCCTCAGCCCTGGGGAAAAAGAAAAAAGAAGCACCCTAATCCCCAATATATATGTATTTTAAAAACTGATGTCTTTTAAAAACTGTTGGAGGAAGTGAAAATCTCCTAAGATGCTAAAGGAAGAGTCCCCTGAATGCCTGGCAGCCACCAGGCTGACCAAATCCCAGAATGCCAGGTCCCCGGAGGAAAGTCTGAAACCCTCACTCTGCTCCTCATCCCCTTGTCCCCAGGGACAGCAGTGACAGGCAAATATTACCTGGAAAGCTGTCACTTCAGAACCAGAATGTGGTTCTTTTTCATTTCCACTCCTTCCTGAAACAAACCAGTTTCCCCTCTTTTCATTTGTATCTAAACCAAGGGTCTAAATAAAGAAACTCCACTATCTGCAAAGGCCATGCAAATCTGTGTTCACAGGTTCCCCTCCACTGACTTGTTCATTAAACCCAATCAGAAGACCCTTGCCAAAGCAAGTTAATTGTAGCTGCCTTCATCAGTTTTCTGATGCTGTAACAGAATACCACAAACTGGGTAGTCTATAAACAATATAAGTTTATTCGGTCTGTGATTCAGGAGACTGGAAGATGAAAGGGTCTCCTATAGAGAGGGCCTCAGCGCTGCACCCTAACATGGCAGAATGTCTAACAAGCATACAGGCAGTGAGAGGGTGAGGGGGGCCAAAGTCACCACAAACCTGCTCTTCAATAACAGACACTCGCTCAGCACAAGAAATAACCCCACTAGCCCAGTCGTGAGGGCAAAATCTATGACCTAATCACCTCTCAAAGGTCCCCCTTCTTAGTACCGTTACAGTGGCAATTAAGTTCCCACCGAGTTTTGGAGTAGACAGACCACAGCAGAAACTATCAATGACATTAACTGAGAAATGCATTTGCGATGTACTTCTGAAGCCATGTGCATTCATTTAAGCTGACCCTCCAGTTACGACTTCAAGTGGCCTTTCGGAGAGTACTGTAAAAAAAAGAAGAAGAAGAAGAGCATGCAGTGAGGGCACGCAGGCATGGCTTTGGGGAACAGGAGGGCTGCCAAACAAAGGTCGGCACCCATAGCCTTTAATCAAAGTGGAATAGGTTGGGGTGACGGGACGGGGCCAGGCTGATGGGAAAATGATCCGCAGGGATGAACTTTGCCGATGGGGCCATCTGCTCTTTTTCCCAGCAGCCCCTCCTCCTGTTGGGCCTTCCCCATCCTCCCCCCACCCCCTGACCCTGTCGGCCAGGCGTTAACTGCCCTAGCTGGGCGGCACCTTCTGTTGGCGCTCCCCCGGCCCCTCTGCGGGCACGGGCGAGCAGGGTTTGGTTGGCCCCTTCCTGCCTGTGGTTTACCGCTGACTCAGCAGAAGCCCAGCACACAGCTTAGATGGTTGGTGCAATCCCCTCCACATTAGATCACGTTTCTCTCTGTCACTAAATATTCCTGGAAAACATGCTATTTACGGAGGCACACTTGGCCAGGCCCATCTGTCAAGCTGGAGGATCGCGGGGGCCTCTAGCTCTCTGACCCATGCCTGGCACACACACATACCCACACGTGGCCGTGCTGGCATCTGCCGTTCACAGGTCCCAAGCAAACCACTGCTTTCAATCTTGGCATCTCGACATTAGAATGTAACAGCCACAATAAAATAAAAATACATCCTGCAACAAAATTTCTCGTGACCCTAAAGCCTCCTGGCCAGACCGGAACACACGAACTATCAGCACTCGGCGTCATCAAGGCTGGGGTCAAACCCAAGGCCTCGTGCTGGCTAAGCACACACTCTGCCACTGAGCGGTTCCCCAACCCCTTGTGACACTATTTTGGGCTCAAAGTGGAAAGAAGAAGGATGCTCTGCTATAGAATTCCAGAGCCCAGAGTCAAATCTAGAACTGCAAGTATGACAGCAAATGATGCTCCACACCAAGGGCCCTGAGAACCTGAGTCCCCCGCCTTGCCATGGGCATGTCACCATTGCATCATGAGAAACCCACCCTCCTATCACAGGCTGTTCCTGAGCACCTTCCTGCCATCTTCTGCCCCTCTCCACCCTGTGGCCACCCACACAACTGGACACACAGGACAGAAGCATCTGCAGGGTCCTTCTCCCCAGTTGTTCTGTGGCACATTATGTTTCCAAAGATGGTGAAAAAACACCTCTCAGCCCACAGGCTCTGCGAGCAGACTGTACTCCTCCACCGATGGGTGGGATCTAATCCCCTACTTCTGAGTCCAGGAAGGTTTGGGTCTTGTTTGCCACTAGCAGAACACAGCAACTGTCCCACATAACTTCCAAGACTGGGTCATAAGAAAAGACACAGTCTCTACCATTAAAGCTCTCAAATTGGGGTCTTGAGCCCCAAGGAGAAATCTCCATGTCTGCCACCACCACACTGGGGCCACTATGCTATGAAGTCCAGGTCCCTGTAGGTACTCTGGCCAATAGCCCCTCAGAAGTTCCAGCTGATGACCAGCATCAGTGGCCGTAAACATAGCCAGACTTCAGGAGACTACAGGCCTCAGACTTCAAATCCCACCAGCTGAGGTCCCAGACACCGTGGGCAGACTGGCCAAGAAGGCTAACGTGACTCATAAAATGTCACTACAGTGAGGATCTCGAGGACAAACTGGTGAATGATCACTGTCACCCCTAAGAGCATCTGTGATTAGTTGGTTCTTAGGACAACTTTCAGGTCAGGCATGAGGGACACTTAGAAAATAAGGACTAACTGTCCCTAAACTTGCAGAGCTCAGAGCTCTGTGGAAAAGCTGGATTGGGCCATTTGACTAGCCTCAGAGATGGAACTTGAGATCCTGGCTTCACTCCCTAAGTCTCAGTTCTAGAACTGCCGGGGAGAGTGGGGCTGCTAAGCCCTGCCTGGAACGTCATGTCTCTGAAGAATGGAGAGAGGTTAGCCAACGGGCACAGGGGTGCAGCTAGATGGGAAAA
The DNA here is from genome assembly GCF_001458135.2 of Marmota marmota marmota. Lineage (NCBI taxonomy): Eukaryota > Metazoa > Chordata > Mammalia > Rodentia > Sciuridae > Marmota > Marmota marmota. The sequence continues at coordinate 8,341,322 of NW_026000020.1, forward strand.
ACCACTCCCAATGTTCAATAGCATAGTAGGGTAGCTACAGGTCAACCAAAATGGCGAGTAGAGATTTTGAATGTTCATCACACAAAGCAGTGATAAGCATTTGAGGCGACAGGTATGTCAATCACCATGATCAATGCACATCATTGTATACATGCATTGAAATTCCACAGCTAATTATTAGGTGTCAAAAAATATGCATATTTTGGTAGTCAGAACCAACATACTTGATAGGAACAATTTAGAGGGGGAGAAGTTGACTCTGGGCTCATGGTTTCAGAGGTCTCAGTCCATAGTCTGCTAACTCCACTGCTCTGGGCCTGAGATGAGGCAGAACATCATGGTGGAGGGACACAGTGGAGGAAAGCTGCTCAGCTCCAGGCAGCTGGGAAGCAGAGAGAGTGAGGAGCAGGGGCAAATGTAATTTCCAAGGACACACCCCTGTGACCAGCTTCCTCCAGCCACATCCCACCTGCCTACAGGTACCACCCAGTTATCCATTCAGATTACCAGTCCACACACAGATAAGGATTCAGCTCTCATAAAAAGTCATTTCACCTCTGAATGTGGTGGCTGCATTGGCTCGTGAGCTCGGGGGTGGGGGGCGGGGGAAATTTCATTTTTTTTTTTTTTTAAGAGAGAGACTAGTTCTATCCCAGATGTCATTCCCCCCAGGAAAGAAGACTGAGAGAAGAGCCCTGGCCCTTCTTTCCCAGGTGAGACTGTGGCAGTTTGTACATGGACCAGGGTATCCTTGAGCGCCCCATGGTGGCCAAAGTCCCCGTCAGTGTGGCCTGAGCATACTGGTCTCCCATGGGCCTTCCAGTAAGAAAAGTCACTTCTTCACTGGGGCAAGTCAGAAAACTGAGTGGAGAAAAGCGGAATGTTCCCCCTGCCCTCGGTGAGAACTTGGGAAGAGAGATAGGACCCCACAAGGGGAGCTGTGGTACAGCAGGTCACGCTCCTCGCCCAGGCCCTCGTGGCAAAGGGATTTCCACAGCTCACCCTCCCCAGAGGGTGGAGCTCCCCAGTTCTGGGAAAGGGAGGCCTAAGTAATAGAATAATGAAGGGTGCTTCCCACATGGGCCCCACAGCTGGGAAAGGAAGGGCTCACCTGTGCTCATGGAAGGATGGGCCCTGGGAGGATGGCCATCGGGCTATCTCTTCCCTGCTTGGTTGGCACAGGGGGAGACCTCACTCTGGGAAGGAGCTGGCTGAGGAGGAAGGAAACGTCAGAGTCGTTTGATAGGAGGGGAGAGAAAGGGGACATGACGTCCATCGCCAGGGAGGGGACAACTGAGCAAGGAGCAAAACTTGCCCCAGAAACACCTTGGTTTCCCTAGAAGCCAGTAGCCAGAGGAGGAAGGGGCACCCGGCTGCCTTGTGGGGCCTGCCGTCTCCATGTCCCCTCTCTGGACGCCAGCTCTCCTGGCTTTGTGTCCAAGTCTAACATCCAGAGGCCAAGCTGCACAGGCAAGTGGCAGCACACTGGTGACTCTGCTCTTGGAGCTGCTGCCAGATGGACAACAGACCTCAGAGACTGGATTGATAAAAGAGCTTCTGTTGGCAGTTTCTGAGGGCCCCTGTCCCCCCCCACCCTAGAACACCCACGGGCTGTGGGGATTAGATGGCGCTCTAGAATGGACACTTCCTCTCACCTGTTATCAGCTGCAGATCCATCCATCTGAGCCTAGCACAGTTCCCTGTATACACAAGGCGCTCAATCAGTGCAGGTCAAATCAAGGGAAATCCTAGGAGTGACCTGTGTGGACTGTCTTTGACCCTGAGCCTGCAGGGTCAGACAGAACAATAAAGGCCCCAGGACCTCAGACCACGACAGCCGACAGCTGACGGCCAGGTGAGGATCTGCCCAGCTGTCCAGGGGCTCTGAGAGCAGAGCCAGGCTGGAGGAGTCTCTCCTCAACTCCAGGGCAGCTTCTGACCCGCCCCTCGTCTGGCAAAGTTTCCTCCTCCTGGAAGGGATGTGTGGAGAGAACAGCAACCTTGCTTGGTCCCCCACAGGGCTCAGGGCTCACCAGCACCTGGGGTGGAGACCTATGAGCCTCCGATCTGAGGTACTCACTCAAAAAAGCCCCAGTGCTACTGTCTTCACCATCTTGTGTCCTTCAATAATACATTTGGGAAGAAGAAAGCCAAAGATGGCTCTTAGGGTAGCCAGTGAGACACCAACAAGCTTCCCGCCCTGAACGGCCCCTCAAAAGAGAAGCTACTTTCTCTTAAAAAGAAGCACAGATGAACGCCCTGCCTATTGCCAGCTGAGGGATTGGGACCCCCAGCAAAGAGTGGTCTCCTTGCAGTCGCTGCCTCCTCCCAGCTTTGGGGACTTTGCAATGTGAGGCTGGTCACCTCCCCTGGGAACTGCTTCTGAGACACTGATCTGTAATGACCCAGGCATCTGGCACACCCGGCCACCGGCTTCTTCCCTGCCAGCTGCAGGGAGCCATGGGACAGCAAGTCTTTGGAGTTCCCAGCCACAACAGGGACAATCCAAGCAATTTCCAGGGATCCCACAGCCTCGGGGTCTCACTTGATGGCAGGGACAAGGAAGTGCTGAGCAATGGCCATTTGACATTCTAATCCCTGTGCTCACAGCTGCAGAGCTCTGTGTCACTGGTCCCAGACACAAGCAGGTTGAGTGAGGATGGGGTGAAAGATCACTGTTAGCTTTGGGTTTAGAAAAAGAAGGAGGAGGAGGAGGAGGAAGAGGAGGAGGGAGAAAGGAAGGAAGGAAGGAAGGAAGGAAGGAAGGAAGGAAGGAAGGAAGGAAGGAAGGAAGGAAGGAAGGAAGGAAGGAAGGAAAGAAGCAAGCCCGGTCTGTGTTCTCCTGGCAGATCCCAGCATTTCCAGGCCCAGGCTGGCACTTCCCTTCCTTTCCACCCTGTGCTGAGCAGAGCGGACGTGTTCACTCCGAGGTCTGTGCACCTGGACACCATCCTTTCAGGCCTGAGGACCTTAGGGGGGAAGTGGGCCCCTGACTCTGGGAGGGGGAGAGCTCTGTCTCCTGGTACCAGGGAGCACATGGCTGCCCGGCCAGGAAGCAAGAAGCCCCAGGGCTGGGAGTGGACAAATGCACTTCTTTTATGTCCATCCAGTAAGGAACGGAGCTCAAGGTGAGAGCTTTTGGCTCACCTGGGCTCCACAAATATGTGCCATCTTCCAGAGTGGGGTCCTGGGAGGTGCTGGGGACTGGTCCAGTTAGTGAGAGCGATTTAAATTAATGAATGGATTGCCTGACTCCAGCTCAGCACCTGCGCCGGGGATGCCCCGCCCCCTCCATGAGACACCTGGGCTTCCTAAGGGATTTGCCAGATGCAACTTATTTCCAGTTACACATTCGACGTCCACCCAACCGGGGCAGCCTCGTGACTACAGCAAGCTGCTAAAACAGGCCAGCGCTGCTTCAAACAGACACTCAAACACCTGTTGTTCTTGTTAAGTAAAAACAAGTTCATAGTCACAGCAAAACCATCAAGAAAACCACAAGTGACCTAAGGATTTCTGACTCACCCTGCAGCCTGGGTACTTTGTGACATTCCACCAAAAGGCATCAGCCACCTGCAGGGGCACTGAAAGCTGTTCACCAGCAGTCCTTTTCCCTCCCTTACTGGGGTGATTACTCATGTGTGCCCTGCCCCCAGATGGCTCTTGCCTTCAGGGGAAAAAAAGAGAGAGAACAAAAAAACTACCTTCCCCCTAAGCCCAAGTGACTAAGAAAAGCTGGCAGGGACCCTCCCTCAGACCATAATTGTGGGAAACCTCTTGCAAAACAGTTTTCTCTGCCAGATAAACTGTGTCTGTTCCCAGCAGCCAACTGCCACACCCCAGAGAACCAACGAGTGAGAGATTTCCTTTAAGAAACCTCAGCAAACATCAAGAACGGTCTGGTCTGTCAGTGGCTGCTCTGTGCCCTGGAATAGCTGTGGGGAGCTGCACCCCAAGAACGGCAGCTGAACAGCCACCACTGCACAACCTGTGCGCTCTTCTAGAAACCAGTCTCCTGAAGCACAGTCCTGGACCTGGCAACTTCCTACTGGTAGAGGAAGCCACATGCCAGGCACCAGGCAAGGCCCTGCGTGGTTGCTAATTGTCATGAGCCCAGCTGTCTAAGAAATGCAGGCCCCGCCAGGCCACGGAGTCATCTTGGAAAACGTAGCCAGCCTCAGAGTTGCTGTGCTCTGTGTCACATGGTTCAGGTTTCCTGGTCACACCTGGCAGAGTTAGCCTGGGCCACAAGCCAAAGGTGGCTTCTATAGATTGAACTATGCATGGGCAGCCGAGCACTGCGTTCCCAAACATTGCCCACTAAAGCTGCCCTGTGGGGACCTGGGGACCTGGGGACCCTGGCCCCCACCCACCCCCCTCACAACAGGAGCAGGTGCCAGGACAGCCCAATTCTTCTGCACACAATGCCCTCTGGCCTCTGCAGCCTGCCTTCATCAGCACCACTGTGCCCTGTGCCCAGGTGGGCTGCCCAGGGAACATCTCTGCTCCCTAAACACTGACTAGTGGGCACATGTTCAGGTCCGTGATACCAAAGCAACAGCTAGGAATTCAGAGAAGACACCTGGGGCAGGAATACCTGGGCACCAGGCGAGGAGAAACAGGGACTCCAAACCCCACATAGAAGAGCTGCCCCTCATCCCGCTCACGGCTCTGAGCTCTCTGAAAACCTCTCTGCTCAGGAAGATATCTCCCTCAAGTTCTCCCCCATGTGCTGGAAATCCTCCCTTAGAGCCACCTCCCACCACCCCCATGGCAGGTTGTCACCTCACTCTCCAGCTGGTGGCTCCATGGGATAACCACAAGAAAGGTGACATCCACAACTTCTGCGCGTCTCACAACATTTCCAACATATGGTCTTTCAATGAGTGATCACACCACTTAGGAGATGGACAGTTCTATTAGCCCATTTGGTAGTTGAAGAACTGCATACACTTGGCCCCACAGAGCCCACGCCACTCAATCCCCACAGCAGACGCCATGGCTCTGTGGCGCCACCCACTGGCAAGCTGCAGAAGGCACTGCTCTTTTCCTTTTTCTCTGGGCCTCCTCCAGAGGAGGGCCTGGAGAGACCAACGCCTGACCCTTTGCCAAATGTGGATCTGGGCCCAAGCAGGTACCTCCAAGAAGGTGGCAGTGGGCTATACAAAGTGTGTTTTGCCCCCTGGAGGGTGCTCCCCAGCCTCCCCAGTCTCCCATTTAGCTTCACAAACATTGGCTGGGCCTATGCTGTCTGAGGCTACGTGCTTTTAACTAAGACGTTTCCATAAATCTTTTTTTATGTTTTTTTTTAAAGAAATAAACCTAAATTTGAGAATCATAATGTTCTGCTTCTCTAACACTCAGAATCACCCAGGAGGCTCTGAACTCAGCAGTTAGCAGGGGAAAATGTCTCTCTCTAAACCTGAAGAAAAGAGGAAAATCACCTCAGAAGGCAACGTGCCTTGTCTAATCACCCCAAGAACTGCCTTCCTCAGATTCTGTATGTGGCATTACCCGTAAGGTAACCATTGTCATGTTCCTCAGAGGAAGTGTCCAGCCCAGGCGTGCCCAGGTCTGCTGGCCGTCCATGCTGCACAGAGAAAACACCAGCAGATGAAATAGTAAATACCTGAATAAAAACTTAAAGAAGCCAAGAAAATGTGCAGAACATTCTAGAAAGAGCTCCTGCCCAGGCATTGTATTATCACTGTTCTTTCCAGCAGACCCGACACAGGTTAATCTCAGCACTCATTCATTTCTTTCCTTCTTGGCTGAGAGCTTTTTAAGTAACAACTCAAGTCCTGACTTCTCTCTTCACCTCAGGAAAAAATGAAATCCAAAATGAACCTTCCCGCCCCAGAGCCCCCAGCTGTGCTGTCTCTCTTTGCACGAACTGAACCGCTCTGAAAAGCAATTGGCACTGTGAACTGAGAGCTCTGAAAAGGGAGTTGCTGTCCATCCACCTGGCAGTGACCCTTCCAGCACCACAGGAGGGAGCGAATTAGAAGCTTGGATCACTTTTCAAGGATGTTCACTGAAGCTTTATATATGGCTGTAAAAAGCTGGCAACAGTATATTGGTCCCACAATATGGAGATGATTAAATAATGATGGTACCTCCATAAGATGGCATCTCATAGCAACCTCGAGATGGCACTTTTGAGACTATTTAATGATGCAGAAACATACCTATGCCTTGACGTTAAATGGAAAACGATAGCACAAAATTATATGCACAATGAATTCCAGAACAATAGAATTACACATACATGTACCTATACAGAGAATTAGAACAACAAAACAAATAAAATGTCAAAAGTGGGTATCTCCGGGTGGCAGGGGGAGGGTTCATTATTATTTTCTCATTTGTCCTTTTCCTATTCTCTATACATTGCCTTTATCATCTTAAAAGTTGACTGAAAAGAAATTTCCATCCAAAAATTCAAGAAAAAGAAACACTTCCCCTCATTATTGGTACAGGTTTGGATTAATAGAAAGTTTTTTGATGTGGAATTTCTATAACAATGAAAAGCCCCTTAGGGAGGCTAAAGTAGGAGGATCAAAGTTTGAGACCAGCCTCAGCAATTTAGTGAGGCCCTAAGCAACTAGTGAGACCCTGTCCCAAAATTAAAAATAAAAAAGGCTGGGAATGTGGCTCAGTGTAAAGCATCCCTGGGTTCAACCCCTAATACCAAAAAATAAATAAATAAAAAAGAATAAAGAGCCCCTGCTCTGGTCTGGCTTTGCCTTGCAGAGCTGAACTTGGTACACAGTACCAGATTCTTAACCTGTTCCCAAGAACAGAATGGCGCAGGGGCTGAGGGTGGACAGAGCAGGATTGCAACAGTGCTGGAGACTCAGGACAAACTATCTTGGCACACCTAAGAACACCCAGCTGCTAGCTGTGTCTCTTTTTAAACACTGAAAGGGCTACAAGGAAAGTTTATAGAACAACTGTCTGTACTGAGAGACTTAAAAGAAACAAATCAAAAGCTGTCAGGTGTAAACCACAGGACACAGGAAGGTGCGAAGGAGACACGTCTGCCCCAGTGCTGAGAGGGAGGACGGAAAGGGCCTTCATCTCCCAGGAAAGCTCTGGTCTGAAACCCATGAATGCAGCAGCGAGGAGGGCCAGGGCTGGTCAGCATGTCCTCGGCAGAGGCCAGGACGGGCAGGTGTAACTTCCCTGGTTAGGAGCCAGGCAGCTGGGACCCTACCACCCCACGTAACCATCCACAGAGCGCTCCCAGCTGCCTCCTCCAGGCTCCCTTGGATGTTTGGATAATAAAACCTGCTTCTCCAGGACTTCAGACTCAGGCACTCCAAATATCCTGCCAAAGCCACGCAGAGAAGCCCCTGTCTCTGAGACAGAAGCCCCCAGGGTGGGGCTCTGCACCCTCGCTCTCTAACCTCTACATGTAGGGGCCGTGGCTTGGGGTGGCCAGCCTTGGTGTCTGCCCAGGTCTACAGCAGGGGCCCACAAGAGACGCAGCATTCTGGCCAACCTGGAAGTTTCTACGGAGTCCACCAGCCAGCCATGCACAGGGAGCCCTGAAGGAAAGCCACTCGGAGCCCCTGCTGCTGGCAGGACATTGAGACCCCTCTGTCCTCCTTGGCCCTGTGGGCTACAGGGTCTATTAAATGGGTCTCTGGTCACTATCCAGACCTGGGCCTTCAAGACAGTGAAAACACTAGTTAGAAGCAAGATATTCTGATTTTTTTTTTAAAGCTTCTTTGAAACCACAAAGAGTAAGGAGCCTCAGAATGTAGTCACTGTTGATTGACCTCAGGTAAAAGGGGGTTCCTGCCTCAAGCTGGGGGAGAAGGATGCAGGGAACAGTCCTGCTCCTCCCCTTGCTGGCCCCTTGCTCATCCGCCTGGCTTCCCTAGGAGGAGAACCAGGGTAGGGGGCCTGCTGGGCTAGTGACTGGGACCCCTGGAGAGAGGGTGAGGGAGCATTCCAGGTACAGTGACAGGGGGTGGCAGAGGTAGCAACTTGTGCTCCACGCCCATGAGGATCTGCACCAGTTGCAGTTGCTTTACAACTGAGTTTGGGGTGGGGACTGGAGCTGTGCTGGGTGTCCTGCAATGGACCTGGGTGGTGGGGTCAAGCTCTGGACCCTTCTGAGGTATTCTCTTCTAAAACAGGTCTGACCACAAGTCCACTGAGGCCAAGTCCCCAGCATGTGCTTTGCAGGCAACCTGTTCACATCACAGGGTTTCAGAGCAGGAAGAACCCCTAAACCAGTATTTCCCAAAATGTCTCCCCCATCACCACCAAAGGGGGTTTGTGGTCAGAAGCTAAGGGAAAGGCTGCAGAATGTAGTAGTTCCTTCCTGCAGGGACTGGCGGAGCCCTTAGCATGCTAATGCACGTAACCAAGAGGAGGAGGAAGGGCTTCTGACATCTTTGTCAGTGGAAACTTCCACCCGCTGGAGTGGAACACTCTGGAACATGACCTGCTGTTCCCAGATTTTAAAAAAGCAAAGCTAAGTGTTGAGGGACTTGCCTGAGGTCACATGTCTGCTCCAAGTCAGAAGAGCCCCAGCATTGTCTACCCCCCCCATCTGTCCCACCCCACCCGGGTCACCTCCCAACACCCTGATCACATTCTTGCTCTGTGAGGCCCCTCTCCATGTCACTCCAACAAACACTGGGAAGGTACATTTTGAAACTGAATCTCAGCCGTGCATCCCAAGGCTCAGTGCACGTTCCAATCGCAGATTGTTTGGAACTACCCAGCGCGGCTCCCGTCAGCAATGATTTATGTGTGGCTCGATCTGTTGGGGAGCTGACAGAAGAAAGGCAATCTAACCAAAACAGTGCCATCGAAGTTCACTGCAGAAACCCTGCTCACCAGGACGCGGCAGCCACCTGCTGGGGATGCAGACCAAGGCCTTTCCACTGCGGTCCGGACCAGTGAGCCCTGGGAGGCAACTTTTGGTGTAGACCCCTCGTGAGATGGCTGGTTAGTGTGGACTTTTTAAAAAATCTGTTTGGGTACAATAAAAGCATCCTGCAAGCCAGGCACAGGGGCACATACCTGTTTCCCCAGCTACTCAGGAGGCCTGGGTTGGAGGATGGCAAGTCCAAAGGCCAACCTAGGTAACTCAGCAAAACCTTGTCTTGAACAAAATAAAAAGGGCTAGGGATACAGTTCAGAGATAGAAAGCCATTGGGTTCCGTCCTCAGTACCAAAACTCAAGGATCACTCAGCCTCTCCTTTTTTCCCCATGGTTCCTGTCTGCTATCTAGACCAGAAAACAAAACAAGAGATGACCCTTCCTTTTTGGACAGAAACATATTTCTGAGTTCCTTGGTCATTTGTAATGACCCTTGAACTTGGGATCACTGGCCGCTAAGATGAAGAGCACAAAGAAGAGAAACGAAAGGACCCGTAGGATTGCTGGTCCCCAGCTCAGATACAGCAGTGGAGAAAGAGGAGACGGGGTCAGGAAGCCCTCATCACCCGACTCTCGGCATGACATGCGCCACCAGGCTGCTCGGCCTATCCAGAAGAGGTTGTGCAGGGCGAGACAGGGATGCCCCAAGAAGCCAGAGCCCTGGCTGTCCCCTCCAGCCACCAGCAGCCTCGTTCCACCAGCGGCCCTGTGGGTGTGCTCCAGGAGTTACTGTCTGTGTGGGTTTGGAGACAGGAAGGTTGGTGCCCCTCACAGGGGGATGCTGGGCTGCTTCTTCTGGGCTGGCTTTGTGCCGTGCCTCAATACAGCCACAGACAGACAGACAGACAGACATCCTGCGCTGACTTTCATGCAGCAGCAGCCTTACCAAGCTGCTTCCCAAGTGAGCACGGCCATAGCCTTCGCCCCCAGACCCCCGGGCTCGCAGGCCAGCAGGAGTCGACACAGATGCCTGCCGCAGGGGTTGTGTGGAACGCATCCTGTTGTACAGTGTGGCCGCTCCACTTAGTAACAATGTATTCTGAAACTTTTTAAGCAGGGCAACTTGGTGTTCTCACCACCCAGCGTAATAATTATGTGAAGACACACTGATGTTTATTAGCTCAATGGAGCTGGCTCACGATGTATGCATACTTCAAATATTGTATATGATAAATATATGCAATATTTATCCATTTTTAAAATAACATTTAATTTAAAAAAATAAAATATAGTCAGATACAATCGCACATTGCTTACCAGCAGGACATGCTATAAGAAGGGGGTCATCGGTCAATGTCCTCCTTGATGGAGCATCATACGTAGAATATACTTGTAGAACATATCTAGTCGACATTACCCAGGGGCACACCTAGGCCACAGGATACAGACTATTCTATACTCAGTGACCAAAAGTTCTTTAGGTGGCACATGACCCACCCAGTTCAAATGTATGAGGAAGGTACTGTTACAATGCCCGTTTTAGAGATGAAGAAACTGAGACACAAAGAGTATTTGGTGTTTGCCCAGGGCCAGCAGATGGGCAGAATTCCAACCCTGGCAGTGTAGCTACTGAGCCTGTTTGCACTCATTTATCCCTCTGTCTCCCTAGAAATGGTTGAATAATCAATTCAGGCCACAATCAATCCAAGGTTGTCCAAGTACCTACTTCTAACATAACATTATGTTACAACCTTGTCCCCAGGGGCTGGGTGCAGCTCAGTGGCAGAGTGCTCGCCTAACATGCATGAGGCCCAGGGTTCAATCTCCAGCACCACACACAAAAAAAAGAAAAATGTCCCCAGGGAAGAGGAAGATGGAAAGAGAAGGTGAAGTGGTGCAGACCCATGCAGAGAGCCTCCTCATGTGACCGTCTGCAACATCACCAGGGGCAGAGCCCCAGCCTGGGCCGGCAGGGCTGGCTCTGGAGGGCTGAATTCTGACTGATGCTTTTCCTTGCATTTTTCTGTGTTTGGAATATCTTTGTTTATAGTGAGCGCGATTTGCTTTTACAAAAACCTTTTGAAAAGGTCAGGGTTTAATCCCTCCCCTGAGGTCTCACAGTCAAGCTGGGACCAGGAAAATGCTCAAAGGCAATGACAAAGGAGAAGTAAAAAGCCCACCTGGGCGGAGTGGGAGCAGAGGGAAGGGAGGGCACCTGGACTGGGCGGCGGGAGTGGAGCAGGTGGGACCTGGTTCGTACAGAGGCTGGAGGTGGGGCAGTGCCCCATGAGCTCAAGGCCCACAGTTTCTAAAGGTGAGTAAGTGGAAAGTTGTTTCTAGTGTATTGTTGTTTTTATTGAACTAAAAATGTACAAAATGACACAAAATTACACATGGCTCTCCTTTTCTTTTCTCAAGAGCTAGAAAATTGTACAGTGCACACCCAGAGCCTTTCCTGGGAGGAACTAGGCATGGTAGGAGGGGTGAGGGCAGAGCAAGCTCAGCTGTGGGAGAAGCAAGGCACACACGTGACCCCCGAACCAAAACACAGCAAAGAGGTTCTGGGAATGAAAACCACAGGTGAGTCAGCACAAGGCGGGGGAGGCCTGGACAAGGTCTCTGCCCCTTCCCACGGTGGGAAGAGGACTTCCAAGGACAGGAAAGCTCCTCTGCCCAGGTGGTGGGCCCAGGTCTCTAGAGCTAACCCCAGGGCGGACAAGGGTCAGGCAAACCCTCCCTGGAAGGAGCACAGGCCTGCTTCACCTGGGACTCCTTGGCCTGGCCAGCATGCATGCTTCATCAGGAGTCACTTGCTGAACAAATGACCGCACACACCTCTGCCTTCTTCTGTGCGAGTGTGAGCCATCCACTGGACGATTCCCCCAAAGGAGACAACACGCCACAGAGTCTGAGGGGAAGCCACGGTTCAGCAAGAGGGAGGTGGTCAGGACAACACCCCCGCACTAAACAGGGACCAATGTGGCAACTCAGAGCACCTGTGGGCCCAACCTGGGCTCACTCCACAAGAGTGATCTCAAGTCATCCTCAGTGACCTCGCTTTGTATGATAATCCCTGTGAAGGACTGTGAAGACCAGAGAGGTTAAGCAACTGGCTCAAGGTCATCCAGTGGGTAATGACAGAGCTAGAATCTGAGCCCAGACAGGCCATCTCTGAATTTTTTACCACATTGTCCTGATAGGTCTCAGTAGACTGTCACGAATTGGTGCTGAGTGAATGCAGAAAGGGTCAGATGCCCAGGTTCAACACAGAACAAAACCCAGGCTGGAGTGGCATCTCACCCACAAGGTCAGCACAAAGCCTGGGAATGGAGGGGGACACTGCATTCCAGGCCCTGCTTGCCAGAGGCCAACAGAGCCCCTCACAGGCTTTGTTAAGCACAAGACCAACGGGGTCCACAGCTCCAGGAAGGTGACAGCAGGGTGGGTGGGAAAGAAGGAGAAGGAGAACAGAGGTCAAGGACAGCGAAGCTGGGACAAACCACATTGCCCACCACCCACTGGTCCGGGCTATGACTGGCCCAGTGCAAGCTGGCTGGTGCCGCGGCAGGTCTGGAAGGTTCAGCAGAAGCGGCCGGTGTGCACAAGGGAATGGCAGGGTCCAGTTGTGCCTGGAGGTCCTCCAGCTGCAGCCACCCTCGAGAGCCCGCTCTCTCCTGCTGAGGTCCGGCTCAGGCCCCTTGGCGGAGGGAGACAGAGGGCAGGTCTTGCCACTCAGATGCCGGCACCTCTCCAGGGCACAAATGCTTCACCCAGGCCCAAGGCCCTGCGAGGTCCCACGAGCTGCACAGGGTCCCTGCGTGGTCATTGCAGCAGGCCATGTGGCAACACCTTCCTCTGGGCTTATCAGAGCAGCCATCCTGTTTAGAGGATGCTGTGGGAAGAGGAAGAGGAGAGAGGTCCTGAGAAACAGCCTCCTCTCGCTCCTTAGCAATACCCAGGATGGGAGCGGCTATCACAGGGAGTGAAGAGCCCCCATCTCCGGTGGTTCTGGTGACGGCCTTCTCAGCTGCAGGGGCCAGCTCTGCAGGACGCCCTGCCACAGGGAACGCAGTCAGCTGCTGGCCTGCCATGAACCTCTCTTCATTCTTGTACTGTTGTTTCCTTTTTATAGATGTTTAAGTACTCGAGTGTTTAGATAAGTCCTTACTCACGCAAGCCACAAGGGTCAGCAGAGGGATCCATGGGCATGTGCACACAGAGGTGCCATCCTGTTCTTCCAGTTTTTCTGGGAGAGGCTCAGCTGAGCTTGTTACCCGAGCTACCAGGAGATAGGGGCATGAAGCAGGTGGAGGGAGGCCATGCAAGGTGGCAGCAGGGGTGGCCCATCCAGAGGAGACCAGGGAAGGCCTGATGGTGGAGGCTACCCGACTGTCACCAGAGCGGCCAAGGAAGAGGATGCTGGGAAAATCCTCACGTCCAGGCGCCAAGCAGCTCGGGCCCGCTGCATTGCCCAGCCTTCGCCTCCACCACCCACTTGTTATCATCTTAGGAATTAATTATCCAGTTGCTCCAGGCAGAATACAGGAGCCAAGCAAGGCCGCAGGCGGTTTGTGGGAACCTGCAGAGTCGGGGAAGCGGCTTTGATGCAGAATAACAGAGGGGTCCTCAGAGGCTGGGCTCTGCTGCTTTAACATTTACAGCAGCTCTGCCTGCATCTGAAGTGACCTGTCCTCTGATAGAAGCCCTTGGTTGTGACGAGTCTATCAACAGAGAAGAGGTGAGCCGAGGAACCACTTCAAGAGGGCCTCTGAACACAAGACCCTCCGCGCCCATCTCGGAACTGGATTTTCTACAAAATCAAAGTGTATGCGAATTAGTCAATGCAGGGTTGAAAACAAAGGGAGCTTTTCATGAGAAAGTGTCGGGAAGGAATCAGAAGGATCCCAGGATGCCACTAATGTTCTTTGAGTTTGTTTTGTTCCAGACACTGCTTTTCCCTGAAGTATGGAAACCAACACTGCTTCCCTAGGATGTGAAGAAGGGCTTGGTAACACCGAGGCTTGATTAAGAATGGGCCAGAAGGAGGGGTCATAGAAGCAGCAGTCACCAGAGGGTGGGAAGGCCAGGATTGCAGAGCACGGAGAGAGGATGGCTAAGGGGCATGTATGCAGCTGGAGAAGAATGACTTCTAATGTCCTACAGCACAGTGGCATTACTGTGGTTGGCAACAATTAAAAATATATTTCAAAAGAGCTGGTAGAGGGGATTTCAAATGTTCCTAACACAAGGCAATGAAAAACGTCCCCAGTGGTAGATCCCCAATTATGTTGATCTGATTGTTACACAGTGTATACATGCATTGAAATGCCACTGCCACGCTGTACCCCATAAGCATGTAAGGTCATTAGTCATCAGTTTTTAAAATGCCAATTAAAATTTTTAATTAATCAAAAAATGGATAATAATCAAGGCCATGATTACAAAACACATTGTAAACACTATGGTAGCATAAGAAATCAGAGCTGAGCTGTCACAACTGGAAGGCGACAAGGAGAACTGGCAATTTTGAGAATGGTACTCTCGCGTCAGATTCAACAGAAGCTTTTAGATTAGGGTTAAACTTTTGTTTTCTGGGGCATTTCAAAGGGCATGGGAAGAACATACTGTATGTAGTAAATGATAAATCATGTTTTCAAGAATATCTGAAACTTTGGGAGGAGAAGAGCCTATAAAGATTAAAATTCTTCTTTAGATTGAACACAGAGGTGCTCTATCACTGAATGACATCCCAACCCCTTTATATTTTATATTTTGAGACAGGGTCCCGCTATATTGCTGAGGTTGGCCTTGAACCTGCAATCCTCCTGCCTCCGCCTCCTGAGGGACTGGGATTGCAGGCGGGCACCTTCTCCTTTACTCTGAACCTTTTGCTTTCAACATATTCAGTGGTCTGGCAGGCAAACTTCTAGAACTCCATGTTTGCATACATTTATAATAAAACCTATATATGCCTCATTCCATAGCTCTCATTCTTTACTTCTCAATTTGTCAGAAAGATCTTTTGATAAAGAGCTATTTTGATGTATCTAGAACATTAAGCCTCAAAGACAGCTTCTTTTAAATACTACCACCTCCCCTGTGCCACTGACCCAGAACCCTGGGGGAGAGTCACTGTTTGCAGGTGACTGGGGGGCAAATGCCTGAAGGCTGGAGATGAGTGTCAGTTTAGAAATGATGCAGGCCAGGTGAGGGGACCTCAGGTCCCCCAGTGGCCCCTTTCCAGTCAGATGCCCTCTGACTCCCCTCAAGGCCAAGTTAATGGCAACTGCTACCTTCCCACCCCTGTCCATCCTCCTAGTTGGTGTTCCAGTTCCCCGAGGGAGTGCAGCCTTGTGTATCCTAGAGACGTGATGGACCAGTCTCAGCCTGTGGCTGCAGGGAACGAGGTCCCACCCAGGGAGCTCCCACACAGGCAGGTATACCCCACCCATGGCCCTTTCAGGGTAGGAGGCCCTTGGCCTTGCCTCCTGCCCACTCTGGGTGCTGCCTTATGAGGAGTCCACCAGAAGTCTTTTCTAGAAGACTGGTTTCCAAGCTTACAAAACAGAATCCGTTGAGCAGGAGAGGCAGGGCCAGCTTTGTGAGGTCACCATGTGACTTAAGAAGTCACACCAGCCCCCCGTACACACAATAGCTCTATCCATTGATTGCAGACACCCACTATCTGCATGAGAGTCTGAGTTCCCCTCACCACCCTTTTTAATCCTGGCACATTGGCCCTGTCTGTTCTCCTGAGGAGCTGTGCAGGGCCTACCCCACTAACCAGCTGGGAACCAGGAGGATGGGCTCCTGTAGAGCCCTGGGCGGCCAGGTGTCCCAGCCCATAGCCTTCCTGGTCAGGTGGCCTAGGGTCCCTGTTCCTGCCCAGGCTGGCAACATTCCTTCCCCCATCCAGGCTCTAGCCATGTCTTCTCTCAGGGCCTGGGCACTACTTCATGCTGCCAGTGACTAGAACCCCTCCCGGGAGCCAGACGCAGGACTGGGTTCCCACACTCCCACCACAGCTTGTTGCCCGACACCAAGATCCTCATAAATCAGGTGAAGCAGCTGCTGGCCAGCAGGAGCCCACATGATGCTAAGCTGCATGCTCCTCTGTGTTCTGGGATGCCTTTCTAGACACCCGCCCTCCAGTCACAGAACCTACATGATCCAAGCAGCCCTAATTATATTATTAATTTCTTGTATTCCTCCTAAATAACAAGGAAAACTATCAAAACATAGGTATTTGCCTAGGTATTTGTGGTGGCAATGCCTGTAATCCCAGCAGCTTGAGATGCTGAGATAGAAGGACCACAAATTTCAAGGCCAGCCTCAGCAACTTAGTGAGACCCTATTTCAAAATAAAATATATATATTTAAAAGGGCTAGGGATATGGCTCAGTGGTCGAGCATCCCTGGGCTCAAGCTCCTGTCCAAATACACATACACATACACACACACACACACACACACACACACACACACACAGGGATCTGCCTTATTCACTGAATCCATAGTTTCCAAAATAGGGCCTCAAGGGATTCACATCTAAAATGCTTGTCTTAGTAAATTGCTAGTTGAGGAAGGACAGGAAACCAGGTAGGGAAGAGGAATGTGCTAGAATGAGGCCAAAGAAACATCCCTTAGTTTATGATGCTTTTGAGTGGAAAGGCATGTGGGTAGCCAAGCTCTGCCTTCAATAGTGACATTTGCAATGACCAAGTACCCTAGGGGTCCAGATGGATGTGCAGGTCATGCTTCCCAGTTAGGCCATGTGTCCCAGCCATAACACAAGGGCCTGGGGCCAGGCACAAGCCCCCACCCAGGAGCTCTGAGCCTGTGGTCATCCAAACAGGATATGGAAAGCTCTTTCTTCCTTCCCCTGGCCCTGGCCCCCTTCCCCACTTTGGTGTGGCTGTGGAAGGGAAAGCAACCCTTACTGTGGTCTGGACTCAGGGAAGAGTCACCACTGGACAGTCACTGCCACAGAGTTCCTATGTGCTTTATGCTCAAGGGCCTTCTGTGTAGCCTTGAGTATTTCAAAACTATCCGTGTGTGTGTGTGTGTGTGTGTGTGTGTATGTGAGAGAGAGAGAGAGAGAGAGAGATACATACATACATACATACACACAGGGCCAGGAAGGAGTGGAATTATGGTTTTGAGCTGTCCTGTGACAGAGGTGATGTCTCTCTGAGAACTTTCAGTACAAAAGTTCTGATGAAGATTGCCCAGTTGCTATGGTGACACCTTGTTCAAAAGGAGATTCTGTGCCAGCCTTGAAGTTCAGACACCAACTGCCCAGGGGTAGAAAATTATGAGTGCAAGCTGATAATCATGATCAGGCTGCTCATTCCTATGACTTTGGTTCTGCCTGTTTTGAAGAAACTTTCTCACAATAACACTTTTGATGTTAAAACTCATATATAATAATCATGCTGAGCTGGTTCTGGGTCACTAGCTCCCTACAGGTTTAAGGATCCACTGAGCCCCAGCTTTCCTACTTGTGTGTCTGTTTATCTTTTCTTCATCTCTTCATTGCCCCATCTGGTTTCCCAAATAAACAGCAGTGCAGGTCACAGCAGTTGGCGCCTAAACAGGGACCACACACATACAGGAACTTCCATTTTCAGATGAGCAGGAGGCTCCTGAGGACACATGCCAGATAAGAGAAGGTGAGGAACAAGTTTATAGCCCATGGGACACACAGGACGCTGGGAAAGGGGTCTCCATGTTGCAATGCATAAGACTGTGCTTCAACCACAGGGCAGCTCCACAAAGCAGGCACAGAGACCCACAGGGATACACAGACCTTCATGACCTCAGCGTAAACCACATGCACTCATCCCTCAAGGGCACAGCCAAGACCCAAGGGATGACTGAAACTGCAGATAGCTCCAAATCTCATACTCTAGTGTTTCCTAGAGGTACAATCATTGTGTTCAATCCTGGGGCTGCAAGGGCACAATCCCAAAGAAAGAATGTGGAGGACTCCATCAAGAGGCCTTGGACATTTTATTACTCACCTACTCCTTGGCAGTGGTAGGCCAGGACAATATGGAGGGTCACAGGCACCTGCAGGCAGAGGAGACACACAGGACAGGTCATGTGCCCACTGTGCAGATAGAGCTCCTCCAGAATTTTATGAGTACATTCCCCTACTTCACAGCCAAGGTCGCTCTGCTTTGATCCCCACCTGAAGACTGGAGACTAGGAAGTGGTCAGCTTCCCTCCCCTTCACCTGCCTCATCAGGCCTTCTTATCTCACCACCTGGAGCAACAAGCTTTCTAGGCCTTTGTTTCCCCAACACCTTGATAAAGTCTTTTATTTGTAAGTGAGGCACAGTAAGACATTAATAAAATAGAACAATGAATAATTAATAAAGTAGAACTAATAATAACACAATGACAACAATGTGTTGCAATAAAAGTTATTTAAAACTTGTGAATTGCATATTTCTGAGGTTTTCTATTTAATATTTTCAGACTGCCATTGACCTTGGAAACTGTAACCACAGAAAGCAAAACTGCGAGTAAGGAGAGACAACTGTAGGAACTGTAGGAAATCTAGGACTAGGGCAGAATTGAGTGACTCCAGGGCCCATGGATCACAGAGAAAGGGTGTATAGATGACCAGGTAGACCAGGTCCTGACCTCACACCCACAGCCACCTGCTGAGACCAGAACTCACTCAGGACCATTCCCACAAAGGTGCAGAATGTGTCCTGCAGAACACATCCCCTGTCTTAATTACAGACCAAACAGGGTATGGGCCAGGACTTGTTCCTGGATTACGTTTGTAAGGTTTCTAAAAATGATTTATGAAGAGAAAACAGGAAGTGAGTAAGCAGAGCAAAATGCTGGTCTAACTTGATTGACAGGTGGCATTCTATCCCCAGCTTTTTAATAGAATAATCCTCCATGAGAAAGGCATGCTAAAAAACAGGAGGGTTAAAGGGAGGATTACATTTTTTTATATGTGTTCTATGGTATTTGACATTATTTTGTAGATTTAAGATACTTTTTAATCTCCTGTAAAAGCATGAGTTCAAAATATTAAAAATTTGCTCTTATATCCTTAAATATGCACTAAGCATGCTTATTAAGCTCTTTAGTGAGAGAAGCAGCAGGCTGGAATAGCTGGTTCTCAGAGCATCTGAAAAACAAAGATATGAGTCAGTTAGGGGGAACATGTGGTGAGCTACACACATTGCAATCCCAGCTACTGAGGAGGCTGAGGCAGGAGGATCACAAGTTCAAGGCCAACTTGGGAAACCTAGCAAGACCCTGTCTCAAAGGTTTAAAAAATTTTTAAAGGGTTGGGGATGTAGGTCAGTGGTAGAGTGTCCCCTGAGTTCAATCCCCACTACTGGGAAAGAAAAGAAAACAAAAAAGAAAAGAAAAAACAGTTGTTGTTGTTGTATGGCACAAAAAATTGTAAGGTTTGGGTAACGTTTTCAACCAGATAGAAATCATTATTTACATCTTTACCAGACAAAAATCATACCCAACCTGTTTTCTACCTGTTAACATGTAGCTTCAGTCTGCTCTGAGCCTGAATTCCAAGTAACAGTTCAAGAAACAAGGATGCAGTCACTAGAAGTTTAAATAATCTCTAAGCACACCTATTAGACAACACTCCCCCAAATGGTGAAAGGACCTGGAGTTATCCTTGTTCCTTACTTTAAGTTTTAAGTAATCTTTTTGAATACTTCTTAGGCTAGCGATTCAGGTGGCTCCCACCAAGCCTACCAGCAGATTAGCACACAGCTCCACACCTTTGTGAAAATGACTTCTGTATTAACAACTACACATAATACAAAATCACTCACTTCAAATGGCCTTGTACAAAATTCAAAGAAACTCAAACGCCCAGACACCATCTGATCTCTTTCCAGTTCTTCACATTTTATCATCACAGTTAAACTTGGTCTTCCCTGGTTAGCTTTAACAAGAGCATTTAATTTTTTTCTCTGAAGTTCAGTCTGTATCCTCAGGCTTGGCTGCTTAGAAGGCTTCAGAGAGAGAGCCGGGCAGGGTCTCAGATCCTGCAACAGGGACTGGCATGGGAGTGGACCAGACTCCAGGAGGCATCCAAAAACTTAGGTTCAATTCAGATCCTGAGCCTGATATGCACAGCCCAGTCAGCCAAAGCACAGCAGCTCTCTGCAGTCACATCTGAGCCAGAGGCCTCTGCCTGGTTCACTCTGCCTTCCATCCCTGAGTTGGCCCCTCTACTCCAGGCCCCTGTCATGCCATACCTAGATTTCAGAGTAGTATCCAATGTCCTTGCATGCCAGGGCCTCCAATAGCACGAAGAAAAATCTACTCAATTTATTTAACAAATATTTTATGATCTGCTTCCAAATACCAGCACTGTTCTAAGTCCTGGGGATGATCAAAACCTAGACCGGCATTCTACTGTCATTTATAATAAAAAAGAATAAATTTTAAAAATTTTTTAAAAAACATATACCAGGGGGCTGGGGTTATAGCTCAGTGGTTGAGCGCTTGTCTTGCATGCATGAGACACTGGGTTCAATCCTCAGCACCACATAAAAAAATAAATAAAAGATATAAAATAAATACACACACACATGCTTATTTATTTAAAAAATTAAATAAATTGTATTTATTTATTTTTTTAATGGTGATACATTCCTGCAATACCAGTAGCTCAGGAGGCTGAGGCAGGAGGATCATGAGTTCAAAGCCAGCCTCAGCAACTTAGTGAGACTCTAGGCAACTTAGTAAGACCCTGTCTCAAAATTAAAAAGGGCTGAGGAGCACTATGGAAAGCAGCATGGAGATTCCTCAGAAAACTTGGAATGGAACCACCATTTGACTCAGCTATCCCACTCCTTGGTTTATACCCAAAGGATTTAAAATCAGCATACTATAGTGACACAGCCACATCAATGTTTATAGCAGCTCAATAGCTAAACTATGGAACCAAACTAGGTGTCCTTCAATAGATAAATGGATAAAGAAAATGTGGTATATATATTCAATGGAATATTACCCAGCTTTAAAGAAGAATGAAATTATGGCATTTGCCAGTAAATGAATAGAGCTGGAGAACATCATGCTAAGCGAAATAAGCTAATCCCCAAAAAAACCAAAGCCTGAATGTTTTCTCTAATATATGGATGCTAATTCACAATAAGGGGGTGGAGCATTAGAGAAAAATAGCGTTACCTTAGATTAGGTAGAGGGAAGTGAAGGGAGGGGAGGGGAGGGGATGGATTTTAGGAGAGGCTGAGGCACCAGAGCACAGAGAGGCCAGCAGGACCTTGCTGCTGAGAGCAGTGGGGGCGACAGGAGAAGCTGACCCCAGGGAGACCTGGCACCTGGAGGCAGGGGCTGTGTACAAGACACAGCTTCCCACTACCCCCAGTCCAGATGGTGCAGGGCCTCCAGGGATCTTCTGACACCAAAACAGCATTCCCAGACTGTCCCAAATGATATAAGCTGATGAAGCGACATTTTCTAGTGTCGTGTCATTTATCTCTGAATAAAAAACTAGAGACACCACCTGCCCCAACAAAATCTGCCCCAGATGGAGTGAAGCTCACCTAAACTTGATCCTGGGCCTAGTGATAATTAAGAGACATTGTCTAATCCCACAAATCGTGTGATCTGGGGGTTCAGTGGAACACAGGGGCGTGAGTGCATGCTCGCCATGAACTTCACAAGCTCATACAGATAACACGGGCTCCCCAAGGAGAGGGTTGGGGATTCCAGGGAAGTGACCATTTTTCATTTTGAAAGGTACCAAGAAGGTATGAGCAATAGACTTTCAAGGTAAAACACAGTGACCCAGAAGCTGCCAAGAACCAGGATGTCCATTCTAAAAACCTTTTGAGAAGTTTCAGCCCAAGGCTAAGTCAACAGGTGTTTTGCCCCCATAACTTGATTTTTAATTGGGAGTCAGTTTTCACCAGATATGAGACACAGGGCCAGTGACCCCAAGTCAAGCACTCAGCAGAAACCTTCCCTAGCCCCAGACACTTGTCATCTTGGGTTTAAACTTGACCCTGCTTGCCCCTTAGCAGCATGGGAGAAAGGTCAGGGAACAAGCAGTTCCGCATGCCATCAACGTCTCCATGATTAATCACGTCCCTTCCTGACCACCATGGTGCTCTTGCCTGTCGCCTTCAGGCATCATCTCAACACAGGATGAACTTGAAACCTACAGGTGAGGACTCAAAGGACACTGGGAGACCTGACTCACACTTGCATTTTCGTCAGGAAGAGACAGTGAGCATGATTGTACAGCCTGGAGTTCAAAACCTGGGTCATCCCGTCCAGCACACCTCATCATCTTTCCCCAAAGTCAGGTCACTTAATTACATGTGGCTTCCAATAAAATTACCCAAAAATCATTGACAGATGGACAGCCGTGGGTTTCCAGAAGGCCCATCACACTCCTGGGCTGAGAGGGTCCACTTCGGATACAGAATGGTAAGCCACCGTGGGAGCCAGCTGCGCAGTGTCTCTCATGTTTAAACGTGCACCTACGTTAGGGCCCAGCAAGCCCAGTCCTGGGTGTTTTATCAAGAGACAGAAGTCCACACAAAGACCAGCACGGGAATGTTATTAACAGCCATATTCAAAATTGCCCCAAACTGGAAACAGTTCAAATATCCACCAACTGGTAAATGGAAAACCAAATCCCAGCCCACCCTATGCCCCCACCACCCTTGACAACAAAAGGGGTCCCCCCCCACCGATACATAATGACATGGACAAGTCAGAAATGTTATGCTCAGTGAAAGAAGCCCGGCACGGAAGAGAGGACATTGTTTGACTCCACTGATGTGAAATTCTAGAAAAGGAGCAAAACTATAGTGATAGAAAACCAGTCCCTAGTTGCTGGGGCCCAGGGGTTTAGGGGACCATGGGGGACAGAGTACTCCATATCTCAGTAGCAACTATGCTAAAAGCTATGTTCAATGCCAAAGTTCACTTTAGAAATTCACCAGAAATAAGCGAATTATCCAAAGGAGGTTGTGCCATGAGCACCTGCCTCAGGGAGTAATTTAAAGTGTTAAGACAACTCCCCCAGAAAGCCAGAGAGCTGGGAATCAGTGACCCTCCATATCTGCAGGTTTTACAGCCTCAAGAGTCAACCAACCTTGGACAGAAAATATTAAAAAATAAATTTAAAAAAAATACAACAAGGGCTGGAGTTGTGGCTCAGTGGCGGAGCGCTCGCCTAGCATGTGTGAGGCTCTGGGTTTGATCCTTAGCACCGCATATGAAAATAAACAAAATAAAGGCATGGTGTCCATCTACCACTACAAAAAAAAATCTAAAAAAAAAATTTTTTTAAATACAACAATAAAAATAATGTAAATTTAAAATTTTAGTATAATAACTACTTCTATCGTTTTTTACATTATATTAGGTATCATAAGTCATTTAGAAGTGATTTAAAGTCTGTGGGAAGATGTGTGAATACTATGCCATTTTATATAAGGGTCCTGAGACCAATTCTCCCAGAGACCAAGTGATAATTGTTTAGCAAATGTCAGTGCTAAGACACATCCATAGGTTTGGCCAAGTTCTAAAGAACTCAAATCCTCTTTTCTTTCCCACTAGAAAACAAACCACGAAGCTTCTTACTTAGGGGACAAACAACCATGTTGGATTTGTTATTCTTACGAATTGCACACATGCATAGAGCCTGGGAAAATTCTTGAGCAAGAGTGAGAGGCGCCCATGTGGGTGTCTGCAGACCAGCAAACTGACCGCACTCTCTGCCCAGTACCCCGCTCACTGGAAGGTATTGGGCAAACATGGGAGAACCAGTACTCCCACTTTTCACCAGCTGTTGGTACCAATTTCTGTGAAATAGCAAAGAAAGCCTCACAGGTTCTCTTGAAGTCAAAACCCTGAATAATACCAACAATACCACAGTGGCCCCCAGATTAAAGGGTGCAGCCGCCAGGCATGGAAGGGCTGCAGGGGCATGTCCAGCCACGGCCCTCAGTCTCTGCCAGCACTGCCCACATGCCCAGTTTTGAAAGCCACAAGAAGGTGCTGGGCCTTTGCAACCAAACTCCAGTGAATTTACAGAAAAAAAGAAGGTTAATGCCTGAATCAGCAAAGAATGTAAAACCTTCGTATTTCCCAGGGCTCCTTGCCCACCACCTGGCCCCAATATCTGCTCCTCCCTCCTCCCACAATCTGTGCCCTTCACTGAAATCCATGTTATCTGGCCCCTCTGTCCTGCTCTTGGTTAACTAACAGGGTAAGCACTGTTGCAAGGGGAAAGACTTCAGCTGGGAACAGGATGTGCAGGGGCCAGAGCTTGCAAGTCACAGAGGTCCATTTAGCCTGGGCTCCCTCTGCTGTGGCAAGCAGAGTGGGTATTATGCCTCCCGGCTTTCCTCAGTCCCACACCTGCAGATACAATTAGGCTGCTTTCTAAATCTCCTGCCCCAGCTGAGCTTGAGTCAGCTGCCAACAGACCAGGATTAGGGAAACTGTGGTTACAAAGAAGCCACGTACTGTTCAAAACAGTGGCCAGGAAATTCCCATGAGTCCATGTAGCTCCCACTAAGAAGATGGCCTGAGAACCTGGAGGCAGGGCGGGGCAGGCGGGCTTGTATCCAGGAGCCTGAAAACCTCAAGCACCAATGCCCTAGGTGGGCAGAAGATGGACTCCCCAGCTCAAGAAGAAAGAGAATCTACCCTTCTTCCCCCTGTTTTGAATTATGTGGGCCCTTATAGCAGTGGGTGATACCCGCCCATGTTGGTGAAGGCAAGTCTTCTTTCCCGAGTCCACTGATTCAAATGCTGATTTCTTCCAGAAACATTATCATGGGCACACCCAGAAATAATATTTTACCAGCTATCTGGGCAACTTTGAGCCCAGTGAAGCTGACACAAAATTAAAGCATCACAAACAATGGAATATTATTTAACAGGGAAAAAAGGAAATTCTGAAACAGTCTTTAACATGACTGAACCTTAGGCCATTGTGCTAAACTAAATAGCCCAGTCACAAAAACACATGGATTGTATGATACCATTTATACGTGAAACTCGAGGACTGGAATTCATAGAAACTAGAGTGGTGGTTGCTAGTGGCTTGGAGAATGGGAAGTCGCACCATGGATACAGAGCTTCCGTTTTGACATGAAAACTGTTCTGGTGTTTGCACAATAATGTGAGTGTACCTAATGCCACTGAACTCTACCCTTAGAAATGGTCAGTTTTGTGATCTGCATATTTAACCGTGATTATTTTTTTAATAAAAGTGTCCACATACATTAAACTCCTCACCACCCTGTGGCTGGCAGACTGAACTTCTGTTTTGCAGTGAAGCATCTCTTCTGTGGCTTCATAGCCATCTGGTGCCAATTTTATTAATGGTAGAATGAGATTCAAATAAACTTTCCTCCAGAGAAAGGACAAACTCAGGCAACTTGCCAGGACAAAAAAATTAAGAAAATAAGCAAAGGTTGGTGGGGGTGCACTCTTGGCTGCACCCCTACCCTGTGGCAGGAGGTGGGGGTGGAAGGCAGGCCCAGTGAGGCTCCTTACAAAATCTGACGTTCAGGGGAAGGGGAGAGAGACAGGGTGGGCCTGGAACCAGGTTGCTATCCATAAAGTGTATGTTCCCCGTCCTTCCGGGTTCTCAACGTTGCTTTCAATGAGTCACAAAGGTTAAAAAGCTCTTGGATTTAAAAACCCGAAGGGCTTTCCTTATATAGGTTGTCCTCAGGAGACCTCGATGAGCCTCCTCTGTCCTCATCCCCGACTGGCAGCTGCTTCTTAGCATGCGTGTTTACAGAAATACCAGTAGTTATTGCGTGCTCCTTGCCATGTGATTAAGCATTGCCATAAAGCCCCTGCTGGATTAGAAATAGATCTTTCCCTTTTGAGAAGTTCCTAGCGGCAAAGCCAGTGGGGGTGGTGTGCAACTGATGCCACCTACCGGCCACCAGTGGTATAGGCCCCAGAGCTAAAGATGACTGGGTTCTCCACCTGCAGGGGAGAGACAGCCTACCTACCCACAGAGCGGCGGATGGTTGGGAACTGTGGCCAGGGACCTGCCCTACTCTGAACCCATCTCCAGACCCGTGCTCCGCAGCTCAGGTCTCCAGTCATCTGAGCTGTTATCTGAGGAAACAGCTCCTTGGATCTCTTGCATCACGAAGGAACTAGAAGGACACTTCAGGGATCCCATGCCATGGCATTGCACGACATACTGTGTGCTCAGATCAGGGAGGAGTGGAACATATCCACATCCACTGAGACTTGCAACTTTCACTCACAACATTCTTCATCAACATTAGCATTTGTCTAATAGACTCCTTGGGCAGGACGCAGTAGCACACGCCTGTAATCCCAGCAGCTCAGGGGAGGCTGAGGCAGGAGGATCGAGAGTTCAAAGCCAGCCTCAGCAATTTAGTGAGGTACCAAGCAACTCAGTGAGACCTTGACTCTAAATAAAATACAAAGTAGGGCTGGGGATGTGGCTCAGTGGCTGAATGCCTGATTTCAATCCCCAGCACCCTCCAAAAAAAAGTCTCCTTCGACCTTGGCAACAGCTATGTGAGGTGGGTCTATTATTCTGGGTTTAGGTGAGGAAACTGAGGCACAGCATGGTCGGTTCACTGGGTCTGAACGGTTTTCTGACACACAGGGAACTGAGCCTCAGTCAGGGCTTGCTGGGAACTGTACCATCACTGGTCTCTATTTCATCCACTTTTGTCAAAGCAAACTCACCATCATACGGATAACCGAGAGGTCTCCTAATAATTAGGAAGATCCTGCTTAAAAGTTCCCCAGAAGATGCGCAGCCCCAATGTCCCAGGCACTGCTTCATCTCCTGGCTTTTCTTGGGGAATATGGGCAACTGCCTTCTAGACCCCAGGCAGAAAGACCCGCGAGGGCTTCATCACCTGCCTTGGTCCGAATGCTGACAAGCATGTGGATGTGCTCAAACCAAATCTTACTGCAGGAAGATTTGCCACCACTGAGGATATTCACCTTCAGAGCCCCTTCACAGAAAATTTTGAGTAATAATGGGAGCAAGTATATAAAATCTCCAAGTGTGACCACTCCAAACAGGATTACACCGTTCTGAAAGGTACATTTTTTAAAAATCAGTGGTATCCTATTTAGAGCCACACCTGAAACTTAGGAAAAGAATTCATTGGCATGGCAACCCCCCCAGAGACAGACCCATCCCTCAGGAAGAAGATTCCAGAAACTGGGCATTCTCCTCGCTCTTTCTAGTGGACCCTGTAATCTGTTCTAGTCTGTCTTGAAGAGAAAGGAAGAAAAACTTCATGCAAATCCTATAGCACCCGCCCTTCAAGTCCTGCTTGGAGGCTGGTGTCCACCCTCAGGCTGGTGTGAGGCAGAGCTGCCCTGTCCTCCTCCCAGAGGCAACGCGACTGAGGCAGGAGCCTGCTGTGCAGTAGCTGCATAGAGAGCCAGGGGACACCAAAGTAGAGCGCAGGTGTCAGAAGGATCATCTGGCTCATTTCTGGGCTCCTTGCAGAGATTTTGCCTGCAGTCCACGACCTGCCTATGGTGGAGATTTAAAAATCATACCCACATGCACTTATTTACACTTTGTACTGGGTAGAGCTCTCTGGTGCCATTTTCATATGAGATGCTACAGCTAAACCCTATGGGCTGCAGGACGGGTCCTGTTACAGCCAGGAAGAGAGCAAGGGAGAGGGTTTGGGCCCTCTGCCCAAGGCATGGCGGAATGGGGATGGAAATTCCATTTCCTGGCACATTCTCATACATATCACAGGGTATTAAGTCCCACATGAAAGAAAGAGAGAAGTTAAAGTCCACAGGAAATTGGAAGATAGGACTAATAAAAGGGTCTTATACCTAATCTCCCTCCTGACAATTTTCTTTGTGTTTGACTTTTAAAGAAATCTGGAGGTGGGGGGCTGGGAGTGGAAGGAAGGGGTGGCTTCAGGGGGATAAGAGGAGGGGAAGAAAGTGTGTGTAGGGAAAGGACAGAGAAAAGTGCCTCCTGCTTCTCCGGCCCAGGGACTTCCTTTCTGATTTGCAAAGCTGAAGTTGGCCTCTCAGAACAGAGTCCTGGGATGAGCATGGAGATGAAGGAGCTGGAGACGGAGGATCTGGAGACGGCAATCGGTAGAACCTACCCAGCCCCCCTTGCGTCCTCATGGAGAAAGAGAACTCAGAGGTTAGGTCATACTCCAGTCACCCCATCTGTGTGAAGCATGTGAAGACGTCGGTCTCAAGGACAGCAGGACACCTGAAGGCATTCCACAGTGCAGGCCAGCTGCAGGTCTGGCTCCTTGGTCCCTTGTTCCCCAGGTGTCTCTGCTAATGCCAGCGAATGGCTTCCTCTCAAGTCCTGGAAAATCAGCCGTCGCTGGTGCTGCTGGAATGTCAGGCAGGGCAGCGGGGAGACGTGGTGTCGGACTCCAGGGAGAGAGAAGGGTGGGCAGAAAAGCAGAGGACAGAGGCCCCTGCCCAACAGCCCCTGGCTGGTAGTGAGAAGTGGCAGGGGTGGAGCGTGACGCTCTGGCAGGGGCAGGGGCAGAGTCTAGCAGACCTCTGGCAGGGCCTCGAGGGCACAGAGAATCCCAGAGGAGAAAGCAAACCAGCTGCACAGCCATCTGGAGACCATGCCAAGAATCGAGGGAAGCCCAGCTCCACCCTCAGCAGAGCTCCTGTTCATCCACCAAATGTTTATTGAAAGCCTACTATGTGGCAGCCCCGTGGGCAGAGCAGCATGACATCCCACTCAGCTTCCAGGACAGTAGAGGATGCAGACAGTGAGCAAGTGGCCAGAGTAGAAAGCACCATAATGAAACATGAGGCAGTGCAGCTGCTGCAGGGCGTCCAAGGCGGGCAGCCCGGGAGGCTTTCCTGGGGAGGTGAAATGTGTGGGCGCTACCCAGGTGACGCAGGCAAGAGGAGCACTCCAAGCAGAGCGAGGCATCTTCAGAAGCCCTGGGCACAGGGACTCTGCTCCTGGGCACTGAGGAGTCAGTCAGAGAGAGTAGGGGATGGTGGCTGGCAGTGGCCTTCTCCATTAAAGATGTCACCTCGACCTCCAGCAAGGGGACTCACTGCACACACCATCAGATATGAGAGTTCTGAAGATTGCTCTGGCTCTGGGTGGAGAATGGCCTGGGGCGTGCATGACAGGATGAGGGAGACAAGTGGAAGTTCTACTTGGGTCACCCAGGGAAAGGTCACTACCCCTAGGATGGGCCGGTGTAGCCCGCAGGAGGGAGAAGCGAGCAGCTCCAGAGTGTAGGAGCTAAGGGAGCCTGAGGGGGGGTGGAGATGAGGAGGACGGCGGCAGGGCAGCCCCGGGAGGCTGGTGGAGACTGGCCTGCAAGCTGCACAGTCTTGGACAAACGCAGCACAAGAGGTACGAGGCCACTCAGGAGCGGCCAGGGGCATGGAATTGGGTGTCCTCAGTGGGTGAGAAAGGATACACGGAGACAGAGACAGGAATGAAATTGAACAGGAAGAGAGTGTAGCCATAGGACACAGCAGACCAGCCCCAAGGATGCCCTGTGTCATGGTCAGGAGGTGGAGAGAGCCAGGAAGGAACGGGAGCTTGGTCCACGTTCTGTTGCTGTAGCGAAATGCCTAGTTTTGTGACTTATAAAAGAAAGAGGTTTCTTCCGCTCAGTTTTGGAGGCTGAAAGTCCAAATTCAGCAGCACCAACAATCTGGCCCCTGTGAGTGCCTCATGGCAGATGGCATCAGAATGGCGGGTACAGAGGGATGGCATGGATCACTGGACACCACAGGGAGGCAGAGAGCCAGAGCCAGGCCAGCTCTTCTGTGACCCGTGCTCTCAGGGGAACTATCCGAGTCCCATGAGAGCGACATCAACCTCTACGGAAGGCACCAGAAAACTCCTCATTGGTGCTTCTCTTGCGTCTCATAGAGAGTTGCTCTCACCCCAGAATCCCACCTTCTGAGTCCACTGAGCATTTTCTTTTGGTTAATTGGTACTCGTATGAATCCTGAGTAGCTGTCCTTCATTTATGCACACACTACATGAGTGCCAGACACCACTCTACGCAGGCAGGAGACATCCACGAACGAAAGCAGACCCACACCACCAGGGAGCATGTACTCCACTCCGTAAGTGGACAGAGCGTGAACTTCAGCATGCTGGATGGCGGAGGGTGACAAGGGCCATAGGGAAGGAAAGACACAGTGGCCAAGGAGGATTCGGACGCCAGCGGAAAGGGGAGGCAGGTACAGCTCAACCTGACAGGGCGGTCGGCGTTGGCCACACGGAGCACACAGGACTCATTGGCAACTGGACCTCTCCTTCTCTCTCCAACAGGCAGAGCAGAGTAGGAAGGTCCAGGGGCAGCCAGAAGATTCCACCCCAGGATGCATTAGGAGCCCATCCACAAAGCAGGGCATAAAACTCAGGTGAACGGGAAGCTCTCCAGATGCCAGCCTGACTTCAAGCCAGACGTGACCATGGAGAAACAAGAAGCCCATATGGCAGGTCTCTGTAGGCCAGGCTGTGGGGCCTGAGGGCAAACCCACAGTGGCACCCAGCCTGGGGACAGACCTGCCAGCCAGGCCAGGTAGGCAGCAGCAGAAGCAGCCTCTGACCACAGGCAAGCACAGTGACGAAGGAAGAGGGACAGCTGTTCACCGCCAAGGTGGCACCTTGGCATGGGACAGAAAAGGAAAAACCCCGTGGGTTCCAATTCTCTTTCTGGAAATTTCTCATGGATACAAAAAGGGAGATTCCGCTTCCAAGGAGAAGCCAGCTCCTGCGAACGGACTTGTGTCTCCCGACCATGTCGGTCCCTCCCTGGCCATCAAGCTGCCCTCACAGGGCCTGCGGGGCAGCAGGGGAAGACAAGAGGAGAGACGGTGGCCGAGGAGATGGCAGAGGGGAAGAGGCATGGAGCACGGAGTGCAGAGAAGGAAGCAGCCACGGGTCTGCTGAGTCACCATCTGGGCCCCTCCTCCAGGCCCCATGATGTGTTCCAAGGGACAGGAACCCAGGCAGAAGGGCTTCTTGTGGGGGAGGGGGGTGGACAGGCAAACCCTGGTCATGAGATGGGACTGCAGGTGGCACCAGGGTCCTTTGGGCTGACGTCCTGGGACCCTACAGGACAGTGTGAGTTCTCTCTCCTTTTCGGGGCAGCCACCAGCTTCCCCTGCCCAGCTGCAGGGACCCTGCCCCCAGGTCCTCACATCCACAGAGACAGCAGGGTAGGTGGGGGCTGCTGTCGCTTCCTCCCCCACTCCCTCAGGCCACTGAAAGGTCACATTCGGCCCTTCTCAAGAGCCTTCCACATGTGAAATCACACATTACCCACTGGCTCCATAGCCAGGTTATGGGGGTGAGAACAGCGGCCTGCACCCCAGCTTGGCCATCTCGATGCCTGCAGTCCCTCGTGGCCTGTTCCTGGTTCCTCCCAGGAAGAGGTATGATCCCCTCACAGACCCTGATGTGCTCTGGGCCACCTCCTCCACCCTCACCTCCCACCTTCCCTTCATTCCCCACCCACCACAGAATCTGAGCACCCCCATGTCCCATCCTGTGTCTGCACCAGCCTGTGTCACCTGAACGCCTGTCATGGTGCCAGCCGCTCCCACTCCTCTCCACCCACGCGCCGTCCCTTCCTGGGCATCACCAGAGACCCTCACGGGGAACCGCGATCCGTCCCTTGTGTGCCTGTCGTGTTTGTTTTTGTTTGTCCTGATGTTTAAGAACTTAGCAGGCAGGCACTGAACTCAACTCGTGCACGTAAACCCAGGCACTTAACTGATCACAATGAAAATCAACAGGAAAATAATAAGAAAATGGAAACTAATCCCAATTCCTTGAGCAAGGGTTTTCTCCCTTTAAACAAACAGAGTGCCAAATAGGGAGAGCCGACCTCCAGCCATGTCGGGGCTCAGCAGCAGCCATGGAGAAAGCAATTGCTATTTCACAGCAATGCCCTGGCCAGAGCATTTAGCAGCCACTCTGTGGTCCCACGTGTGGACCTGTGGTATGCACAGCCCCCAATGCTGTTTCTGCAGAGACACTGGTTTCACGGCCCAGCATGTGTACACGGGGATTGGGGCTCAAGCACAGCCCACTCTCCCCTTGGGCGTCATTGTATTAGGGTTCTCTAGAGGCCAGAGTCAACAGGGGGAATATGCAGGTGTGACTTTAAGGGGGGTTATTAAGTGGACTCACAACCAGAAGCTGGGAGTCCCACGATGGCCGTCTGCAGGCGGGGGAGCCGGAGGAACCAAGAGCTGCTCGGTCCAAGAAGCTGGAGCCTCAGAACAAGAAGGAGCAACGACCCCCAGTCCCAGGTAGAGGCCCTGGAACTCCCTGGAGAGTCGCCCTGCACGGTCTGCTCTGGAAGAGGGAAGGAGCTAGAGTCTGACTCAGGTCCTCAGGTGACCACAGCAGCAGTCAGCACCCACTCCAGAGACTGGAGCTGGCGTCTGCTGCTACTGCCTTGTTCCTCCACCCTTTGTTTTGTCCACAGCCAGAAGCTCTTAACCTTGGGCATCTCTTAGTCCAATCACGTTGACGATTCACATTAACCATCACAATCATCTACCCAACAAGCCTACAGATGTGACCACAGACCACTGGCAGGAGCTGAAAATGCCTCCCACCTCCCTGGGAGAGGAACAGCCCGATGTGGACCAGCCTCCACGCAGGTGTTCGAGCTTCTAATCAACTGCTCTGTGTACACCGCTCATCCTGTCCAATTAGGACATTTTCAATTCCTCACGCTTAGGCAACTGTTAACTCCTTCAAAACACTCTTCCATGCATTTTGGAGGTAGTTCCTCAAAATCCCATGGAACAGCTAGGCACCTGGCTTACTTTGCATTCACATAAATAATATTTCCACGTGTTAACCACTTCAGTTGGTGACATTGTCACAACAATTGTAAAGTAAAACTCCCTAAGCACATAAGTCCTGTGAATCAATTTACACTGTCCACTGTCTGGAAAGTTTCTTCACAGTATCAAGGACGTCCACGGGCTGCCATTCAGACCTCTCCCCTCCAGGGGGCACTCCAAGCCAACCCCAGCCTTTCCCCAGCAGCCTTGCATCTAACAGCCTTGGCTGGCGAAGGCCTTGCGGGTAAGATGCACATCAGCCAGGCCTACCAACAACCCTGTGAGGAAAGGAGGCCACTCCCTTATGGATAAGGAAATGGGGTTTAGCGGTGCTGGCAGGGAACCAAGGATTCCTGAATTCCTAGTGCCAAAGTGTTATTATAATGACATCCTGGAGGAACTGCATGTTGAGTGACACTTTTTCCTACTTGTACTCCAGTCCTCAAAGCCCTTCTACCATGATGAGGGGACTGCTTTTCTTTCTCTCCCTCAGACCTATAAGTGGAGAAGTACATGAGACCTTGGCTGTACCACTGCTGTGTTCCTTCCCTGGCCAGGACATCCAGCAGGACTGCAGAGGGTCCCAGAAAAAGAAAGGTCTGTGGACCTAGAGATCCTCAGGCAGCTTGCTTGCTGAGGGCATTTCTAGGCCTCCTTGAGGGAAGAGGAAACTACTATTTCCAAGGGAAAGAGTCAAGGAGCAAGGGGAGTCTGTGTAAATCAGCATGTCGTCACTGTGACAGAACACCTGAGATAATCTAATTATAAGGAGAAAAGGTTTGTTTTGGCTCACAGTTTCAGAGGTTTCAGTCCATGATTGCTTGGTCCTGTTGCGTTGGGCCTGTGATGGCACAGCACATCAAGGCAGGAGCATAGGGAAGATGAGTTCTGCTCACCTCATGGCAGCTGGAAAACAAAGAGAGATGTAAAGAAATAAATAAAGGGAGACACAGAGACAAGGTGCAGAGGCAGGGAAGGTGGCAGAGTGGCCCTTTGTCCAAGCAGCCATGTTTATTTATACCAATAGGTTCCATTAGGTCATTGATATCATAACCACATTATTTAGAGTATTCTGCAGTTACATTTCACTGTTACAATATGCAGTACCAGGAGCTTTGTGCAGCTCTCAAGGAGGTCCACTGTCTGAAGTTACTGTTAGGAGCACCGAAGCTTGGGGAAACATGGTAGTTACCAAGCAAGCAAGTTCCTTTAACCCAGAAGCTATGTGCCTAAGACTAAGGTTGACGCTGATAAGACTCTAGCATGGAGGGCATTGCCATAGCAACCGGGCATCCTATGCCTTTGTGCAAGCATGCCACAGCCCTGAAGTCATCCGGGACCCCAATCCCAAACACAGAACCCCTACCGACAGAGGAAAAATGGGCCAGGCTCCCAATATTCCCTTTGAGAGCACACCACTGGTGACCCCTTCCTTCCATGAGACCCATGCTCACTACCTTCCAATAGCAGCTGGGGACTGGAGACCAAGCTTTCAACACATGGATCTTTAGAGACACTCAAATCCCAACTGTAACACTCTCTGGCCCAGACTCTCCCCACCACCCCAGACTGCCATGCCACCTCACAGGCCCACGGCCCCCAGTGAGCCTCGCCTCCTTGTGCCTCTGTGAGTCCCTCCCCATGGCTCTAGACATGGCCATGTTCTTCTTTTTCCATCCACTTACTTTTAACTCACCTGTGTCTTTGTATTTAAAGTGTGTTTTCTGTAAACAGCGTATAGCAGCTAGGCTGGCAATCTCCACCTTGAACTTACATCCAGCCACTGAATGTGGAACATGGACAACGTGGTCGCCCATCCCCAGCCTCTTGGGCTACAGCGAGTGACTCTGGACTTGGCCTTTGCTGGGGTGTGGGAGTCACTGGACGGCTCAGGTATTCCCCAAAACCTGGCAGCACGGGAATGCACAGTCTGCGGCAGGCAGACTGCCGACCAGCCCTGCTCGGTCACCTTCCCAGCAACGCTGCAGGGACAGACAGGGAGAGAGCTGTTGGGCTGAGGGGCAAATCCTTGCATTTGGACTTTCCAGACCCTAATGTCGCCCCAGCCCAGGCTGCTCCTTCTCAGTTCACACAGCATCCTGTCTGTGGGCAGCGGCCGCACTTGCCCCGAGTCCCAGGCTCACTGCTCACCTGCATAGGGTGTGTCCTCCACGACTGTTCATCAGAGCTTCTCACATCCACCAATCTTCGAATTCCCCAGGAAATGCATGGCTTTTACTCTAAAGCTTTGCCACTGTAACTGTCACTAAGGAAAGGACTCTCATCTTTAGGCTACCTGCTAACCAGAGCAGCCCACCCCTTTGCTTATGCCACAGAGACTTGTGCTTCTCTTACATATAGCCAAGCCCAACTGAAAGGTTCAGAATGTAGGAAAGTCAAGTACATCTCATCCTGAACCAACTGCTGGCCATCTGCAGTCAGAGGTGATAACTGTGCATGTTTTAGAAATTGAATCTGAAAACATTCATATCACCTCCAAGACCTCCTTATCATTCATCCTCTAACTTCAGAGAAAATCTGTGCATTGTAGCTAGGAATCATGTCTCCTTTGAATTAAAATATATATGAATTTCTAAGCTGTCTAGGCAGATATTTTGCAAGTTATGGCAAAGTTCCCTAAGCTCATTCATTTCTTTGCATCTCAGTTTCTACAAATAAAACCATTTGCTATTGAAGTGAGGTGATAATATCTCACTAATATAGGGTCACCTCATCTTGCTGACCCAGCAGGTGGATCCCATAGTTTACCTTGAGAGATTTGAAAGTACCTGGCACAACATAAGTGTTTTACAACTCTAGGGTTTAATTCTGATTTTCTCCAAATGGTCACAAAAGCTTTCTAATTCACAGATACTTCTCTCACCCTTGGCACACAACAGAGACCTCGACCAAAGTCTGCATGAAATGTGGACCTTCCTGAAAGACACCTGCTCTCTGCTGGTAGGAGAGGGGTACCAGGGGTCTGGGGAGAAACTGCCCTTCAGCATCATTGTACAGAGCAGGGCTCAGTGGATGCAGCCCCAGGAGTGCAGAGGAAATAGCTATCCCCATGGCATCAGGGCCCATTGGGGAGCAATGGGCCTGCAGAAGTCAGGTGTCCTGTCAACTCCAGAAGGGGACCAAACTGCACGTCACTCAGCCAAAGCAACAGCACAGGGAGAAAGAGCCTCTAGCCCCATGCAATTAAGAGGACATGATGCTCTGTGAGCACAGGGCCATGGAGCAGAAACCAAGTTGAACTTCCATTTTGTCCAGGTTTGACCAGGGAAGGAAGGAAGGAAGCCTAGAGGGATGGAAGTGTGACACAGCTCCATTCTCTCCTCTCCCCAACCCCCTTTTTATTATTGTTGTAACCTTTTCATTTTGAAACCACTGTAAATTGACATGTAGTTAGTTTTAGGAGATGCAGAGAAGTCCCTCATGCTCTTCCCCAGTGGTAATGACCCACTGACTATATAGCACATTGACCCCAGCAGGAGAGGTATGACCCAAGTCTGAGCCCCAACACTGCCACTGATCAGACCGTTCATGTCATTTATATTTCACCACTTTTACATGCACTTTGTGTGGGGGGTGGGGGACGCACACAGTTTTATTACATGTGGCGTGACACAACCACCCGACACACAACATGTCTGTCACCAGGACTCCCATGCTCTCTTACAGCCACAGCTCCTCCCTCCCAGCCCTTCCCCCCGAACTGGCAACTACTAATCTGCTCTCCCTCTGCGTGGTTTCCCACTTTATTAAAGCTACCTAAGTGGAGTCATGCAGTGTGGAACCCTCGATTCTGATTTACAGAGCTGAGTGCCTTGAGGTCCACCCAAAACATGGTTTTGGTTTTTAATTGCAGAACCATATTCCATGCTTTCCTTCAAAAAAAAAGAAAAAAGAAAAAAAGAAAAGAAAAGTGCCGTATCCTCTGAATGTTGCCATGTACCTCAACTCTCACCATCGCTGGGAATAACAGCACACACTGGAGGGGAAAGAAAGCAGGCGTGAAGCTGCCACACACTCTCCGTTTGCATTTTTCTTACTGATTTGCTGATGCTTACTTTTAATTCAATTAATAGTTTTTTAAATTATTTTTAATTTTTATTTTCAGGGCAACCTCTTCCTCTGTTGAATGAAGTTTAAACAATGGCTAAATGGAAACTCAGATTTCTTCCTGACTCTTCTGGTCACTGGCAAGATGGAGTAAATGAACTTCTGTCTGTCTGTCCCTTATACAAGAAACATAAAAATGGACAGAAGCCTTAATGAGGACCAGGGCATGAGAGATGACACAGTCCTAAGTCCTCTGGTCCCCAGTCCAGACTCGGTGCTGGAGAAGCCAGCAACCTGGAAATTATGCCAACAAGTAACACAGAAAAGCCCCCAGAGGAGCTGCTCTGGCTGGCCAGGTCAGGAAAGGCCAATGCATCCAGGCAGAAAACTTCCATCTGTGACCCTGTCTGATGATCACCCCAGCCAACCAAACACCAGGAAACGGAAAGGTGGCCGCAGCACAGAGGCTGGTTGGAGAAGCGGGGCTCCCACCCCGCTGGTTTAACATGGCGCCCTGACTGCCCAGTCTCCCCTGGGTGGTGTTAGACAAGGCGAGTGAGATCCAGGAGCTCATCCGTGCCCAGCCTCTGCAGGAAGGATGGATGCTGCATGGAGACCCTGGGGCCCAGCCCCCACCAGCAGCAAGGAGGCGTCCCCTCACAGTCAGTGTGACAGAGCCAAATGGAGCAGATGGACTCCCACTCTGGCTTGGCCAGAACAAGGCAAGGCCCTCCTTCTGCTGACAGTGTCAGAGAACATCTGCTAAGACAGAAGATCTTCAGAGAGCAATTAAGAACACGCCTGAAACAAGTGAAAGAAGAAAAGCATTCAAAATAACCAGATGAAACTCATATCAGAGGAACAGGCTTCAGGAACAAAAGAGATGAAGGGCTGTGCCTGGTGACACACACCTGTAATCCTAGTGACTCGGAAGGCTGAGACAGGAGGATGGTGAGTTCAAAGCCAGCCTCAACAATGCAAGGCCCTAAGCAACTCAGTGAGACCCTGTCTCTAAATAAAATACAAAATAGGGCTGGGGATGTGGCTCAGTGGTCGAGTGCCCCTGAGTTCAATCCCTAGAACCAAAAAGAAAAAAAAAAGAGAGAGAGATAAAGAGAGCTATAAATTCCACCACTTCTCATAATAGAAAAACTTTAGAAGCCATACAATATCTATGTCCAAAAGATAGATAAATGATAGAGTGAAACAAAAGAACAGTAAAAATGAAAGACAGCAGCATGTTGGACATCAGTAACAGAATATTGGGTAAATAATGCAACTCTCAAAAAGTACACATTGTTTCATGTTCCTCAAATAATCTGGAATTAAAGAACCTACATCCAAGATATCGTCTGAGCATGCACAGATATGTCATACGACAACAGGATTCAGAAGCTCAGCCAAAGCCCATTTTGTTTTCCAGGGCCCTCTGCGAGGGTTTGCATGTTGATGCACTGTTAATAATAATAAGGTTAAGATTAATCAATATTTTTGTGCTTCACATTCTAAAATTAAATTAAATTTTCTGCAGATACTTTTTTGTTTGTTTTTGGTTCTAGGGGTTGAACCCAAATATACTTAACCACTGAACCCCATTCCCAACCCTTTTTGTATTTTATTTAGAGACAGGTATCACTGAGGTGCTTAGTGCCTTGCTTTTGCTGAGGCTGGCTTTGAACTTGCCATCCTCCTGCCTAAGCCTTCTAAGCCTCTGGGATTACAGGTGTGCATCACCAAACCTGGCTGCAGATACTATTTTAACTCAACAAATTTTAAAACATTTAACCATACAGAGTATTTTTAGACCAGAATGGATACGTCAATTCTCAATGAAATATTAACAAATCAAATCCAGCAATATATAAAAAGAATTATACACCATGACTCAAGAAGAATTTATTCCAGAAATGCAAGTCTTGTTCCACATTTAAAAATCAATACCTGCAACTCACAGTATCAATAAGCTAAAGAAGAAAACTCATTTGTTCCCATCAACTGATGCAGAAAAAAATAATTGAAAAAAACTAATTTCATGATAAAAACACTCAGATGGAGAGACAAAGCATGACTAAAGGAGAACTTCCTTTACATTATAAAAATCTTCTACAAAATTCCTACAGTTAGCAGACTTCATAGTGAAAGACTGAATAGTATCACCTGTAGACTAGGAACAGTCCAAAACTTTTTCACTTTTTAAACTATTATTGAACATAGCAATGGAAAATCTAGCCAGCACAATAAGGCAAGAGAAAAATAAAAGGCACAGTGATTAGAAAAGAAGAAAATAAGCTGTCCCTATATGCAGATGATATTATTGTCTACGTTTGAAATTCCAAGTAATCTGGGCTGGGGTTGTGGCTCAGTGGTAGTGCACTCACCCAGCACTCACTTGGGTTCTATCCTCAGCACCACATAAAAATAAATAAATAAAATAAAGATATTATGTCCAACTACAACTGAAAAATAAATATTTTTTTTAAATTCCAAGTAATCTGTACAAAAATTCCTAGAACTAGAAAGTAAATTCAGCAAGTTTATAGCACAAAAATCAACAGCAGTTTTCTGTTAACAGTAAAAATGTGGAAACCGAAATTTAACAATAATACCATTTATAATTGCTCCAAAGAAAATGAAAATCTTAGGTAAAATCAAACAAAACATACAGGACTTCTATGTTCTAAACTACAGAATGCTGATAAAAGAAACTGAAGGCCTAACTAGATGGAGAGGCATACCATATTTACGGACTGAATATGATGTTGATACTCAACATTTACTATGTTGAATGTCACACAGTAAAGACATCAGTTCTTTCCAAACTGACCTAAAGACTTAATGAAATTCCTGTCAAAATCCAAGCAAAGATTGTTATAGACATAAATGTTTATTTTTGAATTTATATAGAAAGGCTCAGGACCTAAATAACCTAAACAATTTTGAAAAAGAAGAGAGTGAGAGGAACAGATCTACTCTATACTCAGCATAATACACCATGATAGTGTTGTATTAGCAGAGGGGTAGTCACAGAACATAGTTAGCAGAACATAATACAGAACCCAGAAATAGAAACAACATTCAACAAAGGCACAAAAGCAATCCAACCAAGCAAAAACCCCTTTTAATAAACGATGGTGGAGCAATGTCCCATTAACGAATAAAATGAAACTCAACCTAAACTTCACATCTCACATCTCACACAAACTTCACACATTCAAGTCAAAGCTGATTACAGACTTAAGTGTAAATTTAAAACTATACATTTTTTAGAAAATAAAATATAGGATAAATCTATCAACCTAAGTCTTGGTGACAAGTTCTTAGACTTAATACCAAAGACCCATTCCAAACAAGGAGAAAATGATAACTAAGCTGTTTTTAATTTAAACATTATTTAAATGCTAACAAAATTTAAACATTTGGCTTTGTGAAAGACTTTGGAAGAGAAAAAAATATAAAGGCTAACAGAAAATATTTGTAAACCACATATCTGACAGAGGACTTGCAACTAGAATATATAAAGAGCTCTCGAAAGTCAAAAGGAGGAAAATTTTTCAATTTAAAAAGATATAAACAGACACTTCACCAAAATGACACACAGATGACAAAAAACACATGAAAAGGTACTCAACCTCATTAACTTAGGGAAATGCTGATCAAACCACAGGGATATGTGGCTAAAATAGCGGTCATATAAGCACTGCCCATCAGAGACTGGTGGGCACGTGAGATGGGAGGGTGCTCTAGAACACAGACGCCAGGTTCTTACAAAACCAAACGTGCTCAGGCGTGGTTTGATCTGGAAGGTCCTCCCAAGGCCCCTGTGTTAAAGGTTTGGTCCCCAGTGCTGGTGCTATTGGGAAGTGGTGGAACTTTTAAGAGGTAGAACTATTGCAGGTCTTGGGTCACTAGGAGCATGTCCTTGAAAGGAATTAGGGTCTTTTCCTCTTTTTTTTTGCTTCCTGGCCAAGCAGCTTACTGTGCCATATGCTCCCTGCCAAGATATGCTGCCTCACCCCAACAACAGGGCCAATAAAACATAAACTAAAACCTTCAGAACTGTGAACCAAAATTAAACCTTTTATTTATTTATTTAGACGCTGAGGATTGAACCCAGGACCTCATACATGCTAGGC
Source organism: Marmota marmota marmota (assembly GCF_001458135.2). Lineage (NCBI taxonomy): Eukaryota > Metazoa > Chordata > Mammalia > Rodentia > Sciuridae > Marmota > Marmota marmota. The sequence continues at coordinate 8,382,230 of NW_026000020.1, forward strand.
AAGTTAGGCAAGTGCTCTATCACTTAGCCACACCCATAACTGCCTTTCTTCTTTTTAAATTGATAGCCTCAGGTATTTTGTTACAGTAACAGAAAGTTGACTAACTCATGTAGTTACCACCCTGGAGTGCTGCTTAGCTGTAAAAAGGAATTGACTGTTGATTCAGGCAACTTGGAAGGATTTATGGAAAATACTGCCTGGTTCCAGTTATATACTTTATATACATAATTTTTTATGTGTGTGGTGCTGGGGATTGACCCCAGGCACTCTACCAACTGAGCTATATCCCCAATCCTCAGCCCCAATTATATAATATTCTTGAGATAACAAAATTATAGAGTTGAATAAGAGATTGGTGGTTGCCAGGGACTGGGGAGAAGGGAATGCTATAAAAGGGAAGCATGAAGGATCCTCATAATAGAACTGTGATCCTGATGGAGGTCACACAAGTGTGCACAGGAGGTAAAACTGCACAGAACTGAGTACATAATCATAAGCAACTGCATTTAAATCTGGTGAAATCTGAATGAGGTTGGTGGATTGTACCAATCTCAATTTTCTGTGGTGAGATTCCACTATGGGTCTACAAGTTGTTACCATTAGGGAAAATTTGGTGAAGTAGAGTCAGGATCTCTGTGAATTTTTGTTGCTTGTGACTCTTTATCTCAGGACAAGGACAATATAAAAGTTTAAACTTTTTTCATTTTAATATGATAATAGCTGAACACAATAAAAAAAAAACGACTTTTTATTACAGATGAGGGATCAGTCCACTCTCAATGTGGGGCTGTCTCAGTCCCCGATGTGTGGACGTATCCTTTCACCTGGAACCATGAATGGACTTGAACACAGGACAAGGCCTTAAGTGGAAGTGGAGCTGGGATGTCAGGAGGTGACCCCAGTGTCCAGACCAGGACATGCCATTCCCTGGAGGTCTGTGGGCTTCTCCTGTGTGCGCAGCTCCTGGTAGAATGCATGAGGTCATCAGTGGTCAGGACAAGGGTTCCGGAATCTTGGAAGCCACTGGATCCTGAACGCTTGGCTACGGCCAGTGCTCTTTCCACACTGTCTGGTGAGCATGGACTCAGCCCTGGGCCTTGGTCTGGAGAGAGCGTGACCTTGCTCTCACAGGGAGGGTGTCACTCTTCCTCTTCTGGGTGGTCCCCGCACTGAGCTGTGCTCCTCTGAGGCATCCCAGGGAAGAAGGGGGCATGGCTCTGAACGTCAGATGAATGGCAGGGGATGAAGCAGGACACAGTAGGCCTCAAGTCAGGAGGGAGAGAGAACAGGAGGGAGTGTGGGCAGGAGGAGAGCCAAGTGAAGCTGGAGGAAGGAGGCCCAGAGGAACTTGGCCACCATGGCAGCCTCGAGGGCCTCGGGAGCTCGGCACAGTGGCAGGGGCCACTCTGGCATCGTTTGGAGCCAGCCTCAATTGCCTGTGAAGTGGCAGTTGTTTCCAAGGACTTGTACATAGAGCTGGTGACAAAGGAAACAAGTATGTGTGTCGCCCAGCTTGACCCTATGGGAACACGCCTGGCGCTCACTGCCGCTCTTCCCTTCAGCTGAGACGTGAGTGCTCATGGCAGATCCCAAGAGCTCTGGCCATGGTCATGGGACAAACCCAGATAAATTGAGTCACGGTCCTTCATCCACAAATCAGGTGAATTATAACAGTTGTCTCACACTTTATAAGGATGGAATGAGGTATTTCTTAGTGCACAGATCAGCATCTAAAGTTTAACAAGTAATCAATAATTGTTAGCTACCATTACTGCAATTTAAATGATTATTGTCTCCCAAGAAGCAGGTCAAGCAGAAGGAAGATTCTGGTTGGAATCAGACGGGGTCCCTTACATGCTTCTGTCCCAAGGGAAGACAGGGTTCCTGTGAGGTCCACACCAGCTGCCTCCGAGCTCCAAACCAAAAGAACCACAGGAAGGGTCAGAAGAGCAGCAGTCATGGATGGGGAGGCAGGTGTGTGTGGCCAGTAGCCCCTTTGCCCCTGATCTCTGGATGGATGAATGACAGACACCTTGGTCCCAGCCTGGTGGGGATTCTCTTGACTCGCTTCTCTTGACTCGCCTGAGTCAGGCTCTGCAAGGGCATGGCAAGGGGGCGTCAGGGAGAACCAGGTGGTCACTTCCTGTTGGCTTTTGTAGCTATGAGAGACAAACGACAGGATAACTGTCTCCACAGAGGTGTTACCCAGGCCAAATGGCCCCCAGGATGAGGCCCCAGAGTGCAACCCTGGCCTGCTGACAAAAGGTGAACAACTAGCTCCTGCTCTTATAGAGAAAGGTAAAGGGGACAGTGGCCATTCCTGCCTTATGCTGCTAGGTGTCATCTGCAAGTTCCTTAAGGCAGGTGACAGGCAGGAGCCCAGGAGTGTCCCTCCCATGGTCACAGGTTGCCCTTTCCCTGCAGCCCCACAGAACAGCAGCCCTCTGGCCTCTTCAGCAGCTGTTCCTGAGCAGAGAAGCAGGAGGAAGAAGGGCCAGAAGAAGAAGCGGGCGAATGCCAAGGCAGGTATGTCCCTGCTGGACCCTCAAGCATCCTTGACCTTAGGAAGAGCCAGTGAGCACTTGGCACCTGTCCTCCCAGGCAGGTCTTATCTTTGGGGTCAGGGGCCCGGGAGGGTGGGTGCAGGAGCTCCGGGGGCCGCAGCCCTGCTCACCCGGGGCCTGTGTTCCCCAGCCACCCAGGAGGGCAGCTCTGCCGCCTCCACAGCAGCCTCCTCAGAAGCCATTTCCCAGCTGAAGCTCTGGAGGAGGAGGGGACAGAAGAACATATGGACTGTCGACCACATTCAGGGGACAAAACTGAGGATGAACAAGAGGAGAAGGCCCAGTTACCGCCCTGAGGACCAGGAAGCCTTCTACCGACTTCTGGGTGGGTTCTCAGCTGGTGACGTGCTCAGGGTCCTTTGAAACTAAGAGTTGTAGAGAACTGGGGCTGGCCTCCCTCCTGGAGTACAGGTGGCACTGACGTAGAGCGCCTGGTCCTGTGGAGCTGTGAGGGCGCTTCTTCCTGAGCCACAGTCCTGGGGGGCAGGAGAAGGGGCTGCAGGTTGGAGAGCCGTCCCTTGCTGGGACGGCTCAACTGCACCAGTCAGGACAGAGTGGAGGACACAGAAAACAAACACCATCCGCAGAAGCAGGGATCTCGGCAGTAGCCATGAGGAAGATGTTAAGAAATGCAGGTGGAAGGGAGTAGGGGACTGTCAGGAAGCAGGAGGCTCAAGAAGGGCCACTTGAGAAGATGACATCGGGCCCAGAAGCAGACCCAGTGTGGCGGCTTGGGGACAACACCAAGGTCACACTGTCCCACGCAGCATCCACTAGCCACATGAGTTAAGCTTTCCAAATTCAGCTCTTCAGCCTCGAAAGCCACTGGACTTCACAGGTGTGGGCATCCTCACCATCACAGGGCTCTGGGCACAGGGCTCTTCCAAGGGCAGGGGATGGGAGAAGGCATCCCTTCCCTGTGCAAGTGTCCCTGTCCTGGGCCAGGGGAAGGGTACACAGGGCCTGGTGCTCTCAGGGGAAAGCTCTAGCCACAGGAGCCCAGGGAGGGGGCAGCTCACTGCTGCAGGGAAGGAGGCCCAGCAGGCAGGGGCTGCAGCCTCTATCTTACAGTGCTCGGGGCAGGGCAGCGCAGCACCGTCACACGTGACAAAGTATCAGGGCGAGGTGTCACAGAGTCGGAGACATGTCCAAGCTTTCAGGTGGAGGTACTGTTAAGCTTTGAGAACCAGGTCAAATCTCTTCTGCCCTCATGCCCCCACTGAGGGTTCAGCAATAGTCCCACATTCACGCCCCTGCTGCCTCCAGTGGGCCAGGGGAGGGACACGCATTCTGAGGCCAGCCCTTCCTGGGGCAGGGCGGCTGCTGTCCTCCTGGAGCTGCTCACTTGGAGAGCTCCTCTGAAGGCCCCCACACAGGGGTTCCCCCATGTACACTCATCTCCAGATGGCTGCTGTCTGCTTCCCTCTGCAGAGGATCCTGTTATCCAGAGCTTCCTGGAGGCCGACATTTTCCTCAAAGTGTCTGACAAGGTACCTGCAGATCCCAAGTGAGGGGGAGAGGGTCCTCAGGGTCCCACCCCCAGGGGGCTGCCGGGGAGGCGTCTTGAGTCATGTCAGGAGAAGGCCTGCAGGGGCCTGCTCTCAAGGCCAGAAAAAAGAAGGGGCACACTGCCATTCTGCCCTGCCCCTCGGCTCATTTCCACATGAGTTCCCCAGCCAGGCTCTCCCGGGTGTCTTGGCCTTCGGATGGGGAGGCAGGGCCCACTCAGGCCACTTCCCCATGTCCCCCACAGTACCTGCTGTCCATGGTGGTGGAGTACTTTGGCCGTGTTGGGCTTCCTGGACACCTCTACAACAGGGTCCACTTCTTCCTGGCTCTGTAAGCAACTCCTCAGGGCAGTGCTCCATCTGCCCAAGTCCCCGAATGGCATGTCTCCTGTCGCCCCATCAGCAAGGCTCAGTCATGCCACGTGCCCAGTTGGGGCTGTTCTTGACCACAAAGTGGTTGAGACCTCCAGGAGCCAGGTGGTCATGGGAGAAGGGAAGAGGCCCTGAGACGGTGAAAATAGCCCGAAAGCACCACCAGCTGCCCAGAGACTGAGGGAGGAAGCCCCTGAGAAACAAGGGGCAGCTAGAACAGGGTCCTCAACTGAGCACAGCACAGGCCCCAGGCTTGGAGTCAAGGGTGCCCTGGGCCCAGCAGATCCAGGTCACCCTGCAGAGAAGGCCTCTCCAGACCCTATCTCCTGGATAGGTGGTTGTCTCCTGGTCAGCTCCATTGTGACCTCTCCTGCCTGTCCTTCTGAGGCAGGGAGTTGTGGTTACGAACAGGCAAGCTTCCCATTTTCCCATGGCAGCTACATCGCCTCTGACATGGAGGAGGACAACCCTACCCCCAAGCGCAGCATCTTCCAGTTCCTGCTGGGCAAGGAGCACTGGCCCGACCTCTACAAGGAGTTCCTGAAGCTCAAGGTGGAATTCTTCCACGCCATGGGGCACCGAGCCTGGGTCACCCCAGAGCTGTGTGAGGAGGTCTGTGGGGATTGACAATCGGGGAGGCTGGGAGACAGGAGGCAACCTGGAGATGTGTGGGCGGCCGTCCTCCGGGCTCACCTCTGCGTTTTTCCCTTTCAGATCCAGGCCCAGAATCCACACCACTGGGTCTGGAGCAGGGTGCGCCAGTGCGCCCCCTAGGTTCCCAGGGTCTGGGAACAACAGGCAGGGCTGTGGAGCAGGGGCTGCAGATGGTCCAGGTGAGAGTGGGTCCTAGCTGGGGCCCCTGCAGGGGGGCCAGTCCCCCACCCCCTGCCGTGTCCCTGAGGCCACTTCCGAGGCTGGGCTGGCAGGAGCGGAGGCTTTGCTGCAACCTGTCCCTGAATTTCTTCCCACATGTGAGGATAGTGAGGGCTCTGAGAACGCCTGTGGTAAAGAAAAGGTTTATATCAAAGTTCTGTGATTCCAGGGTTATGTAATGTGCAACACAGAGTCTCAGTTTGCAGGCAAGTGCACACCTGTAATTCCAGCTGCTCTAGAGGCTGAGGCAGGAGGATGGCAGGTCTGAGACCAGCATCAGCAGATTTGCAAGATTCTGTCTCAAAATAAAATATAAAAAGGAAAAAGGACAGGGATGTAGCTCAATGGTAGAGCACCCCAAGGTTCAGTCCCCAGTACTTAAAAAAAAAAAAAGTCTTAAATTGAATATTTTTTTTTAAAGGAACCCTCTTGGAAATGCTTTTTTCTGGGTAACAATCTTTGCAGAATTTTGATCTGAGTTGAAATTTTTAAACATAAATACATGAAAAACACTGAGGTCATTCTTTCTGGGGAAGAGACTCTTACCACAGTGGCTCTTGGGAGGAAAGAAGATGAATCCCCACATTGCTCCTGTGTTTTGCATTTTGCTCCCACAGGAAGCAAATGCCCTGAGCTTGATCCTTGAGGATGCACTTGGCGTCTCTTCTCAGGGGCAGAAGGAGTTACCAGAGAGCTCTCTGGTCTCTGAAAAAAAAATAATAATTATTATTATATATAATACTTATATTACATAATATTATATAATTATATAATATATAAGATATATACATACACATGTATGTACATATGTGTATATATATATATATATATATATATATATATATATATATATATATATATATATATATATATCTCATTCCTGGGAACAAAAGGAAGACAGTGCCCACGTGTGGCTGTGAGGGACATACCAGAAGATGTGTTGGCAGAAAACCATCCCCTGTCCACTTATGCTCAGTGTGCTTCCTCTGGTTTAGATTTCCTTTACCCTTTGGCTTTGCTTAGGTTGGGGAGGCCACTAGTCAAATGTGCAAGAAATTCTGCGGGGCAGAAGGCTATACTGGGACAATCTTATGCCACACACGGGGCAGGAATGGGCCTGTTCTGAGCCTGGGGACACAGAAAGGGGAGAGAGGAGAGCAGGGTGCTGTAAGCCACAGTTGGTGTAAGTTTTTTGTTTCTATTAGTACATTATAGTTATAATATTGGGGTTTGTTTTACCATAATCATACATACATGGAATATAATTTACTCCACTTCAGTCTCCAGGACTTTCTCTTATATTTATTGATAGTATTTTTTAATTGTGCATCCAAGTTTGAATTCATCCACAGGTTTTTTTGTGTTTTTGTTTTTGTTTTATTGGATCAAAAACAACCACATGTATTTATCAGGAATCTCAAAATTCCAAAAACAAATAGCAGAATCCCCCTTGGGTCCTGTCAGTCAGAGAAGTGCGGGTGGCTCCATCCTCCATGCAATCCCATGTGTGATGCACAGGAATTTGCCTCCACTGGGCTCTGATGGCTCTTTCTCTTTTCTTGTAGCTCCCGCCCACCCCTGCCTCCCCTCCCCCTCCCCCTCCCATGACGCAGCTGCCTCTTCCCAGGCTCCAGGCAGCTGTAGAGGCATCATGGGGCTTCCCTCAGACAGGCAGGACAGACGGAAGAGGATGCAGGGTGAGCACGGACCATGGCGGCCTGCAGCTGGGAATCCAAACCAGCCGAATGAACCACTGCCCATCTTTAAGGGGATGTCAGCCAGCCAAGCCCTAACCCCTGCATGCCCTCGGGAAGGGTCCAGCAGGAGACCCCCAGAACAGGAGCTTCAATGGAGACTGAGGAGAGGGAGAGGCAGAAGGGAAAGTCCAGGGAGGGCCTTGGACCACCAAGGAGGAGGAACTGGAAGGATGAGTCCAAATCAATTACTGGAAGGTGGCAAGGAGGGAAGGAGTGGGTGCAGGAGAGAAGCCATGAGAGGAGGAGCAGAGCCCCTGCAGACAGGCAGGGTCCTGGGACTCTACTCGCAGCCCTTCCTGCATAATGGACTAGATTACCCGACGGAGTCCTATGCCACGAGATGACCCAGAAGTCTCAGCCAGGGGACCGAAGGGTGGCAGTGCTGAGCGTGTTGGTGTGTAGACCCAATGCGGAAACAAAAGCACAAATAAGAAATCATCTGCCACCACAGCGTACATCCTGGCAATATGGACATAGCCCAGCTTGAAAGATGAGAGGGAGGGAGGGGGAGGGGAAGGGCTCATGAGGAGGAGAGCTAAGAAAACAGTGGAAGCCAAGGTACCAGAAGGAGATGAGAACACAAACACGACCATCCCAATGCCAAAAGTAATACATACAACAGATTTAAAAGAGCAAAGAAAACAGAACAGATACACAGAAATTTAATGTAAGAAATAGAGCAAATACAATATATAAATAAGACACTGCTAAGACCAGCTGTATTATTTGTTTTAATAAATTTGAACTCACTACAAGAAGAAAAATTTTCAGATCGACTCATACTACACTGCGTGTGAGATGATACCCCAGGGATTCAGGATGCATTGATTTGGGGGAAAGGAAGGTAAATCAGGTCAAAGTAAGAGGAGGAATTATGATCTGGATACAGAGGGAAGGAAAAAACAGGCTCAGAATCCTTCAGATAGACGAGGAAGGACACACAAATGGGGTGGGAGGCCCTGGGCATCCAGACCCCAGGGAGGTGGGAACATGGCCAGGCATTAAATGATCCAAAGGCCTAGGCTGGTCCCCTGAGATTTGGTTTGCTCAGGTTCAGGTTTTACAGCTCTGTGTAGCTATTCTAGATGGGCAATTTTATTACAGAGCTCCTTATAGGAAAAAACTGCCAGGGCCAGAGAGAACCTGGCAGGGAATTTCTGCCAACTACAAGGTTCCCAGGGACCCCACAGTCAAGTGCAAGTTGAGCATCCCTAATCAAAATTTTGGAATTTAAAATGCTCCACAATCCAAAACTTTCTGAGCACAGACATGACACAGTAAATGGAAAATTCCACAGGCAAATCCAAAAATATTGTATAAAATTACCTTTGGGGCAATTTTTAAATGATCTTAAAGTTCTAGGATTTCACAATAAGACTTTGCATTCAGTGTCTTGGTTTGCAAAGTCCATTCCTATTCAGTGTGGGATCCATGTCCAGTGCCTGTCTTAATACGTGAGACTACACAGCTTTCAGATTCCAGGGTTTGCACAGGAACCCAAGCAGAAAAGGTGTGGACGTGGGGACTCAGTGACCAGAGGGCACAGAAGCCCTAGCAACACACCAGGAATGCAGAGGTAGGGACACCTGTTCTAGCTGGTTTTAGATTGCTGCAGCCAGTGGACCCAGCTGTTTGCTGCAACCAATGCTGGGAGCACAGAGCTCCACCCTCGGGCCTCCAATGGGCTCTTCCCACCTGACACCACAGGGAAAACCCTTTAAGATAGAGAAGAGGTATCAAAAGCCCAAAGTGGACATCCAGTCCCCAGCTAGGCCCCGGGCGCCGTGAAATGACACACAAACAAGGGGGGATGGGCAGTGAGATGACACTGGTATGGGGATTTGGAGGAAGCTGTGCGGGATGTGAGTTGAGAGTTTGCACTTGACTCATCTAGATCTGGAGGGGCAGAAAGGCTGCAGCTCTGCCGACTACTAGCAATAGGCTGAAAACGCCTTCAACTTCAGAAATGTACACATTACCTCTCAACGTTTCCAGCCAGTGATTCTTAACCTCTGAAATGCAACAGTAAGCACTTAGAGTATGTGCACGTGTGTGGTGTGTGTGGCTGGGGTCAAGCCAAGGCCTTGCATGTCGCCAGGCAAGTGCTCTCCCACTGAGCTACACTCCACCCTGAAGTATTCTTAAGTGAAAGATACACACAAAAATGAATGCAAGACAAATGAGGAAACACAAGTGGCACTAGCTTCCCACTGTTCTGTCAGGCTCCCCTAGGGACATGACCACCCCTCATGATGTAGCGTTTCTGAGTCCCTGGAGCATGTGGTCTACAGCTTCACAAGGCAGACTCAAGGCGGACCCATTAACTACAGAGGTAAGGCCGGCCTTCACACCAGCAATGTGGGAGTAGAAGGGGGAATTAAGATAGCTGTTTTTAAACTTTGAGTTTAGTATAAAGTGTTTATTTTAAAATGCCAATTTTGTGTTATACCACGCAAAACGAAGAAATATTTTCAGTTAAAAGAAAAAACTTGAAGATGTCCATTATAATGTGACCGAGAAGGCAACACACAGACCAATACAGTGAGTCTAACTCCAATAAGTTACATGAAGCGGGCGTTCATTTGTCTACTTCTCTAATGTGTTCATAAGCTCCGCCTGGCGCTGTCCTTCCACTGGGACACTGGGGCTTACTGCCTGAGTCTCCTGGGCTAGGGCAGGTGGTGGTGGCAGCTCAGGGTGGGAGTAGGCAGGGGCTCAAGAGCCCAGCCTGCTGAGGGCTGTGACGAGCAGGGCAGCAGGCCTGGTGTCTCTGCCTCAGAGCTGCCTGTAGTCCCTCGACAGCCCCTCGAGGGAAGAGCACAGGCATCGGTGCCCACCTGGGAAGGAGGACCTGTCCCAATGTGCGCTTGCTTTTTCAGTTCCGGCTGCCTACGGAAGTGGTGACTCGTATTCCTAGCTGCGTACATCAGGTAAGATGGACAGGGAGTCACTGAGGAGCAGGAGTCACGCAACAGAGACATGGCTGCTACTCCACCTGCCTTGCGGCCCATTGACCAAGGTGACCAGCTGGCTTCCAGCCTTAATTGAGGTGACGTGGGCCACTTCAGCACCCAAATCCTTCCCCACCAGATGGGCTTCTTCAGCACCCCCACATGCCTCTGAGGAGGTTTAACTTTCTGGACGTGAGACTTTTCGAGCCTCATAGAAAGCTGAAAGTGCCCTGTGAGGATCCTCATGTGTCTGCTCAAGGGCAAGAGCCAGCGATCTCCTCAGCAGGCCCAACGATGCTGTGGCCACACCTTCTGCCGCCTCGCTCTGTCCCCGCCGAGTCCATATGTATCTAAATATGAAACGCTTCCCAAGTCCTCCCATGGTGAGAGAAAAGCACATCACCCACCAACCACTGCGAGTAAAGGGGGGAACTGTTGGCCGGGCAGTGCCTCAGTTTTTTTCATTGCCGTGGATACAACCCAGGGCCTCGTAGGTGCTAGACAAGTGCTCCCTGGGTTATTCAAATCTTGACTCAGATGGAATTTTCCTAATTCAACATTTTTTTATGTAACTAGAAGAACTGTTTAAGCATGGAGGGCAGCAAGTCTTGCCCCAGCAGTCGGCCCATCCTTCCCATGATTCACTCCGGAGCAGGCTGCTGGGCAAGGGGAGGACGCCTGGCCTCTGGCTGCAGCCCTTCAAGTCCAGCTCCCCCTGCGGAGGAAAGCGTCACACAAGATTTTGGGAAAATCTCAATGAAGACATTCTCTTTTGCTTTAATATTTATTTTTAGGCTTAAACATCACAATTCAGGATATGGAAGAAACGTGAACTCAATGGGTGACATCTTGCAGCTTCCAGCTGCCACATGGCCCTGGCTACTCCAGAAGCCTGGGGCCTGGGCAGAGTCCAGCAGGGAGCTCCTCCCCCTGGGTCAAGGCTGGGAGCAGGAGACCTGTGTGGCACGCAGACATTCTCTAAATCCTGTGCAGAATGTTTTCTTTTAAATATCATTTCTGAAGACTCCTGGGTCCTGGACGTTTCATATTTCAGCTACTTACAGAAGGCTTCATATATTGGTCTGCTCGGGCTGTCTCAACAGAAGAGCACACATTGGGGGTGGCTCGGGCATCAGAAATCCATTACTCAGAGCTGTGGAGGCTGCAAGTCCGTGATGAGGGAGCCAGCAGAGGGGGTCCTAGCGAGGGCTCCTCTGACGTGCAGGCAGCCTCCTCCTTGCTGTGTTCTCAGATGGTGTTGAGAGCAAGGTCTCTCTCCTTCTTCCTGAGGCCACCAGTTCTATCAGAGCAGGGACCCATCCTCATGACCTCACTTAGCCTCAGTTACCTTCTCTCCAAGTCCCATCACTCTGCGGTGAGGACTCAACATGTCACCTGGGCCACCATTCAGTCCACAGCACTTCCCATCGGCAAGTCTTATAAGAGTACGTAGCTCCTGTGAGAGGTGTCACACCAAAAGAATGTCTCCCACCATTCCGGGAAGAACAACCTTACTTTAGATGGGACACCTGTGACATTTCAGGCAATGTTAAAAGCTCTTTTGGGGAAGCAGAAAGTCAAACTTTACCACATAGCTTCTGTTAAAACTTTACATTTTTAAGCACCAACACTTCACCTGAACCACCATAGTTCAAAGACTTTAAAACTAAAGCAATCATCAGGAGTTTTGAAAAACAACCAAAAACTTTATTTACAAAAGTAAATTTTAACTCACTTTTTTATATCATATAATGTTAACGCTGATAGCAAGATTCTCTGGAATATTTCAAACAGATTTTAAAATACAGTGAGGTGTGTTCAGGTCATTTCCCCTAGCTGTATTATAAAACTTAGAAATGCTTCTTTAGCTTGGACATTTGGTCACGTTGTGTGCAGAAGTCCCATTTCAAGGTGGGTTTATCCCAGACGCAGTCACATAACCATCGGCTGTGGATTTCCGAGGAGCAGAGGAGCCAACCTCAGCAAAGCACGCACGGGAATCTTCAGCTGCTTGGCTCTGAAGAGAAGTTCAGCAAAGCTCGTGCTCCCTGGAGAAACGCAAAGGGGAGGGTCACACCTGTCAACTCTAGCCACATGCCCCTGCCCAGGAAGCTTCCAAGACACCCTCGTGCTGAAAGCAGGTGTTCCTCCCTCTGAAAACAATCGCCCAGGGTAATACTCAAATTATGAATTTCCCTAATGCACCCTTATACAGAATTTGATATAAAAATTTAAACTTATCCATCCTACATTTCAGATAGTGGACTCTGTGAAATTATTAATAATAATTATATATAGTACTTAAATATAATTAGTAAATGCACCTGTCCACCTTCAATTACTATTTAAGTAACTTTATTTTACGGGTCCTGACAGTTTAATTCCTAATCCAAAAACTGGATCCTTTTCCTAAAACAAGCACACAGGCGGAGGACGAGCCTCAGAACCTGTTCAATGCCTCCTCCACTAGAGAACAACCCTCCCGCTTGGTCCCAGAAAGCCCACACAACACTCTGGAGTGTGGCCAGAGTGCAGGGTCTTGGAAGCTGCCAGGTGATTCCACTGTGCAGCCCAGGTCTACAGCCAGAGAGGTCTAAGGGTGTCCCTGAATGGCCCTAGCACCATCGTCCTCCAGCCTCCCTGCCACCAGTCCCAGTCCCAGGCCCTCCTGCCCGTCTTTTAGTGTGCCTTACAATTTTCTATTGTATGCCGGGAACTGCGAGCTTTGCCTTCCTTAGTGCTGGGTATTTCTGTATTACAGAATTTGTTCTCAAATAAAGTTAAATTACATGAAAACCAATAGGAACGTCTGGTGTCATGCTTTTAAGAACTGCTAGGTGGGACCAAAATTCTGCTTAGGGCTACTTTTCCCCCTCACTGAGGCAAGTCGCTGCTAAGCATCAGCCTAAGGCCCCTGGAGTTAGGGACCTGTGGGAACGGGCTTACTCCTGGCCCAGTGCACACAACTGCCAATGTGCCCTCTAGTCCGCTTGGTCAGCTCCTCCCACCAGGCCTTCCTTCCCACGCAGTTTGACTGGTGAGTTCGAACTCTGGAGGGGCCCTCTGCCAGGTCAGGCATGCTCAGTGTGCAGCTCTTTCTTCTCGGGTCCCCACCTTGCAGACTCCCACTCCCCTGCTCCCTGTCCCCTGAGCTCCCATCCTCAACTCAGGGGGCTTCTGGCTCTTCCTGGGCTCCCTCTCCCTCCCCTACAGCGTGGAAACTCCCTCAAGGAGGTGAGTGGGGGAGTCACAGGGCTCCTCCTCGGCTTCTCATCTCTCCTCTCACTGTTCTTCTCTGCCTGAGATACAGCCTCAATATGGACCATCCAGTACACTCTCTGTTTCAGCCGAGAGGGGAAATCAGGTCCCTCCACTCCATCCTAGGTTAAAAGGGAAGTCTACACTCTAAAATGTTTTCCTTTTATTGTTTGACTATTACAGAGCTAGTGTGGATTCACTGTATTTTCTTTTGTATCACTGTGGGTTGGCATTCACCAACATTTTTCAAAATCGTTAGCCTCTATCTCTTCAATGTTGCTTCTTCCTGTCCACCTCTCCTCTTACTCCATGACCACAGCCACATGCGCTCGCTGGCTCTCCTTCACTGTGCTCCTCACCTCTCACAGTCTTGTATTTCCCACCCTTTTCTCTGTGCTTCGACCTCTCTACCTTCCCCTCTCCTGTCATCCTCGTCATGGATCTCTCATATGCTCATTAATCCATATACTGAATTTGTAATTTCAGTATTCTATTTTTCACTTCTAGAACTTCTAATTAACTTTTTTATTGAATCTGGGTTTCTAGTGAAATTCGCTATCTTTCCCAATGTCCATTTTCTTGGAAATATTAGTCTCATTTGTTTTTTGCGTTTGCTGGTGGTACTGGGCATTGAAACCAGGGTTTCATGCACGCTAGGCAAGAGCTCTAAGCCACATCCCCAGTCCTTCTTATTTTGAGACAGGGTCTCCCTAAGTTGCTGAGGCTGGCCTCCAGCTTGAGATCCTTGTGCCTCAGCCTCACGAATTGCTAAGATTATGGACGTGCACCACCGTGCCCCAGTGGAAATATGAGTCTTAGTTATAAGTCCCAGTCTGTTAACTCCTACATCTAGATCATATAAGTGTCTGTTTCTATCACCTGTTTTGTTTTTTTTCTTGTTATGTCTTATAATCCCTTATTCAACACTAAATACTGTTTATTAAGAGGCTCTGGATATTTTTTCCTAAGGAGGCTAGCTTTTCTCCCACCAGGCAGGGAGAAGCAAACAGCCTTCATGGTTTTGCTCTTGGTCTGGACAGCATCAGTTTTACCTCCCCACAAGACCTGGATGACACCATTTCATGCAAATGGCAGGCTGCACAGCAGAGCCACTTCCTTTGGCAGGCCTGACCTGCGCCCTTTGTCTCTCGGCACCATGCAGGTGCTAAAACACCTGTGCACGTTTGTAGCCTTCTGGCTTCTGTTAGAGCTCCACAAGTCTGGCCCCAAGTGTACACAGGTAAAGATCTGGTGAGAGCCTCAAAGGAAAAGTGCCTCCAGGACCCAGCTACCTTTCCTTCTGTTCCCTCCCACCTCAAGTCAGGCTCCTGGACAATCGTAAAGCCAACCACCTCCGGATCCCTGGCCCAGCAGCATTGCTCTTCTTGCCTGGGACTCCACTTCCTGTGCTGTGAGCTGGCACAGGCCAGGGTAATCCCAGAGTTCTCTCCCTGTGTGCCCCTCCTCAAGGACTTGCTTGAAGACTGCCTCTCAACCACGTCCTGCCAGCAAGGTCACAACCAGTTTCTTTAAACAGATATTCTGTCTGGCACAGTGACACACGCCTATAATCCCAGCGGCTAGGGAGGCTGAGGCAGGAGGATTAAGAGTTCAAAGCCAGCCTCAGGAAAAGCCAGGCACTAAGCAACTCAGTGAGACCCTATCTCTACTAAAATACAAAATAGAGTGGGAATGTGGCTCAGTGGTCAAGTGCCCCTGAGTTCAGTCCCTGGTGTGTCCCCCCCAACACACAAAAAGCAGCTATTCCCAGTGCTTTGTCTAGCTTTTACATTTGTTTTTGTGGGAGAGTCAGTCCAATGAAAGCAATTTCATCATGACCATAACTAGAAGCCTCCATAAAATGCATTTTCATCTGAGGTTTTCAAAACAGCAATAAACTAATAACATCATTAAATTTTAAGTGACTAAATGAAAACAGCTTTTGTGCTTCTAAAAATATTTTTTACCTTCAATTGAAGTGACAGCAATTTGAAAGTGATATCATACTTTATTATTCACCCCATTGGATAAACTTTGTGTCTATTTCCATATTCTAAAAAATACAGTAGTTTTAATGCTATTAATTTTTTATACTCTCCAGCATAAGAAAACCTACACATATACAAAATGAGGTTCCTGTGAATTTTAAAACTTTATAATAGCAAAAGCTAAGATTATATAATTATAAAAATCCTAAAGACACAGAAAATTTTAAAAACTTAAATTACAAAATCAACTAATAGAAGGGCTGGGGTTGTGGCTCAGAAGTAGAGTGCTCGCCTAGCATGCTCGCCTGGCATGCGTGAGGCGCTGGGTTCAATCCTCAGCACCAAATAAAAGTAAAATAAAGATATTGTGTCCACCTATAACTAAAAAATAAATATTAAAAAAGAGCAGTGTAGACTAATTTAAAAAAATTAACTAATAGGAATAACATGAACAGTTAGCGTATCACACTGATTGGCAGTTGTGTGGAAAGAATCCATCCTCTTCTCAATATAAATAGAAGTACAGGTAGATGTAAAGCACATGTAGTTTTGTTTTCAGAAAAAATTCTCAGCGATGACAAATGAAGCACAAATGAAGAGGAAAGCTGAATGGAAGAGAGTAGCTCACCACACAGCCCAAGCACACAGGGGCTGGTGGCACGAGCAAGCAGACCGACACACACTTACCCTCCAGTCCCGCAGGCGGCAAGTGCCGTGGGGCAGGCACAGAGTGATAGACGAGGAAGCAGGCCAGCATGCTGAGCTCAGGCCCCTCCACCGGCTGCCCGCTGAGATAGGCCTGCACACACACGTCGCCCCCAGCTGTGAAGGAACCAGAGGGCACTGAGATGAGGACACAGCAGGGCGCAAAGGAGTGCCTTACTGCTTTTTCTTCAAGAACTCAGCTGGGCGTGGTGACGTACACCTGTGATTCTAGCTACTGGGGAGGCTGAGGCAAGACTAGTTTCAGCAACTCAGTGAGACCTGGTCTCAAAATACAATAAAATAAATGTAAAAGGGACAGAGGGTTAGCTCAGTGGTAGACGCTTGCCTAGTATGTGCAAGACTGGATCTCCTGTACTGCCAAAACAACAGGAGTTTTTCTATGGTTCTCCTTTAGAAAATGAACTCGTTCATAGTTTGGTAAATCAGAGTGGCAAGTGGAATTAAATGGAAGGTCAGAAGATGGTGAAGTCCACCCAATGCCCTAACAAATGGGACAGCCCAGGGCAGCACTTTCAGAAATGCTCCAGTCACTGCCAAAGTTTCACTGTGTTGTGTGATTTTTGCAAATCAGTGAACCTGGAAAGATTTAAGGGCCTGGTTCACATCAATAGCACTGGTCTGGTACCAGTAATCAAATGCAAAACTCAATAAAAAGAAAAATACCAAAATCTATGAAATAATTTGTGTATTTCCCCCAAAATAAGAATAAAAATGATTATTTTTAAAAAAGTTTTAAAACTATGTGATCTTTTGAATCCCAAGAGGAAAGCAAAGGGTGGATACAACTGCTAAACATGAACACCAGGAGTTTGAAACTGCTGCTCCCCATGTCAATCCCCCACAATGTGGTTTACCACTTGATTTTCCCCCAGAAACTTATTTCCTAGAGGGATAGATTTTAACTGAATTATATTCAAACTCTTGGGTTCTACTGAAAATTGATAGCATAAAGAATCAAGCAAGAATTGCTACTACTGATATTACTAGGGCCAGTATCAACCCAAAGCAGGTTGCTATCAGATATTCATTGGAAGCATCTAAATGAACTGAATAGATTGAGAAGATGGAGGAGTGGACTATGGAAAATCAATGCCAAGCTACGTAACCAGAAGACACATCTCCACAAACACAGGGCCCATCGCCTGCCTCAGAATCAGAAACACGGCCAGTTATATGTGACAATACGCCTTTCTGCAATCACAAGTCGGCGCTTCTGTGGCAGAAAGCCACTGTCAGTGTCCCTGGTGCTCACTCACTGGCTCACAGGCAGGTGAACAGCATCCACTCAAGAAGCACATGTCATCTTCAAGTGTATGTGGGCTAAGACATGAAAAAGGAAGGCAGTGGCTGCTGGCCTCAGGTGGGAACAGGCTTACACCCGCAAGAAGCAGAAGACAATGTCATCTGATGCCAGGGAGGATAAGACAAGGCCCCAGTGGTATTAAAATGCTGCATATACTCTCTGCAAGGTTTAAGGGAGGGTTGCATGTGTTCTCTAAAGTGGAAACAGACAATCAGGGTCTAACTCACCTCACTGGAAGGAAGCATTCCCTCTATAGGCATTCTGGCTAATACTCAGTGTATCCTACTTTCAATGAAAAACTGTCAGAAGAGGAAAGGCTGGGCCCAGCGTATTTCAAGCACACCAGGGCACAATGCTGTCATTACCTTGCAGCCACTGGTCCAGGGTGCTATCAATAGTGCACTTCACCACGGGGAGGAATTCAGAGTGCATGAAGAGCCCCCGCTTGGGGTGGTTCTGCAGCCGCTCCTGATGGCTTCTGGAGCTGAAAAAGTCTAACACCAACTTGATCTGCCAGAGCTCTGATGTGTCAGACATCTCTTTTTTTCGAAGTCTTCTTATAGCCTGGAAGAGAGAAAAGGAACAGTGATCCGTTTCATGAAA
This sequence comes from Marmota marmota marmota, assembly GCF_001458135.2. Classification (NCBI taxonomy): domain Eukaryota; kingdom Metazoa; phylum Chordata; class Mammalia; order Rodentia; family Sciuridae; genus Marmota; species Marmota marmota. The sequence goes on from NW_026000020.1 coordinate 8,400,133, forward strand.
AGGCAAAGTGATTTAATTGTCTTCCCCAGTGTGTAATACCACAGTCCTTTTTAAATGCAGCTCATAAGAACAGTAAAAGGCAGTGGGAAACTATACCTGATCCATTGCTATGTATGCAGGCAACATTTCTGGGGTCTCCTGAGTAACACATTCATAAAGCACTGAAGAAAAGAGATCCAGAATTTCCTGTTTCTGTGGAAAAATCACAAGTATTCTGTAGAACAAAGAATTTCCCAAAATCTACTCAAGAGACAATTGTACAACAACCACTATGGCCCACCCTTAATGTGCTTCAGTGAATGATACAACGGTAAGGTATTTAAAACTCACAGGACAGGCTACACTCAAAATCAATGAAAAACAAACAAAATTAGGTCCCAAGGGATAGTGAAGGATAGCACATGCCTTGGAAGAGAATAATAGATCAACCAGGGCAAAAGGAGGAGGAGGAACATCAAAGAAGTGTGCTTTGGGTAGGCTGGAAAGACCAGGGTCCCAAGGGGAGCACACAGGGTCCAGAAGGTAGCATCAACAAAGACGCAAGAGAAAACATTGCCCAGAACAAGTCTGGGGGAAGCAGGTTTGAAGGGCAGCTGGGGAAGGGCAGGCTCAAGCATTCTCAGAGACCTATGGCCTTTAGCATACATCCCAGCCCTTATTAGCACATGATCCAGGGCACATGACATCTCTGAGAGGCAGTTTCCTCATCCCTAAACCCAGAGTAACAAAGCATCTACCCTCAGGGTCAGAACTAAGTAAGAAAAGTATGTAAAGTACTCAGCAGAGTCCAATTCTAATTCTCACTCAGTGAGAATTAGCCAATAAGAGGGAAGGCCACATCATTCAACCCTCAGAGCAACACTGCAAGGTGCACTCTGTTAGAATCCCAACTTAGACATGAGGAAATGACGTCTTAGAGAGGCTGAGAATTTCCCCAAGGCCACACACACACTTTAGACAACAGGCTTCAACCCTACATCATCTGATTCTTACATCCACTCTTTCCCTGTTGGGATAGCGGGTCAAATCAGGGGCCACTGGGCACCCTTGATATTCTGAAGAGAACACTGTATTCCCAACAGAAAGAAAGGCTATAATATACACAGGAAACAAAATTAATGAAATTATATAAAAACAAAAAAGCTGGTAAACACTGGAAACAAATGAGTTCAGAAAAGGACATCCGAAATTACCACTCATCAAAACTGTCTGCGGAATGTTAACTGGTTTTTCTTATTAAGGTAGGAAATTTACAATTATTTCTCTTGAATTTAATTAGAGTAGGGAACTCTACGCTTGTCAAAAACCATCTGAGGCAAGTCATGGATCTCAAAGACAAATATGGCTCTTAGAGATGCTTTCCGTGGTCCCAGCTAGAAGTAACAACGGATTCTAGTTTCAGAGCTCAGCAACCACACAGTACTTACCTGGCCCATGTTCACAGTTGGTTTGCAGAAATATTCAGCAAATGACAGAAGGGCTGCATCAGAAGTGAATGCTGAAATTGTTTCTGGCTAAAGAAACAAACATCAACATAAGTGAGATAATAAAAGATCATTTTCCTTTCTGCTCAAATCATAATGTGGAGTTACAAGAACTCTGCTCTCCTGCCTCACAGTGTCCACACAGAAGCAAGATGATGCCAACTTTGCTAGAGCTTCCTCAGCCTGTTCCACTAAGAAGGCACACAAAACTCTCGGCCCACTGGTTTATCAAAAGGCCAATAACAGGCAGGTCTTCTATTTTGTACAACTCCCCTGAAAAAGGCTTCCCCGTCCTTTATCTAATGCACAAGCCTATTTGACACTGGAAAATGAGGAGGAGGAACACTGAAATAAGCCAGTCACAAAAGGACAAGACCACAATTTTCCACTTATCTGAGGTACTTGGAATAACAAATATCAAAGATGAAAGCAGAAGGGCGGCTGCGAGGCAGGGAGAAGGGAAATGGGGAATCTAAGGTCTGACATTGAATGTGGAATATGAAAGTATTGCGATTTTCCACCAAGGTCCATATTTTATTTCTGAACTCCCATCAGGCAGGAAGTTGAGATATCTCTTTGTGGTTTTGCTTTATTTTTTCCCAGTGCTGGGGATCAATCCCAGACCCTGTGCATGCTGGACAAGGGCTCCACCACTGAGCTAGACCCCTAACCCATCTTTAACTTTTATATTCTTTTTCCACTGAAATTCAAATCTTAACTTCAAATTTACAATTCTTTACATATTGGATTAGTCTCTGAGATAAGCTCTAATTTTTAAAGAAGCAATAGTACTAACTTAAACTTTGTAAGATTGCCTCACAGACAACCTATTAAATATTGCCAGACAAAATTTGCTGATGTCAACCCTGGGAACTATTTACAGATTTAAATCCTGGTAACTATTATAAAAGCTCAATCAAAAGTAATTAACCTAACATGAAATATGAATGGAATTAAAATAAACTACTTTCTCCTTACTTGGAAGAAGAAAGAATGCTCATTCAATCCTCTGGCTGCCACGTAACTGGTTGACCTGACAAGTCCTTACTTATACATAATTAGGGTCCTGGCTATATTGGACTACGCATCATGAGCAAGAACATACTTGCTCCTGGAATTTCTAAAAACTGGGTTTAAATTCAGAGATTTTAATGATTATGAACAAATTTCTAGTGTAGGAAACCTCAAGTTCAGAATGTAGAACAGATACACACTAAACCTGTCACAGGGATGAAAGTATGCATTCATTCTTTTATTTAAACCATTTCTTCATTTTAAACTTCATTTAAACTTCATTTTAAACTGTACTGGCAGTTAAGTAGCAGGGAAATAGTAAGATAAACTAATAAAAGAAGCCTATTATATCTGTCATCATGTGATCCTCACCAAGATCTAAGAAACAAATGATGGTTTAAAAATGGAAAATAATAATTGCTAGCTTACAAAAATCTCTATTTTTGCTATGAATTAAGTAAATATTCACTGACTTGTGGGTTTTTTAATAAATAAAATTATCGAACTAAATTACAGTACTAAGATATATTGTGACTGTCCTTGCCACACAATGCAAGTCTTACTTAGAGTACTGACTGACCCTATTTTATTAAGGCCATCAGGTAAAACAGCAAGGGAACCCAACATTAATCAGACATCACAATCTGCAGCAACAAGAAGCTAGTAGGACTTGGAACTATTTCCTCCTGTCTTTTTACCAATTGGTTCTACCTTGAAAGCACGGGCTTCAGAATTCCTGTTGGCAACAGTCTGGGCCAACAAACTTTGCCACCCCATCGGATCTTCTTTGTAGGAGAGCTGACCTGCACGGAGCTTAACGTATAAGACCCCATCCTTGGAAAGAATAGACCTAAAAGAAAAAGTCTGAACTTACTATAAGGCACTACTGGCAGTTTATGGCTAGAAAAACAGTGTTTTCCAACGTCACATTTACAGGAGAGGAAGTCTACCATCCCCCACCAAATCCAATGGTGATTTACTGTCTCTAACTTAAAATAGCCCTCAATAGAAGGCCTGAAATAGAGTCCCACCTCCCTTCCTGCCTAGTCACGGAACCTGTCAAAGGAGAAGGCATCTTCATCATCTGCTACAAGAGAAGCTTCAATGGTAGTATTTTAACTAACACTTCCTGGTGTTTCCCATGTCCCTTATCACTATGTATGGAACACACGTGCATTTATTCATTGCTCTGCAGCAGAGAGGAAATAATACTACAAATCTAAAATCATAGCAACACAAAAGCCAGTTACTGTATAGAGTGGGAAAATAAAAATGGGACAAAACTGAAAAAAAGAACGTTACATGACTTAACTTTCTGGATATTTAAAAGACTTATACACTACCTAAGTTTTAAATTATTAACAGTCTGAGCAATTCCTTGCATATGACTATTTCCACCTCAAAACAATCTACTATAAATTTAAATTTATGAGAATATTCTAACAAGAGAATAGTAAAGAGGCACAACAGGAAAGACATGTGGGACCATCAGCTGTCATGACGAAGTCCCCTCTGTGGACATATGTATCAGCCTTATTTCCCTAAACTAAATCTTTCACTAATGTACCAAGAAACAATCCCTTTGCTGTCTCAAAGTCAGTTCAAGTTTCTCAATGAATAAATATAAATATTTAGGGCTTTATTCTGAATTAAAGTCTTCACTTCCTAATGCAAACTCTATTATCAAAGATTAAGACCACTTTATTCGATACCTACCCTACACACTATATTGGAAGAAATCAAAGGATGATCACACTCAAACAACAATCTATAATTTATACCTCCCCACGTTTCTGTTCATTTTCTAAAACGTATATTTTGAGAAATTAAAAATTCAATATACTTACTTCAAGTGCTGTGTTCCCTTGCTTAAATCTATGAGCAGTTCCCAGTATCTTGGGCCTTTAACTTTAATCTGTCAAGATAAATGTAAACACAGTCAGTCAAAAACTAAAAAAGTGCTCGTGTTATCAACTGAAATCCATGCTTCTCAAAGGACATCCTAACTCAGTAGGAGGAGACACTGAGGTCAACCTGACATGGCAAGTGGGTCCCTTCTTGAGGGCACTGAGCCTATTGGGAAAGCTCTCCGAGACAAGACCTCTGTTCCTCATGACTCTCCCCCCTGCTACACACAAGCCTCTGCCCTGCTCTAACCAAACACAAGGAGGGCAGAGGCTTGTGTGTAGTCATTGTTAATGTGACACCCCTCTTGAATTGAACCCTTGGACAGACGTCCCTAAGTCACACCCAACTGACCTGCTTTAAAAGGTGGAGTTCTGGAAGAAGGGTCGGAGCCATCAGTTCTTCTTTGGTTTGTTCATACCACTGAGTGCCCTTTACAAAGATAAAAGTACAGCCGCAGTTTACCCAGTGGTCAGCAGAAACTCCAGAGGAATCCTCTACAGTCCACACCTCCCCTTCCCTGCAGTCTGTACAGAGACCACCAAATGGCCTAAAATCCTCTCTGGTACTCAAGTCTTAGGGGGTGAGTCTCAGTTCCTCTACAGGGCATGTGTCACTTCCCATGATATCAAGCTCTGCCCTTCACAGCCAGCAGCATGAGGGGCCACACTGCCAAGGCCTCTGGGTTTATGCACATGTTGTCCCCTGTGCTGAAAAGAAGCCCCATTCTGCTGGCACATGTCCACTGTGACAACTGCCCCAACCACCAGCGGAGGACAAGGACAACTTCACCTCTGTACTCTGCAAATCCTCCCATGGTCACACCCTATTCTCAGTGCACACCTGCCTGGCTCATCAAGGCACAGACGCTCCTCAGGGAATATGCCAATGCCATCTAGCTCAGTGTTGACACACAGAAGGAACTGAACAATTTGCTGAAGGAAGGATATGTGACTTGCAACCTATTCATGCATCAAAATAAAAGCTCACTCATCAAATATATAATTTTGGGTTTTCAAGTGCTCAGTCAACAAACCTAAGAATAATTCTAACCCAATCGTACACTACCCAAGTAGTCTTTCAGACACCACTCTAAGCCATGTACAGTTGGGGGAACATTTTTAAACTGTAAGTTTCAAGGACAAAAGATGGTGCCTGGAAAAGTAACCCAGGGACTGTAAATGAGCGTCCATGTGCTGGCAGGTTGCACAAAAACTTGAGAAGCTTAAATTGGGGGTGGGAGTGTTAACAAAGGACTGAGTCTTTGTGCTCTACCACTGAGCTACACCCCCAGCACTTTTTGAGATAGGGTCTTCCTAAGCTCCCGCAGCTGGCCTCAAATTTGTGATTCTTCTGCCTCAGCCTCCAAGTAGCTGGGATTTGAGACGTGCATCACTGCACCAGGCAAGGGAAGCTTCAATTTTTTTGAGAGTTCAACTCACTACTATCACATTTTACTAAATAACACTTTTGAACCATTCTGACCTGCCCAGATGGATGACAAAAATTACCTTGTAGGTGACCTCTAAGAGCGCGTAGCAGGGCGTATTCGTGTCCACATCCACCGGCACCAGAAGCCTGGGCTCTGCAGCCAGCACGTAGAGGTGCCGCAGAGCCTGGAGATGATACCTGCACAGAAAACAAAAGGGATGCCAAGATGGTGGGGCCCGTGGGCTACCAAGGACAGAGCTGCAGCAGACCTTCAAAGGAAGAGCAATCTTGACGGAAGCTGACAATTTCAGTAAAAAAGTAATGGAAAAGGTCTCTTTTAAAAAGCAATACATGATCCCTGACCCAAGATTTCTTTACCTGAGTTACCAATTACAACATTCTGCAGGAAAGTATTCACTAACGAATACTGATAAAATAGGGGCTGGGGTTGTGGCTCAGTGGAAAAGCGCTCGCCTAGCATGTGTAAGACACTGGGTTCCATCCTCAGCACCACATAAAAATAAATAAAATAAAGGTATTATGTCCAACTACAACTTAAAAACATTTTTTAAAAATTAAAAAAAAAATACTGATAAAATACTTGACCACTGATAAAAATCTGTCCCTCCCAAATAGCTCTCTCTGCTTGACAGGTACCTCCTCCATTGCCTTCTCAGGGATTTACTTCCAGTTCTTTTCTCCTTCTCCTTTTAAGGGTTGGTAAGGAAGGAGGCCCGTTTTCTCAGAGTGCAAAGCTCTTGTACATACACACACCCTTGAAATATACAGTACAGCAAAAACTGGTAGGTCAGATGATGGCAGAGAGAGAGAGAGAGAGAGAGAGAGAGAGAGAGAGTGTGTGTGTGTGTGTGTGTTGGGGAGAGTGTACTTTTTGAGTTTTTTAAAAAAAATTTTTCAACTTTAAAATTTACATTTTTAATATAAATACTCAGCTTTTATGTTTATAGATCCCACAGAAGAGTAAGAAAATGAGACTTCAAGATTTTAAAAATTATAAAAAGCCTCCCTCTTCCCAGATCCGCCCACTCTGTAAGTCCACTAAAAATAAACCAATAAAGGTAAAAATGTTTATAAATTACATGAAGATTCTTGATGCTTATCACTAAATTCCTTCTTTCAAAATAGCTAACCCAACTATCGTACACTACCCAATAAGACTTCAGCAATTCAGACGAGATCAGGCGCATTCAGGGTGGAATGGCCGTAGACAGACTTCAGCAATTCAAAAAAAAAATCTTTCCTAAATGGCAGACACAAGATCCCAGAGTTATATGAACTTCATACTTATGCTTGGCCTATCAACAGACTTGGGATCTCAGGTCAGGACACTTTCCTAAAACAGCCCTCTTTCTTCTATTGTTGGTTAAAGGTTATGCTCTAGTTTAAAATGATGCTTTAAGTGACTACAGTGAGTGCCCCTGACCCCTCTCTCTCTACCACCAGAGGACTGCTCCTGACACCGCTCTACCACAGGATGAGTCTCCTGTCCCTTCTCTAGGCAGGACAGGGGGTTAAACAGAGTGGTTATCTGAGATGTCACTTTTAAGAAGCCATTTTCCTCCTTTCCCCATACACAAGACATCTGCTCATTGGAAACTTCTGGGGAAAATAAGTGTTTGAGCTATAAAATGCAAAAACTTTTGTTATCATTTGACTGCTTCTTAGAATTAAATTATTATAGCAAAAAAGGTATTTTCTTGCACTTCTCTTGACTACTATCCTTTACTTGATGAGTTCGTCTCTACAAAATGTTACTTTGCTTGGCGTATTTATGGGTTCCAAACAGTTTTACAGGTTTCAGAAGGATGCAGACTGGCCAGCCATTCAATGTCCAACTCCTAGAGGACTTCTGGCCTGACACTCTAAAGAAAAACTTCTTCAAGGGAGAAGGAAGATGGCGGCGAGGGGAGTGCATTGCCCCCGTGTGCTGCTTCACTGTGTGGGAGTATGACAAGTCAGGACGGCTAAAGGATATCTTGTTAGGAATTTCCAGCAATAGTGGGGTGCTCCGGAACCTGGAGGAAGGATTTCCATCGCACGAGGATCGGCTACGGGGAATCAAACGCGAGAGGTTTGTCGCACGGAGGGTAACGCTGCTTATTCAGCAAATCGCCCCGGGGCTAGAGTCTGCAGCGCGCGCTGGGAAACGAGGAGATAGCGACGCAGGGATACAGCGCTGCAGTTTCTGCCAGCCGTGCAAGCACCGTATTCAGGGCTGAATTCTGGGTTCGAGACGGGGGAAGGAAGCGGTCCATCTCGGTTCTCCACACCGGTCAGACCACAGAGGAGGCCAGCAGCCACCATGTTGGAAAGCTGACGTCACCATCCCTGTTTTCGACTGACCGCAGCTCATTCAGCCATAGAACAGGTAATTTCAGGCTGCCATTCGCCTGCGGCTTGCAGACAGATTGCTAGGGTTCAGTGCCTGGGTGCTTCTTAGAACCTGATCTTATCAGAGCGAACACCGAGTGCGGGGCGGCCGAGTTCCAGCTCCCGGAACCGTCCCGGAACCGCCCTGGCCCAGGGCTGCGGAGCCTGCGGAGGCTGCTTCTTGGAGCCTACTCTTATAGGAGCTTACACCGAGCACGGAGCGGCCGAGTTCCGGCTCCCGGAACTTCCCTGGCCCGGGGCTAGGAGCCCGCGGAAACTGCTTCTCG